>NC_142039.1:41089825-41444825 GCF_982192425.1 Myodes glareolus
GTCCGCTGTGGCTTTCAAAACCCTGAGATTCATGTGCACAAATCCTGTCTTTTTCTGTGGGTAAGATCAATGTGACTGCCATCCTTACGTCCGGACAAGAAGGCATTAGGACGCTGTTCCCATAAGAAGACCACAGAGATAGAGAAGACCCAGCCAAGAGAAAGAATCCTTAGGAAGAAATTCTTGATCTTGTCTCCCAATCTATGAGAGAAGAAATCCTGTTTTGACATGTATGTGTTTTGTGTGTGTACACACACACATACATACATGCATATATACATTTACATCCACACGTATATCATCACAGTTAACAAAGCAAAACCAAGCAAATAAACAAAAAGAAATTCCTATTGCTTAAATATTGCACCCTGCAGTATTCATTATAGCAATCCTAGATGACTAATATTTTTTCTTTATCCATCCTAGAGGGCCAGCCGTTGTGACTCTCTCTCTCTCTCTCTCTCTCTCTCTCTCTCTCTTTCTCTCTCTCTCCTTCCTTTCTTTTCTCCCCATAGGGTCTCACACTGCGGATTGGGATGCCCTGGAATTCACTAGGTAGCCCCAGACCAGCCTCAAACTGGAAGTTTATCTTCTTAACAATATATTTCTAGCCTGATTTTACCGGCTACTCTTTCGAAGACTTATTCCAGCTTGTGGGGAGAGAAGATCAAGTCTCAAATCTGACCTCAGGGATTTGCTTTGAAGATTTTAACGGGCCGGACCGAGGAGCCAGAAGTGAATGGATCAAACTATATCAGCTGTTACCTTGGCCCACCTGTCAGAGCCGCTTGTCCTCAACTAAAAGCAACTAAGAGCAGTTGGCGTGGAGAGGTTATCTGAGAATAAGGAACAAAGGGATTGTTCAGATTTGTCTTGCTTTACAGGAGAATATTAGCCTTGTCATGATGATACAGGCTAGAGTCCCAACAATGCAGCTGTAGGGAGAGGACCGGCAGTTTTAAGGTCATTTCCAGGTACTTGGGAAGCTTGAGGCAAGGCTGGACCACTCAAGACCCTCCCTAAAACAAGCAAATGAAAAGCAGAGAAAGAAATAAAGAACTCAAAGAACCCACACCCATACTATCAAGATAATGGGGAACTCTCAAAGTTTTCTCTGCAACTCATCCGGAGGTTTGATTAAAACGCATACTTTTGATTCATTTTCAGATTCAACATCAGAATTTTTTTTTTTTATTAATTCCCAGCGGCAGGAAGATTCTGGCATGTAAACCCAGCATTTGGTAGACTGAGGCAGAAAAAGTCAAGGCAAGACCTTGTCTTAAAACTCCTAGTAAAAGACTCTGGGGCACTCAAACTCAGGTAGCTGGCCTCTTTGCTTCAAAATACAATCCTTTGCTTCTTTGCAAAAACTCAGGACTCCCTCCCCCTCCCCCCAGGAACAACAACAATAATGGATCCGTGCTGCTACTGATACTGGAAGGAATTTCTGAGACCCACGGAACTGAGGACTATCTCAGTAAGGCTGATTTGCTTGGGGGTTAGTGAAATGAACTGAGCGAGCCGCGGAGTCTTACGATTGCCGGGAAGCCGGTGAACTCTGACCCGGAGGCGAAGCTTTGGGGGACACTACTTTGTGGCCCTCCAGGGGGCTAGTTCGCGTGGCGCATTGCAAAGTTTATCCGCACTGGTCTAGGGAAGGAAGAGATGTTTCTTGGTCCTGTTTGCTGCGAATCTAAGCTCCATACAACTTTTTTTTTTTTCCTTTGGAAAGTAGAAACCAAATGAGAAAACCGTGTGTAAGAAGCAAGCGCGTTTGGGAGTTAAGGTTAAAGCAGGGGAATTCCTTACTCTGTCAGGAAAGACCGTAATGAAACTGTGCACTGTGAGGACACAGTAGATCAAACTTCAAAATAACTGAGATATTTCAGCACAGATGAGAAGTCAGTTAGGGTCCTTAAATTAGCCTGAAAGCACCGGGAGGCTGTGACCTCGTGGCGCAACGGTAGCGCGTCTGACTCCAGATCAGAAGGTTGCGTGTTCAAATCACGTCGGGGTCAAGTGTTTTGGTTATGTTATGGTGGTTTCTTCAAGAAGATTCTAATAATCTCTTGTAGGGTATAGCTTGAGGACTGTGCAGACGGTGTCTTTGGAATCCTAACCTTTTGATACTCTCTCAAGGGTTTGTAGAGAACGCTTAGAACAAATAAAACCAAATGTAGTGTTTCACAAGATGGAGCATTCCTGACATCAGACCCAGCTAACCGCAGAAGACAGCGCCTGAGTAACCAACCAGTAAGGTCTGGGAGCCGGCTGCAGTAGTAATCAGGAGCGAGGACCAAAAATCAGCAAGAGTAGGGTAAACCTCTGTGCTGGCTAATAAGGAATTTGACACAAGATAGAGTAATCTGAAAGGAGGGACCTTCAACTGGGAAAATGCTTTCTTAAGATCTGATCGCAGGGCATTTTCTTAATTAGAGATTGCTGCAGGAAGGCTTAGCCCATTGTGGGTGGTTCCCTCCCTGGGCAGGTGGTCCTTGGGGTGTCTATAAAAGCCATTAGAAGTGAGCCAGTAAGCAGCACCCTTCATGGCCTCTGCATCATCAGCTCCTGCCTCCAGGTTTCTGCCCTCTTTGAGTTCCTGTCCTGACTTCCTTCAATGATGGACCACAGTGTAGAAGTGTAAATAAACCTTATCATCCCCAACTTGATTTTTGGGCATGGTATTTCGTCACAGCAATAGAAACCCTAACTAAGACAACTCTGAAGAGCTCTAAAAACCCAGGCTCCAAGAACTAGTCCCCAGGGTGCCTCAACTCAAGACTCGAGTACCAGCAACACCAGATGGCGCGCCTGGATCTCGGCACCCTGGTTGATCTGGTTAGTCTCTGCCGCTTTCAAGGACCATTGCTCCTCAGGAACCAGCATCCCATTCACTGTCCCTCCCACCACCAGTGGATGTGTGACTTGTTGTGCGATGGGTTATTGGATTTGCTATCAGCTTTGTTTTACCTTTACGTATGTGAACCCCACCAAAGAAGAATAAGGACATATCAAAATTCTTTGGTCAAATAAAGCAAACTTTATTTTCTGTCAGACAAAATAGGTCTATCTCCCTAAACCAGGGTTTGAAAAAATATCATCGAACATAGGAGGAGGTAGGGTTTATATAGTCAAAACAAACAAACAAAACAAAACAAACAAACAAACAGAGAAGCCCTGCAAGACTAGGGATTGAGAAATTTCCAGAGAAATTTTGGTTTCATAGAAATTTGGCTGAACTTTTTTTTTTTTTTTTTTTTTTTTTTTGCTTTATTTTGTTTTGTTTTGTTTTCAAGACAGGATTTCTCTGTGTAACAGCCCTAGCTGTCCTGGAACTAACCATTGTAGACAAGGGCAACCTCAAAAGAGATCTGCCTGCCTCTTTCTCCCCAATGCTGGGATTAAAGGTGTGTCACACAGCCAACAGTTTCTGGTTGTACCTGCTTTGAACTTACAGGGGTGCCCTTGCCTTTGCCTTCCTGTGCTGAGATGAAAGACCTGCAACACTATCTACAGTCATGGCTTTCTTCCAAATGTAAGTGTTGTGCCCAGATAACGACTCTCAGAGAAACCACCAGGAACCAGAGACCAGACTGCAAAAAGCGAGGTTTCTTTTTATTGCAAGTACAAGCTAGCTCGTAACTTCCATCTCCAACACCCCGCAACAGCGAGGTAGAGAGAGAAGGTAACGTCCCTCTGAGGGGTTAGTTTTTTAAAGATAAAACTACAAGCAAACCTTTCAGAGCTGCTTTGGCAGGGGTACAAGGTCTTTTGCTCTTTCCCATCCCGCTATGTCAGCTTGTTCTTTGTTTTTAGAGCAAGGTCACCCTGCCATCTTTATCACCAGGTGGCCTGGTGTCCTTGTGCTTTGGAATTTCCTGGGTGGGAGGGGGGGAAGGGAAGGCCACTATCTTTCCGGGAATGCGAGGCTAGTCTGGGTTTTTAATTTTAAAAAATTCTGCTAGGAAATTTCTTCTTGTCCCTTTGAGAATAGGGGTGAGGATCCCACAATAAGATGAACCTGCATTTTGTTTGTTTTGTTTTTCAAGACCGGGTTTCTCTATGAAGTCCTGGAACTAGCTCTGTAGACCAGGTTGACCAGGTAGACCAGGTGACTCACAGAGAGCCACCTGTGTCCGTCTCCTGAGTGTTGGCATTAAAGGCGTGTGCTCCACATGAACTTGCATTTTGTTTCATTTAATAATTAGTGAGTAAATGTATACACACTATCACATCCAATTAAAAGGAGAACTAACATGTACACACACACACACACACACCAAGACAGAACCAGGAAAGTAGGAAAATTTGTGAGTAGATAGGCCTGTCACAAGAGAATAATCACATTTCTCCTGACACAATTCATTTACATTCCTATGGGCAAGGATTATTTAAATAGTGATGCATTTTCTGTACTTTAGAGTTCTACAACTAAGACAATAAGAGAATAAGAGAAAACGAAATACTTGGAAATGTGCACTAGGTGACACACAATCACACAATAATCTTTGTATTTGGCGGATGCAGTTCAAAGTCACAGTTTTTCGAAGATCAAAGATAAAATGATATTTGTCAATAAAATTCAAATTTTATAAAACAAAAAACAGACAAAACAAAACAAAAAACCTAAAACAAAAAACCCTAGGACTGAACTCAGATTGGCAAAATAGACTTTAGTGAGAAATATGTATTGCAAGCTGGCTTACAAAAGGTCGAGGCAGGAAATATCCTTGAGTTTGAGGCTATTCTGAGTTATAGTGAGTTCCAGGCCAGCTTGGAATACAGAAAGAAACCCTATCTCAAAAAAATGTCAGTAAGAGGGGAGAAGTTGTTGTTGTTGTTAACTTCCTACTTTCTGTTGTATAGCAATGTCTTTCTAGATTAAAGCCTTCCAGAGGCAGGCAGATCTCTGTGAGTTCGAGACCAGCCTGATCTACAAGGGCTATCTCCAAAGCTACAGAGTAGAAAAACAAACGAAAAAAATCTTCCTTCCATCTCGGAGAGAAGCTCATTAGGACACATAGCTGTTAACTGGGAGGTGAGACAACAGAAAGTTTTACTGGGAGGCAGTGTATCCCATCCTGTGGAGAAACTCCTTAACTCAGGAAGTAAACAACTTCAAATAGTTTCATGAAGACCCTGAAACTGACCAGATTCACTATCCTCATCCCTCCCCCAAGCATATATAATCTGGGAGACAGGCGGCAGAACTACATGGAAGCAGCCGTTTGCTGCGCTATCAGGAAAGGATCTTCCCAACCCTGCTGAGCATCCTGTGGCGTGTGCAGTATACCTCCGGGCTTCCAGCTTTTGCGAGCCATCCATCACCTACGCTTGCTTTCGTGATTATAGCTGTCTGAGTGATTTCTGCTCCTGTAAGTAAATCTTCATCCCTGTTTTGCTTTTGTTTTTTTGTAAGTAACTCTAATAAAATTTATGGGTTCACTAAGTTGGATTTGGGTGGTATCTACCTTTTGTTTTATTACCTGTTCTCTCTGTGGGGTGAGTATTCATTTATTCGTGGCATGTAACAATATAACACTTTCCACACGCAAGGGGAAAGATGCCTTAGCTTTAGGTGGTGCTTGAAATAAACAGTAAATTTACCTTTCATCTTTCCGAGACCGCTGTTCTTTTTCAGGCAGGCATTAGAAGTGGGTGGAGCCATCCTAGGATTCTAATCAGCTGTTGGGAACTGTCAGTGTGTGGGTTAAGGCTGAGACCTCCTTGAGAGGGACTTCCTGGGGACTGTCACTCTTTGTTTGGGCCCCTTGAGAGTCATTTTGAGCTGATACACAAAAAGATAGTTTAGAATTACTCAGAGCCATGAAAATAAACATATCAATGCAGTACACTGACGAGAGGATCAGTCTAAACTCCTTTAACACTGTCAAATGTTCGGTAGCCATTGCAGAGATACCCAGGAATACTTAACGAAACGTGTTTAAGACACTGAGAATGGCTTTCCATCTCTCATCTCTTTCCTGAAAAGGCAGCTTCTGCCTCTCTCCCTTCTCCCCAGTTTTCCCCTTTCCACCCCCTCTTTCTGTCTCTCTGCATCCCTTCTCCCTCCCTCTTCCTTTTCCCCTTCTCTTCCATAACCCACCAAATAAATATCCAACCTCAAAAAAAAAAAAAAAAGAAAAGAAAAGAAAAAGAAAAAAAGCAAGCACTGAGAAAGGTTGAGCATGGTGGTACATGAAGCAGAGGCAGGTAGATCTCTGTGAGGGCTTGGCCACTCGGATTTGTCCACATAGTGAGTTCCAGAGCAGCCATGGCTATATAGCAAAACCCTGTCACAAAACAGAACCAACAACAGCAAAAGTCAAGTAAGCAAAAGAAAAGCAGAAAAAGAAACTTGAAAGATGTGTGTAGTCGTTATTTTCTAGGCTCCGCTGTACATCAGTCAGATTACAGTGTGTTCTATGTGGATAGCTAATGATTCCGGCTAATACTAACAGCATCTACCCGTTGGTAGACGATTAGGCACTGTTTTGTTTGCTTTGTGTGTGTGTGTGAATTGTCACCTATATTTTTCAGGTCTATATGATAAAGTCTTTTCTTGAAGAGTAGAAAAATATGAACTATGTTAGAAAATGACCAGTAGATATCCTGTGCTGGTTTCTTAGAAAAATGAATCCCATCCAGGGTTTTGGCTGTTCCCTGTTGAGGAGAGCCAGTGTGAGCTGGTGATTGGGATAGCCTCTGACCGTACCCCACCCAGGTCTAGCCCCGAGCTGTAGGAGTGATGAGAGCCTCTGGTTGGCAGTGTGACCGCCAGAGCGCTGGAGTCCAGGGAGTGTGCGTGCCAAAATGTGTGGCATAAATATGGGAGGACAAAAGTGTGTGAAGGACCCCAACTTCATTGGGGTCACAGTTAAAACTGTGGTTTTAACTTTAACCACAGTTATAACGCTCTGCAAAGGTTTTCAGATAGCAAGCTTCATTAAAGGCCGGGATGCTGAGCAAATAACAGGCTTAATTAAGGGTCTCTGGAATCCAGTGCCTCTGAAATGCTGAGCAAAGACACCTGAGCAAAGACAGCCTTATCTGGCTGCGAGACAGGATGGATTGGTCATAGGAACAAAGAAAGAGAAGATTGCGAGGCCTGAGTCACGTAGAAAGCGAGGCTCGTCACAAGTCAGGGGCTGTGCAAATCGCCAGCCAAGCTAGGAAGGCAGGAAGAGATAAGAAAAACAGGTAGCACAACCCCCTCCAGGTGGGTCTGGACAACCCCCTCCTTGGTATTTAGGTAAAAGGTCAAGAATGTGCCACTCAGCTTAGCCTTATTTGAACTGACCAATGAAATGAAAGCTTTTCTGCTTCTGTATCCGCGCTTTTGCTCCCCTATAAAAACCCCTCATCCCCAACCTGCAGGCGCGCAAGCTCTTCGAGAGACTTGTCGCCCAGGTACCTGCGTATCCACCAATAAACCTTCTGCTGTTTGCATCCGGCTGCGTGTTTTCGACTGGTCTCTGGGCACGGGGTCCTTCCCGAGGGAAGACGCCCACGAGGGAGCCTTTCATGTGTGCTACAAAAAATGGGAGCTATTTAAGGACGAGGGATGGGTGGGAAGGCTGAAGCAACCATAGACTGATTACAGTCTAGATAAAGGTTTATGCATAGGAAATGGCACTACAGAAAAAGCAGGTTTCTCTAACTCAAGAAAGTAGCAGTGAGAATGTCAGCTGCTGCTGTTGTATCCTGCAGCACAGTGCAGAAGAGCCACCTGAGAATTAACAATTGTTGTGATCTGGCTGCGCTCACTCCCCATGACCGGCAGCTAAACTTCCTTGTCATCAACAAGGATGCTTGCGTTCCTTCCGGCCGGTGGTTTTCCGCAGAAGCACAGAAGCGCAGAAGCGTTCTCAGTACAGGATGCTCTGATCTTGACCTCTGGCTGTCCAGCATGTTTCCGGCCAGCAGCCTAAAGGTATAAAAGGCTCTAGCTCAGGGAAAGATAAAGGTCGTTCTTCCTCCCTGCACAAGCCTCCGTGGCGCGGCAGTAAATAATAATAATAATAATAATAATAAAAACCATTTGGGCAATTCATTAGGCTTTATTGCAACTTGGACGAAATTTCCCTGCACCACATATGGTCCTTTCTTCTGATGTTGTTAAGGTGTAGTTTCTCTGAACATTTGATAAAATGGCAGGACAGGTCCAGAGAGATGGCTCAGTACTTGAGGGTGACTGTAGCTCGGTACTAGCTTCCGAGAACCAGAGGGCAGTCTTCCAGCGCCCCTATCAGTTAGTTCACAACTGCCTGTACTCTAATTCCGTTTATTTGTGTGCCCTTACACACAAATACATGCTTAGCCTTTAAACAGCCGTCAGGGAAGATTCAATTCGAGTGCGTGCAGGATAGAAAGAGTCGGCCGTATACAGCTGACCTCAGCTCCAAACCGCAAGGGCTCCTGAGCGTTTATAGACTGTGGCTGCGTGAGGGCAGGGCAAAGATGGCAAAGTACTGAGAAGAGACCGATAGGAAGGGTCCTCACTAACTGGCATGGCTTGGCAGGATTCTTACTAAAACTGGGTTGGACAGGACAAGATTGAGGCCATGATGCAAAGAGACCCCAGGAAGCCTGACTAAAGTGTGGTCAGTGTGGACATCCTTGTGGGTGCTGTGGAACTCGCTAGCTCACTCTGGAGAACCTCAGGACCGGAGGATTAGGGTGACATAACCCACGGTTACTGAAGATTCCGGTCGGGAGGCAAAGGTCGGGAGGCAGCCGAGCCCTGGTGTCATGTAGCCCAAGCTGGCCTAAGCTTGCTGTATGGTGAAGGGTGAATTTAAACCTCTGAATCTCTTGCCTCAGGTTTACAGGCATTGACTACCATAGCCAGCATTCTAGTTTAATATATTCCCCTGCAAGCTAAGAAACGGTATTGCCTGCCTATCTATCTATCTATCTATCTATCTATCTATCTATCTATCTATCTATCCATCTAATCTATCATCTATTTTTGAGACAGGGTTTCTCTGTGTAGTCCTGGCTGTCCCATAACACTTGGTAGACCAGGCTGGCCTCAAACTCAAAAGATCTGCCTCCTTCTGTGATTAAAGGCCTGTGCCACCACTACTTGGTGACATTTTCATTTTTTAACAGCAGACAACTGATTTTGGTTTTTAATACTAAAAAAAAAAACAATTAAAAAAAAATCTGCCCCTAGAGCCTAGTTACTTAAGGTAACGATGTTACTGCTTTGTTTTCCTGATATAGTTGAGGTCTAATTCCTAGAAAAGGAGCTCATGTTTGCAAATGAAAAAAGGAAAAAAGAAAAAGAAAGGACGTGAGTGCTCCTCGGTGTGGTGGAGGAATAAGTTCGTTGTAGATAGAAGGGAGACCATAGCCAGAGGCAGAGACGTCGGGTAGAGTTCAGAGCAGACAAGACCCTGAGCCAAGTGAGGAGAGGGGGAGGGGAGAGGGGCAGCCTAGGCCAAGAAATTGACCAAGAGTGGGGAACCAGGTGCAGGAGTCAGGAGGCCCAAACAGGACGGGTAAACAAAGTGGTTGGATTATATAGGGAAGGGCCGTTGGGGGATGGGCAGCCTAGTCCCTGAGCTGGAGAAGTTTAGGGTAGGGGACGGGGCATGCCAATTATGAGGCCCTGTACGAGGTAGGGACTGAGGGGTGCAGAGAGAGCCTGGCAGCCAGGCCAGTGTCAGCTTTGATATGCTAAGTAGGCACCTTAGCCCTTTGTCTCAGGGCTTGAAACATCCGGTGTGGAGGTTGATGGCTTCTGTGAATGTCGTTTTTTATTTTACCTTACAGCGACTCAACAGTTTTCAATTCGTTGTGGGTGTACTTCTGCTTTGTTTCGACTCGGTTTCCCCATTCTGACTGAGCATGTCTTTTAGTGAGCGCGTCTGACAGTGATGTGTTAACCAGCCTTAATGACTCCAACGTTTGGGAAGAAAATGTCAGGTTCTCTTAGTGTGTCAATTCAAAGACTCAAAACACAAAACGAACCAAACAGCAACAAACCCAAACTAACAAACAAAATTCAGACCAGAAAATAGGCTTTAGTTTCTATTAGGCGAAAAAGTGTATATTAAAGTCAAGGTGTACTTTTTTTTTATTGCTGTGATAGAACACCAGAAAATAATCGGTTTCAAGGAGGAGGGTTTATTCTAGACCAGAGATTCCATCACGGTGAACAGACGTGACGGCAGGCGAAGTAACTTTTAAGGGATCAGAAAGTGATGAATTCATGTGTTTAGTTTGCTTTTCCATCTTACTCAGTCCAGAGCCCCAACCCAAGGAATGGTTCCATCCTTAGGGCAGGTCTTTCTAATCTAGATAATTCCTCACAGACATTCCTAGAAACTTGCCCACATTCAGTGATTTCAGAGCCTGCCATTGCCATTTTTAATCATGGGGGATGTGAGGTAGGGTCTGTACACACAGTTTAGGCCAGTTGTGAACTGGGGCTTCTTGATAGGTGAGAATTACCGTGAGCTCATGACCCGTTGCCTTCACCTTCCGGGTGATGGAATTACTGGATTGCCCCCAACACATCCAACTACAAGTATTTTAACATCATTGTAAGACAGCTGTAAGATTACCTACCTACTAGTTTTTCTACACATTTTTTTTTAAGTAATCTTTATTTTTCCTCCTATATTTTGTGGGAGCTGGAGAATGTGAGGACTGCAAATCCCGCAGTGGTTTACTCTCCTTAACATGAGTTTATTTCCCCACTGCCATCAACCTAGCATTCCATTCTCCAGATATTTGCTCAGGAACCAAGATGTTGCAAGTAAGTGTTTGTTTATTCCAGGACTCCCTTGAAATACCCATTAGAGTCTCGGTGGAAGGCTCTGAATGACTGCCTTGGGTGGTTTTAAAATATTTTGTCCAACATGTTCGGTAACAGGCTTCTATCCAAGAGTCAAATGAATGATTTCGAAAAGGCCATGGATGCCTTCCGATGAAAACAGGTTCTCACCACACCTTCGTCCTATGAGAGCCTCCATCCAGATAAACCCCTCAATATGTGACCCACATAAACTGACTTTCTTTGCCTCTCTCCTCTCTGCCTCTCTCCCCTGCTCTGTGTGTGCGTGTCCCGGTCTCTCTCTTAACCGGGGATGGGTTACAGTCCGGGGCTCAGGGGTCTGGGGTAGATATGGGATGGGATTCACAGAGATCACAGAAATGACTGGCTTTCATTCCATTTTATACAGACTTTCAGAGCGTTTTTTTCGTGTAATAAAATCCTCTACTTTTTCTTTTAGTAGAGATAATCTCTATTTTTAAATAATCCTTTAAAAATTGTTGGGAAAGTGATTTTCTAGGTATGTTTACTCTTTCCATATACCAGGTGAGGCGGTATACATACATTTATAAGGGGGAAGAATAAAGTTGTGTGTAAGGTTGCATTGGTGGTTCAGTGGTAGAATTCTCGCCTGCCACGCGGGAGGCCCGGGTTCGATTCCCGGCCAATGCACATCTATACATTTTGAGAATTACTTATTTTAAGAAAACACGAAAAGAAACAACACACAAAAAGAAACAACAGTAGTTGTGGGTGCTAAAGGTGAGAAGTTTAGCGAGGTCAAAGCTTTTGAAAGATTAATACTTAAAATTTTGACATTTAGAGTATCTTTAGTTTTCAATTGTTAACGAGCTCCTGAGCTCAGCTGACTGATTTTCAAAGGGAAGAATCTTAAACCGATGAATTGAGCACTGGGCAGCGCAGTCATGTAGAGATTTGGAATTACATTATATGTCTGACAATAAATAAATGATTAAAAAAACAAAACAAAACAAAACAGATCAAAACCAATCTAAATGTAGTAGTCCGAGCGTGTTCTGTCTTGAATAAAGACGCGAAATGCGCATCAGCCGACGCATAAGCAGAGTGGCGCAGCGGAAGCGTGCTGGGCCCATAACCCAGAGGTCGATGGATCGAAACCATCCTCTGCTATAATCTTTTGAAAAGAGGCAGGCAGAGTTTCCGGAAAAACCAGCAGAAAGGCGTGTCCCAGACTCGTCGAATAGACTTTTGAGTATTGTTGTAAATAACTACTTCCTGTATTCAGCGCCCGGGATCGTCTGCCACTCAGCTTCCTAGATTCCAGGTCTCTTTTTGGCCTGAGTCTCTGCATGGTGCTGAGGACGTCCCCCATCAGAAGTGTACAATTCCTGTGTGCCAATTTTCAATTGTAACTCTTTTTTTAAAGCATGATGACAACTCGTTTAGCTCTGTTACTACATTGTAAAAGCATTATCTCAATAAGAATTTATAAAAGAAGAAAAGTACTTCTCATGGGAATATATCCTAAGTATTTAGTTGCTTTCGTAGTCGTGGCCGAGTGGTTAAGGCGATGGACTTGAAATCCATTGGGGACTCCCCGCGCAGGTTCGAATCCTGCCGACTACGGAGTTGTGTTTTCTTGACAGGTATTAAGAGGTCCTTACCAACTTCTATTACAATTTCATTGTCTTTTTTTGAATTTAACAAAATTCTGGACAGGTTTGATAGTGAAATAATAAATTTAAAAAAAGTCTGAATTCCCAAACTTCATGTGTTCTCACTCATCTATTTCCACTTTAATCGTCTAACACCCTGGACACACGCAGTGTATTGCGGCTGTACTCCAGAGTGTATTTAGAGTTTTGAAATCAATATTTCTAACAAATTTCCAGTTTGGTCTGCCTCTGCCTCTGCCTCTAGATTGTTTCGGAGGATAAATTTCTGAATCAAAATACAAGACAATTTTCAAGACTGTCTTTGGCTAAAGATTTGATTTAAAAATACATCTATTGCTATTTAAAACGCTCAGTATCTCTAATGCATACAGATATTTGCTGTCGTACAGAAAAGTAAACATAAAGCACATTAGTATTACATTAGCAATCGATTCATTGTGTGCACTGGCATTTCAACTGTATTTTGATAAATAATGTTTGCCTGAGGATCGGAAAAGTAAAACAATCACACTGGCTAGCCGCCTTACCGAGCAGGCTGCTATGATAGCGTCTTTAACTGCAGTAGCCACACTAGTTTGCCGTAGAAACCGGGCGGTGCACGCCTTTAATCCCAGCCCTAGAGAGAATTATAAAACGGGGAGAAAATAACTCTCAGACACAGTCTCATTCTGAGATTCCTGGAGGCAGGATCGCCATTTCGGACTGAGGTCGAGATAAGGGCCAGTGACTGGCTGTTTTCCTTTTCGGATCTTCATGTTGAACCCCAATTCCACTCTCTTGAGTTTTTATTAATTGTGCTTCAATTGTGAAATGCGGATAAAGATAAAGAAGTAAATGTATAGTTAAGGCAACTCATTTTATCTCCCTAATTACAAAAAATTTTTTCTCATCTTATGTTTAGCTCCTTTCTTCTTGCGTTTTCCATACGCCTGTATATGCCAAGAGATTCCTCGGTGCAGGCACTTTTTTCTCTGTAAATTCCAGTGCAGTAAATGACAGGTCTGGCAGACACATAACTCATATTTCTCAAGAAGCAGCTATACCTAAGTTATTATCCAGCACTGCAGAAACAGGCTGCAAATCCAGATCATAAAAATAGGAAAGTATGAATTCAGTCTCCTCATTGTCCGTCTAAATTCTGCTAAGAGGAGCAGCTGATACGGGCCCCATGGTGTAATGGTTAGCACTCTGGACTTTGAATCCAGCGATCCGAGTTCAAATCTCGGTGGGACCTCACATGAATTTTGTCTCTCCTTTCTCACAAGTTACAATATTCTGAACACATTCTGAGCCGCTCCCCCAACTCCCGGAAATTAAAGTATATTGCCATATTTTTCATCTCATCTAAAAACTTGCCCAGTATGCAAAACTCGCCCAGTCTTTAACATCAGATGCTTCTAGAACTACTCTATTCCAAAATCTGAGATAAACCAGGAATCCAGGTGTCTCTTTTGCCTCTTTTTTTTGGGGGGAGGGTGTGGAAACTAGAATTACACTAATCTGGCGAAATTTTGCGCAGACCCGAGGATTAGGGATACGTTTTGCTTATCTCGGAGCTGACTGAATTCCTATATAAAAGACTAACTCATTATTATTTGGCCTAAGTAGATTTTATGCGTAAATTTTGTTCTTATAAAACAGAACACCTGAGTTATTCGGTGCATTTTCTAAGTAAACTTGGTATAAATGAATAATTCTATTTACCTTTTGAAGCTAAAATATATTTAAAGATAGATACTTCAGGTAGTTTATTAAGGAGTAAGAAGTTCACGTAGGGCCCCATGGTGTAATGGTTAGCACTCTGGACTTTGAATCCAGCGATCCGAGTTCAAATCTCGGTGGGACCTTCCTTACCTTTTTTTTTTCTTTCATGAACAATGGATCCGCCTACTTCGTGAGTGAATTAGCCCTCAAACTCATTTCTGGCTTACACTCATTTCTGGCCTATGTAAAGTGTATGTGTGGTTAGAGATCTAATTGGAACTTCTTCAAAGTGTATTTTCAAATGCAAAAAGAAATTGCAGCAACAAACTTCTCCAATATGTAAGTGAGAATTTTATGGTATAGTGGCTATTATGCTAGACTCTAAAATGTGTCCCGTCCATGGCTTATTTCTCCCCCCTTTGTCCCACATTCCTAGTCTCTTGAATCATCCATTAGTTCACCTTCAGGATATATGCACCTAGCCGCAAGTGTTTCCGGTTTTCACATTTCAGTTTTTCCCTTTCTTCGAGGCTTTCAGTAATTATCCAATTCAAGGGTCTCCGTATATACTGTCTAGCACCTGGGCTTCAAGTCTCAGTGAGTCTGTCCGTTTTGGTGTCCTTGCTTTTCATTTTCAGCCAAACCAGGATTATACCCAGTCGGTATGCTTAGATAGATGTGCCCTCAGACACACACCTCGTCTTCTCAGGAACAAATCCTCGATCCTTGCTCTTTCCTCTGGGTCAAGGAAGCCCTAGTCCCATCTCTATTTATTCTTCATTAGGTCATGTTAACACATTTATTAACACATTTATTTATTTATTTATAGAATAATGATTTTACATATAGAAAAAGTGAAACATATTTTCAGGTGTCCAGAAACAGGTGTCACTGTGTGCTGGTCCTGGATGTCCTGACCTAGCCTGACACACGCGGTTAGGCCCTAAGGTTTGTCCTCTGAACCTGAGCAGCTGCACAGCATCTCTGCAGCACATTGGCGTTTCTGAGTTTGATGAAACGAGGTAGAAACCTGATCAAACAATAGCAGAACTTTTCATATATTGACTGAGCATGGATGATCAGTCAGTCACCAGGTATCTCCTGACAATTCGTAGAGATCACAGGCTTTACAGCTTCCCACTCTCACTTTCTGCATCCCATATAGTCAGACACACAAACACCATTGCTTTTAAATGAAACAACTTCTTTTCTTAGTGTATCAGTTACAAAACGTGAGTGATTAGGTATCTGAACTCTTGGCCTGGCAGTAACAATGTAGAATGAAGCACCTTGCTCACACCTTCCCCCAAATCATGAATTCCGCACACAAACGCTACAGAGCCCTTTACTACCCCATGTTGTTCAGTCTTCCAAGGTTTCTCATGATCTGTGTTCTTCCTACCCACATAGCAGCAAGTCTAAATCGTGTGACTGCAAATGTGTCCCTGGTGATCTTTGCCTGAGTTCCCCAGTTCTTCACACATATCCCACCTGGACTCCTCGGAGTCAGGTATTATGTCATGTGATAGGCATTTATTTATATTAAAAACGTACTTGGGAGCAAGGAGAGCTGCATCATAACAGGTCTAATTCATGGACACATAGAAATGACAAAATCCAATGTGAGTTTTAAAACGAGAGTCATCGTAAATAGTCTGACTAATTCATTTCTCCTGCTGTGGTTTTATTCAGAGCCATTTCTTCTCAGCAGTTTGTTTCTTTTTCTTTTATCAAATTCAGAGGGCCATTTACAGACAGTAAAGGCTTTGGTTTCAATAATGACGTGTGATGAAGTGACAGAGATTGTAAATGAAACAGTCTAATTAAAGGGCCAAATGAAACTAATGGATCCCCCGCCCCCAAAACCCAAACCAAAGAAACAATATTAACTCCGTTCCCCAAAATACCCAAACACCAAATCATAGAAGATACAACATGCTATCTGTCACACTACCTCAGCAGGTGTGACGAGGTGGCCGAGTGGTTAAGGCGATGGACTGCTAATCCATTGTGCTCTGCACGCGTGGGTTCGAATCCCATCCTCGTCGACTGGGTCTCACACTTTGTGTGGGCTTGTGGTTTTATCCCCGGCGTGATAAATTACCCATGTCCATTTTAAATCTGGAAATCTGCAAGATTCTCTTCCAAAACTGATTGTGAACCGCGTGATTCCCGGACCTCACTCTTCTACTTTCTTCATGTGTGTGTCTCTGTTTGCTCAAACCCGCATTTTTGAGACTTCAGGTACGCTTGTGGCAAAGTTATCTCACCTTAGATCTGCCCTCGCGTCTGTCCCGCACTTCTACTGTTTCCTGACTGACTTTGCTTTTTAGGAGTGCTGGGAGCGGTTTCCTTCCCCTCCTGTTTCTGGCCGTGACATTCCTTCTACTGGTATGAAGTTTCTGCTCTCCGATCAGTGGTAGCCCTCTGCCTTGACTTTCCTCCGACAGAAAGAAATGCTGTATTTTAACCGGAGATCGCTTTAGGTATTCCAGTCTCTATCTGTCCCTTCCATCTTCTTGCAACTTACATCTCGATTTTAGCACACCGTCCCAGAAAAACATCCACTCACCTGCTTTCACAGAAAAAGATTTCCCACCCATAATAGAAACACAAAACTGATGGGGTCACTAATAAAGACAGACGGTCTCTGAAATTTTTTTTTATCTTTGTCATTTGTCTCTTTTACAGAAACGGACATTGAGGTAGAGTTGCTGAAGTCTTTCCAACAAGTTCCAATGCAGCCTCTGGACTGGGCAGGTTCCCAGGGGATTTCAGAAGCTCACAAAAACTGGGCATTGAGTAGAAATACTCCTCCCACCTCATTTTTATGTACAGTATATGTTGCTTGGAGTCATCTTATAAATTTTGTCCCGATTGATTTTAATTGTAAATGAGTGCATAGGAGGTGACTGTTGTGACCGGAGGGCAGTCTGGATCCTCCAGAGAGTGGATGCTGTGCCTTTTCCCAGAGATGTTCCATGTCAGGGGACATCAGAGCAGTCTCATCCTGGCCTCTACTTGAACTTTACATGGAGAAGGAGGCACAATGTGACTTGGTTTATTTCTCTTTGTCTTTAAACTTTGCACATATCAAACATGCGACAGATATTTATACAATAAATGCTTATACTAACTGCATGCTTGTGTGTGCGTGCACACGCATGTGTGCGTGTGTATGTTCACCTGTTAATGGAGGGACTGAAGGGATTGAAACGTCTAGGTGGAATATATCCAGAGTATAATCATACTTACAGTAATACCTGACTGATGGTTTTAATTGTACCTGTGTTGTCCTGTTAGAAAGTGGGGAGATAGATGTGGGGACTATTTTGGTTTTCTGAGCTTTCCATCATGATTTAAAAAAAATCAAAGAGAGAAAAAAAAAAAACAGGAACAGTAGCACCTGCCTGTAATCCCAGTACTTGGTGGGTTGAAGGTGGATTAGAAGTTCAAGAATGTCCTTGGCTACAAATGGAATTCTAGGCCAGCTCAGGCTACGTAAAGAAGGGAAGAGAGAGAGAGAGAGAGAGAGAGAGAGAGAGAGAGAGAGAGAGAGAGAGAATAAATCAGTTCTGAGCAAACATGTGGAAGATATTTCAACCTGTTCAAGAAGGGGTGACTTGGAGAATAGAGTGGACATGTGAGATAAAACCTAAGACCTCAGGCCCTGTGGGCCACCCCCAACCCCCACCCCTTTGTGCCTTTGGAACTGTACCTGCTTTCATCTTCAATAAACCTTGCTTGCTACAACTCTCTGTGTCTGTTTGTATTCCTAAAGCAAGAATCCAATATAGCTCGGGCAACAGTAGCATCCATTAGCCTTCCAATAGAGGATTGAATATCTTACACTCAGTACTCGGTTTAGTTTGGGCCCTGAAGATCCATCACTGAGAGACACACACCAGAAGTGTCTTCTGTTACCAGTGGACACTGCTGAGCGCTTATGGTGTCAGCACATGCATGCAATATATACACAATAAACCATGTCTGAATAACTTGTTGCTCTGTTTCCTTTTAGTATTGCTGGGTATCAAGCTGAGGGCTTCACTTAATGATAAGTGCTTTGCCACTGAGAGAAATGCCAAGATCCGAAATTATTTCTAAAAATAGAAACGAGTGTAATAGTTCCCCATTTACCTGCCCCAAAGTGAATTTCATTCTTGGAGAGACTATAAATTAGAAATATTTTTTCAGAAGACCTTTGCCAGTTTTCATCAGAAGTTTAGAGCCTGGTTTGGTAGCTACCACTCATAATCCCAGCATTGGGGAGACTGAAGCAGGAGAATCACCGCGATTCCCAAGCCAGCCTTGACATTAAATATCCTTTTGAACATAGAAATCACACGCTTATTTCATTTTATTTAGAAGGTTTCACTCTTTAGAATAAAGGATAATACAGATTAAAAATATACCATTGGCACAGGGTGGTGGAACACACCTTTAATCCCAGCGCTTGGGTGGCAGAGCAAACCAAACCAACCCAACCCTGCCCCACCCCCTGAAAAAAAATCCATCAAGAGTGACAACAGGACACATGAAGGAAAGCTTACTCAAGGGTCTGCTTCTGTGATTTGTCTATAAAGGACAGAGGGCAAGTGGTATGGATCTGATGAAGTTCCGAGTGACTGTGTATCACTGCCAGGTACAACTATCAAAGGCTCCAATGCTTCACATTCATGGGTCCAGCAAAGCCTTCTCTGCGTGAGGTTTCAAGGTATGGAAAAGCCTTCTATACTGGTGTTAACAAAGGATTATCCTTTAGCTAAAACCATTGCACTGCAGAAACTATCACCCACACTTTTCTTCTCCTGGATGTTTTCAGCCCAAGACTGCTACCTATAGAGAGTTCTTAACAAAATAAGATGATCCTGGCTCCTTGTTCAGCCATATACAACAAACCCCCTGAACTTCCTGGTTGCTGTTGGTGCATCTTGATCACAGTGCATGACCAACCCCATCCCAGCTTTTCTGTATGCATGCCTATTGTTTATTCTCCCTGTAATGGATCCAGTTTGGTCAATCCCTAAAATGTGCAGGTCATTGCAATGTGCAAATACTTACTGGCTATAGGAATGTGTAATGCAGCCATGCTTATTATGGTAGCTATTAGTAACATAATGAATAGGAAATTGGTACCCACAATTCAATCCCTAAATAGAAAACTATCAGACCATTAAAATTTATAGTATAGGAAGCCAACCCAGTCCTGGGACTCAATAGCCAACAACCTGACTCAGAGTCAGTGATCTCCACCAGAACTGGAGTGGGACAGAACCAGCTACCTAGGACAGAGAGCAAATAGCTCCACTAGGAACAGAAACCAGGAGCAAATCAAGTCCCAGGAGCCAACCGAGTCCCAGGACACTGGCGGATCAGGATTGAGCCAGTGACCAGATCCAGAGTCAGCGATCTCCACCAGAACAGGTTCAACTCCAAACCAGGGACTTCTGCAGGAGAGGATCCAGACCAGGATTTACAGAAACAAGGCAAAGGGACAACCTAGGCCAAAGTAGGCCTGAGACAGTAAACTGCAAGTAAGCAGAGCTGGGTACAGGAGCGGCGAGCTATCTCACTGAGTAACCAAAAGGGTAACTAGAACTTTGACACTGGCTGAACCACAAGGAACAATCATTTGAGTTTAGGATTCACTGGCACCTAGAAGATTATTCAACATAATCTCACACAGCCCCAACCACACCTATTAGAGGAAAAGATGAATAGAAAAGGTAAAATCACCTGCTACACCACAAAGAACAACACAACACCAGTAAAACCTAAAGACCCTACAACAGCAAGACCTGAACAACCAAATATGGATGAACCAGAAGAAAATGAACTAAAAATAACCTCAAGAGGATTTTAGAAATTCTTAAAGATGAAATGAGAAATTCCCTTAAAGAAATTGAGGAAAAGACAAATGAAAAATTGTAAGATATTAGCAAATCACTTAAAGAAAACCAAGAAAAAGAAATCAAACATATAAAAGAAACTATTCATGACTTAAAAACTGAAATAGAAACAATAAAGAAAACACAAGCCAAAGGAATTATAGAAACAGAAATCATGAGAAAAACATCAGGAACCACAAACGCAAGCAAGAACAGCAGAATACAAGAAATGGAAGAGAGAATCAAGTGCTGAAGATACAATAGAGGAAATAGACTCATCAGTTAAAGAAAACATTAAATCTAACAAAAGCTTAACCCAAAATATCCAGGAAATATGGGACACCATTAAAAGGCCAAATCTTAGAATACTAGGTATAGAAGAAGAAAAAGTTCAACTTAAAGGCACAGAAAATTTATTTAACAAAATCACAGAAGAAAACTTTCCCTTTCTAAAGAAAGATAAGTCTATGAAGATACAAGAAGCTTACAGAACACCAAATAGATTGGATCAAAAAAAAAGTCCTCTTGTCACATAATAATCAAAACACTAAATATACTGTGTAAAGAAAAAATATTAAGAGCTACAAAGGAAAAAAGCCAAGTAACATATAAAGGAAGACCTATCAGAATTACACCTGAATTCTCAGTGGAGACAATGAAAGCCAAAAGGTCACGGTCAAGCATTATGCAGACATTAAGAGACCACAGATGCCAGCCCAGACTACTATACCCAGCAAAATTGTCAATCACCATAGAAGGACAAAACAAGATGTTCCATGACAAATCTAGATTTCACCAATACCTAACCACAAACCAGCCCTAAACAAAATACTAGAAAGAAAACTCCAACCCAGGGAAGATGGCTACACCAATAAAAACAGAGACAATTGATGATCTCATAACAGCAAATCCCAAAGAAGAAAAAAAAACACACAATTTAACATCACCAACAATTTTTGAAAACTAAATGAACAGGAGATAGCAATCATTGGTCATTAATATCTCTTAATGTAAATTGAGTCAACTCATCTATAAAAAGGCACAGGCTAATGGATTGGACATGAAAACAGAATCCATCCTTCTTCTGCATACAAGAAACACATCTCAACCTCAAAGACAGACATCGTCTCAGAGTAAAGGGTTCAAATGGACCTAAGAATCAAGTGGGTGTAGCTATCATAATATCTAACAAAATAGACTTCAAGCTAAAATCAGTCAAAAGAGACAAAGAAGGTCATTTCATATTAGTCACAGGAAAAATCCACCAAGAGGAAATTTCAATACTGAACATCTATGCCCCAAATACAAGGGCACCCTCATATGTCAAAGAAACACTTCTAAAGCTTAAATCATACATTAAACCCCCCATACTAATAGTGGGAGACTTCAACACTCCCTTCTCACCACTGGACAGGTCAATCAGACAAAAAATGAACAGAGAAATAAGAGAACTAACATGGCTCAAATGGACTTAACAGACATCTATAGAATATTCCATCCAAACAGAAAAGAATATACCTTCTTTTCATACCTCATGGGACCTTCTCAAAAATTGATTACATACTCGGTAACAAAACAAACCTCAGCAAATACAAAAAAATTGGAATAACCCAACGTACCTTATCAGATCACCATGGTATAAAACTAGAAGTCAACTGCAATACTAATTCCAGAAAACCCACAAACGCATGGAAATTAAACAATGCTCACCTGAATCATCAATGGGTCAAGGAAGAAATAAAGGGGGAAATTAAAGTCTTCCTAAAATTCAATGAAAATGACCACACAACATACCCAAATTTATGGGACACAATGAAAGCAGTGTTAAGAGGAAAGTTCATAGCACTAAATGCCTACATAAAGATTCTGGAAAAATCCCACACTAGTGAATTAACAGAACATTTGAAAACTTTAGAACAAAAAGGAGAAAACTCACCTAAGAGAACTAGATGGCAGGAAATAATCAAAGTGAGAGCTGAAATCAACAAAAAGAAACAAAGAAAACAATACGAAGAATCAAACGAGACAAAGAACTGGTTCGTGGAGAAAATAAACAAAATAGACAAACCTTTATCTAAACTAACCAAAGGCAGAGAGAGAATATCCAAATTAACAAAATCAGAAATGAAAAGGGGGACATAACAGACATGGAGGAAATACAGAGAATCATCAGGTCATATTTCGAAAACCTGTACTCCGCAAAATTGGAAAACTTAAAGGAAATGGACAACTTTCTGCATAAATATCACTTACCAAAATTAAATCAAGACCAGATAAACAAATTAAACAGACCTATAACTGCTGAAGAAATAGAAACAGTCATCAAAAGTCTCCAAACCAAAAAAAAGTCCAGGACCAGATGGTTTCAGCTCAGAATTCGACAAGACTTTCAAAGAAGAACTAATACCAATACTCCTCAAATTGTTCCACACAATAGAAACAGAAGGAACATTGCCAAAATCTTTTTATGAGGCTACAATTATCCTGATACCCAAACCACAGAAAGACATTACTAAGAATTACAGACCAATCTCAGTCATGAACATTGATGCAAAAAATACTAAGTAAAATAGTAGTGAATTGAATCCAAGAACACATCAGAACCATCATCCACCATGATCAAGTCTGCTTCATCCCGCAGATGCAGGGATGGTTCAACATATGAAAGTCTGTCAACCTAATCCACCATATAAACAAGCTGAAAAATAAAAACCACATGATCATCTCATTAGATGCCGAAAAAGCTTTTGACAAAATACAACATCCCTTCATGATAAAGGTCTTGGAGAGAGTAGGGATACAAGGAACATACCTTAACATAATTAAAGCAATATACAGTAAACCAACAGCCACCATCAAACTAAATGGAGAGAAACTCCAAGCGATTCCACTGAAATCAGAAACAAGACAAGGTTGTTCACCCTCTCCATATCTATTCAATATAGTTCTTGGGGTCCTAGCTAGAGCAATAAGACAGCAAAAGGAGATCAAGGGGATACAAATTGAAAGAAAAGAAGTCATCAAACTCTCACTGTTTGCTGATGATATGATAGTTTACATAAGTGATCCCCAAAATTCTACCAAGGATCTTCTACAACTCATAAACACTTTCAGCAATGTAGCAGGATACAAGATTAACTAAAAAAAAAAAAAATCAGTAGCCCTCCTGTACACAGATGATAAAAGGGCTGGGGAAGAAATCAGAGAATCAACACCCTTCACAATAACCACAAATAGTATAAAATATCTCACAATAATTCAAACCAAACAAGTGGAAGACTTTTATGACAAGAACTTTAAATCTTTGAAGAAAGAAATTGAAGAAGACACCAGAAAGTGGAAAGATCTCCCATGCTCTTGGGTAGGCAGAATTAACAGAGTAAAAATGGCAATCTTAACAAAAGCAAGCTACAGATTCAATGCAATGCCCATCAAAATCCCAGCAAAATTCTTCAAAAACCTCGAAAGAATGGAACTCAACTTCATTTGGAAAAGCAAAAAACCCAGGATAGCCAAAACAATCCTGTGCAATGAAAGAACTTCTGGAGGCATCACAATCCCTGACTTCAAACTCTACTACAGAGCTACAGTACTGAAAACAGCTTGGTATTGGCATAAGAACAGACAGGAGGACCAATGGAACTGAATAGAAGACCCAGATATCAATCCACACATCTTCGAACACCTGATCTTTGACAAGGAAGCAAAAAATATCAAGTGGGAAAAAGAAGCATATTTAACAGGTGGTGCTGGCATAACTGGATGTCAACATGTAGAAGAATGAAAACAGACCCATATCTATCATCATGCACAAAACTCATGTCCAAATGGATCAAAAACCTTAGCACAAAGCCAGCCACAATGAACCTTATAAAAGCAAAAGTGGGAAGTACACTTGAACGCATTGGCACAGGGTACCATTTCCTAAATAGAACCCCAGCAGCACAGAGACTGAGAGAAACAATTAATAAATGGGACCTCTTGAAACTGAAAAGCTTCTGTAAAGCAAAGGACATGGTCAACAAGACAAAATGACAGCCTACAGAATGGGAAAAGATCTTCATTAACCCCGCATCAGACAAAGGTCTGATCTTCAAAATATACAAAAAACTCAAGAAATTGGACACCAAAAGATCACATAATCCAATAAAAAAAAAATGGAGTACAGACCTAAACAGAGAACTCTCAACAGAGGAATCTAAAATGGCTGAAAGACACTTAAGGAAGTGTTCAACATCACTAGTCATCAGAAAAATGCAAATCAAAACAACTCTGAGATTCCATATTACACCTGAAAGAATGGCCAAGATCAAAAACACTGATGACAACTTATGCTGGAGAGGTTGTGGGGAAAAGGGAACACTCCTGCATTGCTGGTGGGAATGCAAGCTGGTACAACCCCTTTGGATGTTAGTGTGGCGATTTCTCAGAAAATTAGGAAACTACCTTCCTCAAGACCCAGTAATACCACTTTTGGGTATATATCCAAAGGATGCTCAACCATGACACAAGGATCTGTGCTCAACTATGTTCATAGCAGCTTTATTTGTCATAGCCAGAACCTGGAAACAACCTAAATGCCCCTGGACCGAAGAATGGATAAGGAAAATGTGGTACATTTAACAATGGAGTACTACACAGCAGAAAAAATAACAATAGCTTGAATTTTGCAGGAAAATGGATGGAGCTAGAAAACATTATTTTGAGTGAAGTAACCCAGACACAGAAAGACAATTATCACATGTACTCATTCATAGGTGGGTTTTAAATATAAAGCAAAGAAGGCCATCCTACAAACCACAATCCCAGAGAACTTAGACAACAATGAGGACACTAAGAGAGACTTATATAGACCTAATCTACATGGGAAGTAGAAAGTAGAAAAAGACAAGATCTTCTGAGTAAATTGGGAGCATGGGGACCTTGGGGGAGGATTGAAGTGGGGAGGGGAGAGTCAGGGAGGGGAGCAGAGAAAAATGTAGAGCTCAATAAATATCAAAAAAAAAAGAAATAAAAAAAGAGTGAATCCACAACCTCTCATTTCTTGTGTGTGTGGGGAAAATTTATTGTATAAAAATGTACAAAATGTGTGTTGTATAACAGTATACAAACTGTATAGAAAAACTGCAAAGAGAAGGCTGATAAAGCTAGTCAGTAAATATTTTATATTTTCCCGTTTATCTTTAAAGAACATTGAACATTGTTCTTTAGTTCAGAATGTCCCCCAAATAAATAAAAATACAGCAATATTAAAAGATGGTAAATTGGAAAAAATATTCCAGCTGAGTCTTGTGTGATCAGTTTAGCCCACCTGTTGTTGGTCTGGTGTAGTAGTGGATCAGAGCGCTAGGTGGAAGGCTGCCTACCGAGTCTTCTTTACTTCCAACATTCAAGAGCGCTCGCTTCGCGTGTGCAAGGCAGAGCGGGCCAGGAAGAGTTAAAAAAATGTTGGCTGTGAATAAGGATTTGGTGGCTCTCTAGCGCCCTCTGGTGACCGCGCTGAAGTATTGGTTGGCTGTGGACCGAAGCCTGGGGCCCTCAAATGCCTGACAGCTGATTCACATTTTGGAAGTTATGGATGAACTTCATAGATATTCACATGCAAGTTCCTGTGAGCAGCGGTTTCCAACTCTCTTGCAAGACATGTGGTTGGAGGATCCTGTGGAGCTTCAGACAGAACCCATGGCCTGTCTTTCCTAAGCAGGTGTTAGGCCACTGAGTTACTCATTCTCTGACCTTTTACTGAACATTTGTGAACATTAGACTTAATCTAATTATTTTCCTCATATATATATGTATTAAATATATAATATACTTAAAATATATATTCAATATATAATATATTCATCACATTCAATATATATAATATATTCAATATAATATATATTCAATATATAATAATGAAACTGTTGGTTGTCTATGCCCAAAGACCAACAGAAACATACCCTCAGGCAAATTGGAATTTATTGGCTTATTACAATAAAAAAGGCAAAATGTCATGTTGACTAAATAGACTTAGTAACTATTCTTGGATAGCCTATCATTTTTATCTAAATAAAACGATAAAGTGGGATTGTAGCTATTGGTGGGAAAGAAGTGGTGACCATACAGAGGAGGCTTGGGAGGAATGGGATGGGCTGTCTGTGTTCAGGACTTTTAGCTATTCGTGTTCCTATTTAGGTTAGTACTATCAGTTAATAATGGCATACCTGCCATCCTAATCCCTCCCTTCCCCTTACCTCTCTCCCCTGAAGCATGAGTAATAAAAACTCAGAGAGAAATTGAGATTCAACGTGAAGACCTGAAAAGCAAAGCAGCCAGCCACTGGCTTTTACCTTGACCTCAGCCCGAAATGGCGTTCCTACCTCCAGGAATCTCAGAATGAGACTGTGTCTGAGAGCTGCTTCCTTCCATTTTATAATCTTGTCTAGTTCTGGGATTAAAGGCATGTACCGCTGGGATTAAAGTCATTAAAGCACCGCCAGGTTTCTATGGCAACTAGTGCGGCTACTGGGATTAAAGGTCTGTGTCATTCATTGCTAGCTGGTCTGTAAGGTTGACCACTGTGGCTGTTTTACTTTTGTGATTCACCAGGGAAGCTTTATTTTTTAAAATACAAGTGAAATACCATTACATTCTCCCTCCCCGTTTTCCTCACCTCTCTCCTTTGATTTTGCTGCCTTCCCTTCGAAAGATAGCAAAAGGGAAACCCTTTCTGTTTTTCCCTTCCCATCCGTTTCCATTTATCTCCATTCATCTCTAAAGTTTCAGGGCATATTTTTTGATCCCCCCCCCCCACTTTAAAGCAGCATGTCTCAAAGGATGTAAATATTCTATTTTCTGAATTTGTGACACATTTTTCAGCGTCCAGTGACCACTGAAGATGTAGGGTGTCCAAGATTGCTTTACTCTGTCATCCTTCCTGGCGGGGACAGGCTTTTCCCTTCTGTATCCTTTGCTGTCCATGCGTTGAAAAGGAAAGGAAATGGGGACTACTTTGGTTCAGGCACGTTTTTATAGTCTTGGATCAGAATTCCCATTTCTGCCAGGCATGATGCGGCAGAATGGTAGAGATAGACGACCAGGCTGTGTTACTTGAAACCCTGTATTTGAGACAACAAAAAAGCAGGCAAAGGGATTATTTGGGGTAATTTAACCCAGCAAAATTGAGGCCCAGAGGCCCACAGTCTAAGCCTGGGAGAATCTGACAGCCCAAGATACCTGAAGGCCTCATTTTGGTTTCCATTCTCGTTCTTTCAGCGCCTAATTCGTTGAAGCCATTCTCAACCTGTGGGTCACGAGCCCTTTGGATGGTCGAACAACGCTTTCACAAGGGTCGTCAGTACAGCATGAGGAATTGTATTAAAGGGTCACAGCATTAGGAAGGTTGAGAACCACTGCTTTAAGGCCTAACACAAGTTCTTTCTTTTCCCTTTGACAGGAGGTATAAAGTTTGGAAAAACCCAGAAAATGTGGGTGGCGGGGTCGCAATTGGTATTATTATTATTATTAATATTTTGACCAGATGTTACAATTTGTAGGACTCTGGAAAAGGAGGAAAAACCAAATAACCACGAAGGGATTCGAACCCTCAATCTTCTGATCCGAAGTCAGACGCCTTATCCATTAGGCCACGTGGTCACTGTCCTGAGTACTGTCTCTAAGATTTAGGAAGTAAAAGGAACTTCCGGCAGCTCTCTTGCGATAGGTACAGCATAAAAAGCAATTAGGACCACGCCGTGGATTTTATTTGGGACCACAGGATCGGATTTAGGAAATTTTGAGACCAAATTACTTGGGTATTAATACAGAACATGGCTGGTTCACAGAGAGAAAAGTCATTTGCGTGTACTCAGACCCTGCTTCCCCGTTCATGCTCCCCGGCACTGATCATTTACAGACTCAGTTCTGTGTGCGTGGGTGTGACCCTCCGGTGACAAAGCTACTTTTCCACCTTCTTCTGGCTCTTTTGCTGATTCTTTTTAGAACCCTACCTCAGCTGGAGAGAAGAGTGTCTGTCACCAAGAAACAGAGGACAAGAAAGCCTCTTTGTCTTTTTGTCTTTGTCTTTTCCTGTATTGTAATCTTCGCTGTAATCTTTAAACTACACGCTGCGTTAGGTGAGGACTTCCCCCAAGTCACTGAACTAGTGGGTGGTTAGGGGTTGCGATCAACAATTGGTTTTGTTCTCACGGCTTGAAAAGTAGTCTCATAATAATATAATAATTAATAATAATAGTAGTAATAATAATGATGATGATGGTGATGATGGTGGTGGTGATGATGATGGCAATAATACTACTACTAATATTTTTTTGAGACAGTGTTTCTCTGTGTGGCCCTGACTGTTCTGGAACTCAGACCTGGGAGTCTGACCTGGAAACTCAGAGATTCACCTGCCTCTGCTTCCTGAGTGTTGGGATTAAAGACGTATGCCACCACCTCCCAAGTAGTCCTCCCCCCCTTTTTTTTTTTTAAAAAAAAAAGTAATTATTTATTTATTTTAATGTCTGAGGCAAGGAAACAAGGCTACCAGGTGCTTCGTGGTTTTGTCAATTATTCTCAAGGGCTGATTTTGATCTTTAAATCCCCACTGAGAAGAAATAAGACCCAGTGGGGGTCCCCCACGGCCTAACGGGAGAGAGGTCTTTAAACTTCTGTTTTCTAATCCAGTAAAGAATTATTTTTAAAAGGCATGGTAAACCCTGTTGGTAGAGGCTAAAGGAGAAGTTCAAGGTCAATCAAAACAAAATACTTACCTAGATTATAGGCTACTTAATGTATTTTTTTCTTACTAATTTCTATGACGGCATTTGACACATAACATTTAGACAGGAATCCTTCCTGGGAGAGAAATATAAGTCAGTGAATCCACAGCTTAAAAAATAAGCGTAGAGAATAAGTCTTCCCAAAAGACTTATCAGGAATGTGGCAATTAAAGACACAGGACCAGTGTTGGCAGCAGAAGTGGTTTTCTCAGTCAGACTTGGCAAATAAGGCCTTATATATTATGCAATGAAAGAAACTGAACAAGTCTTTCGATCTTACCCTTGTGTTCGCCTTTGTTTAGCGATTTTAGAGGTTAAATGGCAAAATAACCAGAATATATATGGTTTACTAGAAAGAGAACCCATTAGTTGTCATTTAAGCACCCACGAAAAAGTTTCCAGTTCTGGCTAGCAGAGGATGGTTTCGATCCATCGACCTCTGGGTTATGGGCCCAGCACGCTTCCGCTGCGCCACTCTGCTGCACAGCAGCTACCTCCTAATAACATTCTTACCTTTGTTTGCAGCTGGTGTCGTACTACTTTAAACAAAGACCTGCTGGAAGTCACCTTTTAAGTTTGTCTTAAAGGTGCTAATGTCGCTACCGAATCAAAGACAAAGCAAAATCTGACAAGAGTAGCAAACATTAGCATACTAATAAGTGACTCGATGTGTATGATAAAGCCAAACGAGAATCACGAATTTTCGCCAGTGGAGAAAACTAGACAATATACTGTCCTCAGCACGGCAGTTGGTAACAGTCTTAGTAAACAATCACGCATTTGCCTGCGGGAAGCAAGACTTTGGGGTCAGATTTGTTCTGTGGTCGAGATCGTGGAGGAAATGGTGCTGTGTTCTCTCCGGTGTTTGGTTTTGTAGAAGAGGGGATAAAACTGACTCACACACAGCCCGCATCTGCATTTCTGATCGTTTGACTGACCAAGGCTCTGCTGTCGCCCTAATACATACCAAGTGGCAAATGGCAAATGTGCATCGTTAAAGACATTCTAGTCTGAACTAGTTAAAATGGCCGGGAAGTCCTGTTTTGAGACAAAGGACCCAGCACAGGGAGCGGGAACCGCGAGCGTTGGTGACGTCACCAGCCATTGCCATATCAGGGGCGGAGTGAACGCGCTCGAGATTTCAGTCTTCAATTAGGTCCGAAACCCTTGCATATAAGGGGAAGTGCCTGCGCTTCTCCGGGCACTTTGGTCTGGTCGTCAGCAGTCTAACCATGTCTGGTCGCGGCAAAGGCGGGAAAGGCCTGGGCAAAGGCGGCGCCAAGCGCCACCGCAAAGTCCTGCGCGACAACATCCAGGGCATCACCAAGCCCGCCATCCGCCGCCTGGCCCGGCGTGGCGGAGTCAAGCGCATCTCCGGCCTCATCTACGAGGAGACCCGCGGGGTGCTGAAGGTGTTCCTGGAGAACGTGATCCGCGACGCGGTCACCTACACGGAGCACGCCAAGCGCAAGACCGTCACCGCCATGGACGTGGTCTACGCGCTCAAGCGCCAGGGCCGCACTCTCTACGGCTTCGGCGGCTGAGCTACTCTTGGCGGCTAATTTCCCCAGAAAACCAAAGGCCCTTTTCAGGGCCGCCCACCTTCTCTGTAAAAGGGCTAGCATTTATGTCTTATTGACTATTGTTGGGTTGCCGTTGTTAACGCGGGAAATAAGCTTGCTTTTAATGTAGCTAACCTAGGCTTCCGTTTCTGTCGTTGCTACGTTGGCTACTCTTGAAAATTATGAAAGCGTCAATTCATCAGGCACACGATGAAGCTTGTCATTTGATATCCTTCCTCTATTTAGATGGCGCGAGATCCAGGGACAAAGAGCGTGAGCTTGGCGTAGGCAGGGACAAAGACGCCGGGCGGTGGCTGAGCACAGCCAGGACTGTGGTTGGTCGGTTCTGTGCTTCGACCTCTGCTGAGTTCTAAAACCAGGCTTGAAAAAGCTGCCTGAGGTGTACTAGAGACCCACACGTTTAGGCAGCGTTTCTCCTGGCACACCTGTGGTGGGACTTGAAGGGAAGGATGATCACAATTGGACATTACAATTTTCATATACAATGTAAAACTGGGTAGTTTTGCTGTACGGCCTTTTGTGCACACCTCCGAACTTTGTTGATTTGTGTGAATAAACAACCTAAGAATATAAGCACATTTCTGATATTTTCGATGTGTTCTAAGTTTGTACCTTCAGAATCTGATTTCAGCTAGAAGTGCTAAGATTGTGTCAGTACTGTACAGCGAACACTGAGTTTAAATGTCCTGATGCCTTGTTTAAAAACAACAGAAAAGGTGCTCTTCGTGACCAGCAAGTAGCTTGTGTGGTTATCCTCTGAAATCAAAGAAACTAATGTAGTTAATGTGGTTGTCATTTGACTTTATTTACTCTGTAAAAAAATCAGGGCAGTTCTGTGGGATTTGGGTCTTCCACGTAAGGTTCCAACTCAGTTTAACAGGTTTTGCAGCAATCACTTTTACTTGCTGAGCCTTTTTGGCTGTCTCCCTTCTTCTTTATTTTTTTATTAATTATTATATTTTTGGTTTTTCTTTTTCGAGATGGGTTCTTTGTGTAGCCCCGATTGTCCTGGAACTCACTGTAGACTAGGCTGGCTTTGAATTCACAGATCAGCTTGCTTCTGCTGCAAATCCCGAGTGCTGGGATTAAAGGCCTGTGTCACCACTGCCCAGCACTCATATTTATTTTTAAAGATAAGGGTTTCTGTGGGTGGTGGTGGTGGGGCAGGGAATCAGACACTATTAGAGGTTAAGAACATGTTTGAGGAAGAAAAAAGTATCTGAGGCTTAAAAAAATGATCGGAACACACCAAGTGTCAGGAGCGGTTCTGTGCTATGTGGATTATAGGTATAAATAATCTAAATGTGTACGCATGGGTGTTAGTGTGCCATGTGCTCAAGGAGGCCAGAAGAGGGTTTCAGATCCCCTGGAACCGGGGTTCAAAACAGTGGTGAACCACCTTGTGGGTGCTGGGATTCAATTCTTGGTTTTTAGCAAGAGCATTCAGTGCTGGTGTAGTCTCTCTAGTCCAGGACAAAACATTTTCAATCTTCCAGGATTTGGTGTTGATTGCGTGTGGGAATGCAGAGAATGCTAAGTGTTGTTGATCACTGAAGCAGAAAAGGCATAATGTGTGCTGGGAGGAGGTACTATTTAGATGATGGGGTGATAGTAAAGCTTTAGTAATGAAGTCAGGACCAGAGGGAAAAATGACTGTGAAAGTGAAGGGGGTTCCTGCTAGATCAAAAAAGTCTGGTGAGAAGAGACAGGTTGAAACCCAAATGGAACGGAGTGGCTTTTGTGTCCTTTTGTGGGCTTTTGGAACTACTCTGGGTTTTGCTCTCATTGAGGTGGGCGATGTGGGAACCATTGCAGGAGTTTTAGCTGGGAACAGGCAAGGTCTGATTTATATTTTCAAGCTTGATTCAAAAGTACTGGTAAGGAAACTTGTAAGGAGGCTGCAACAACAATTTAGTTCTTGGAGGATGTTGGTTTGGATCAGTGGCCTAGGCTATGAAAAGTGCTTAGAATCTGTGTATGGTTTTGCAGGTTAAAAGCCTACCCTTAAACATTTATATTTCTAGCTTTTATTTTCAGCAAAAATGGAAATGCTGACAATATTAAAAATATTGAAGGTTGGGGCTAGAGATGAGTCAGAGTTCAGTGCCCATCATCAATGTTGGTTGTGTCACAGCAATCACATGTAACTCCAGTTCCAGGGGGAGTTCCTTACGTCCAGAGACATACATACAGTTAAAAATAAATTAACTCTCCAGGAAAAAGCATTGAAGCTAACGCCAACAGTGAGCGCTCTGTATATTGTTTAGCATCTTTTTCAGCCTACCCAGGGGCTAGACAGGGGTGAGACAGCATATCTAGCAAATTTCTCTTTTTATCTGTCCTTTTCCTAACTATGTTTTGTTAGCTCTAGTGAGTTTGTGGAGAGTCACGTGAAGGCCTTACATTGCTTGAGATGGAGGTTGAGGCGTGACAATATTTAGATCTTGGATGTCCCAATCATACTAGAGAGAGTTGTACTGTTAGATCAGCAAAGTACAGGACCAGCTGAAGAACTCTGACACAGAGGACTAGCGGAACTGCTAGAGCTCAGCTCCCTTACAGCCACAGGGTAAAGGCTTCCTTTGTGAGGTCCAAGGCTCGAGCACAGCAGGCAATTCCCTTGGTGCAGACACTGTCCCGCCACAATTGCTGTTACTAATCTCCAGAATGTCACACAGTCGTTCCTAAGTACCCGCGATTTAGCATTAGTAAATGCTCCAATTAATTGCCTCCATCCATAATTCTATGTATTTAAAACTCACTTTTATCTGGTGGATGTAGTAAACCGGGTTTGAATATCTGAGTAAATTGTTTAAAGAGATGCTTAAAGTTATCAAACAGTATATTGAAAAATTTATGCCTAAATGCTTGAAAAGCTTACAAGTCTCTGTTATTGGGTCACTTAACGTCCATATTGGTTTAGTGGACACTTGCAGATAAATGACAAAGGCAATAAGTTACTGACTTCAGATGGACTACCAGATTCATCCTATAACACTTACAGGAAAGTTGTGTGGTGGCAAAGATCCATCCCAACAACTGGGAAGACTAGGAAGAACTCTGAGCTGTAGGCCAGTCTGATTTAGTGAATTTCGGGTCAGAACTAGATGGTGAAATCCTCTCAGAAATCAAAGAAAAAGGGACAGGCAATTTGGCACAGTTCTAACCTTAGAACTAGCGAAACACAGATGTAAGACCTTGTGGTTGGATTTACTTCATATGAAAAAATTGTCTTTGTCACTCTAGGAAGCTCAATATAGACATATTAAAAAGTGAGCTGTTCAGAAAGAATAGTTACCCACCCCCAACCCTGCATTGCTAAACACTTTTGGTTCACACACACTACTAAGTAAACATGTTCCAGATAGAATTACAGGTCTCATTTAAGAGAAAGTGAGTGGCTCTGAAAAGAGCCTTTGGTTCAAGAGCGAGATGGGCTCCCTCACTTGGAGCTGGTGTACTTGGTGACGGCCTTGGTGCCCTCGGACACGGCGTGCTTGGCCAGCTCCCCGGGCAGCAGCAGGCGCACCGCCGTCTGGATCTCCCGGGACGTGATGGTCGAGCGCTTGTTGTAGTGCGCCAGGCGCGACGCCTCGCCCGCGATGCGCTCGAAGATGTCGTTGACGAAGGAGTTCATGATGCCCATGGCCTTGGAGGAGATGCCGGTGTCGGGGTGGACCTGCTTCAGCACCTTGTACACGTACACCGAGTAGCTCTCCTTGCGGCTGCGCTTGCGCTTCTTGCCGTCCTTCTTCTGCGCCTTGGTCACGGCCTTCTTGGAACCCTTCTTCGGAGCGGGAGCCGACTTCGCAGGTTCAGGCATGATTAAAAGATAAAACTTGTGTAGAAACACAAAAAGAAAAATTGAAGGATGTCCTCTGCCCTCCGTGCTATTTAAACAAAGCTGTGGCTATTCTTGTTAGCGAATGTGCAAACGTCATACACTAACTGTCCAATAAGAGCTAGCAGACTTCAAAACCACGGAACCATTGGTTTGGATGAAACGGACTGTATAGCCAATGAAATCACCCAATTTTCGCTCCAGAGGATCCCTATAAGTTCTCTGTTGTCGCTGTTTTACCCTTAGCTGATTTTGACAGCAAATCATTATCATGTCTGGACGCGGCAAGCAGGGTGGCAAGGCCCGCGCCAAGGCCAAAACCCGCTCCTCCCGGGCCGGCCTGCAGTTCCCCGTGGGCCGCGTGCACCGCCTCCTCCGCAAGGGCAACTACTCTGAGCGGGTGGGCGCTGGCGCCCCGGTGTACCTGGCGGCCGTGCTGGAGTACCTGACGGCCGAGATCCTGGAGCTGGCTGGCAACGCGGCCCGCGACAACAAGAAGACGCGCATCATCCCGCGCCACCTGCAGCTGGCCATCCGCAACGACGAGGAGCTCAACAAGCTGCTGGGCCGCGTGACGATCGCGCAGGGCGGCGTCCTGCCCAACATCCAGGCGGTGCTGCTGCCCAAGAAGACCGAGAGCAGCCACAAGGCCAAGGGAAAATAAGACGATTGAGCGTGGCTTTTTTTTCTTTAAACCAAAGGCTCTTTTCAGAGCCACCACCTTTTCATATAGAGAGTATGGTAACCAGAACCATTTTCTACTTAACATGCTAAGCCCTTTATGTTATTGTAAAGTATCGAACCATATCGCGATTAATAAAACCAAATATCAAGGTAGATAGTTGCATTGACTTGAGTAAGGCAGAGAAATTCCGAATATCGCATGAACATGCTGGTATACTTTGTACACAATTTACCTTATTCAGCGCAGTAGTGTCTTGCAAAATAATTTTGAGGTTAGGAGGCCGAAAGTATTGGAGAAGTTACTGTGAACCAAAAGGATTTTTATGAAAATCGTTAGGATAAGGCTGTATTTAAAGTGACAAGGCAACATTCAGAGGCCAGCTCACATGTCTTACCCTTATTTTCACGCAGGTCTGTTTACTGGTCTCATTCCAAATACTCTAGGACTCTGTGGCTACAACATTGAAATCCAGCCACTAGAATGGAAAAGTGAGTGAATGCCTAGAGAGGGTGGCGAACATGTTTTTCCGGAATGTTTTTGGCATCTAGAGCGTCCTGTTTTAAAGTTGGGATTTCTTGTCCTCAAATTCTACAAGCGGTTAAATACAAGACAAGCGTGGAATAAAATTTAAGAATGATCGGGCGTATTAAATGGCTGTAAGCTGCTAAAACATTTCTTAGCATTCTAATAAGTGTGCAAGAGATAGCCAATCACAGTCCGACGTCCTCCGCCAATAGTAATATGGCGCGGGACTTTTGAAAAGTATGCAATCCTATCAGATTGTTTCTCTGTGGGGAGGAGGGAAACACAAGCGCTTGCATGCGTTTGCGCCTGTGCGAACGTAACCCTATATAAAGGCAACCCTTCTGCAGTTTTGTTACCTCATTTCTTCTACTCTTTTGTGCTATGGCTCGTACCAAGCAGACCGCTCGCAAGTCCACCGGCGGCAAGGCCCCGCGCAAGCAGCTGGCCACCAAAGCTGCCCGCAAGAGCGCCCCGGCCACCGGCGGCGTGAAGAAGCCTCACCGCTATCGGCCCGGTACCGTGGCGCTGCGCGAGATCCGGCGCTACCAGAAGTCGACCGAGCTGCTGATCCGCAAGCTGCCGTTCCAGCGGCTGGTGCGCGAGATCGCGCAGGACTTCAAGACCGACCTGCGCTTCCAGAGCTCGGCCGTCATGGCGCTGCAGGAGGCCTGCGAGGCCTACCTGGTGGGTCTGTTCGAGGACACCAACCTGTGCGCCATTCACGCCAAACGAGTCACCATCATGCCCAAGGACATCCAGCTGGCCCGCCGCATCCGCGGGGAGAGGGCATAAATCCTTTTCTTGTATAACTACTTTTAAAGGCTCTTCTTAGAGCCACCCACCATACAAAAAAGATCTGTAATGTCCATTTCCATTTTGTCAGGTTCGTTGCCAAAACCAATAAAATTGTAACTGCGAATCTGTTCACCCAGATTTCAAGTGGTAACTGGTATTTAGCAGTCATTTCGTCTCCTACCCACCAGTAAATTCCTTAGCAAACCCTTTGGACTCCCCCCCCCCCCTCTTTTAAAAATGGAGTTTCATTATATATAGCCTGTCCTCAGTGCAGGTAACTTTGTATCCCAGAATGGTCTGGACTTGGGAGATTTCTGCCCCTCCAAATGCTGCGATGAAATTAAAGATGCTCAGCATTGTGCCAGACCTTTTGCGCTTTTTATTTTTGAGATTCTGATACTTCACGTTTTTCTTTAGTTACTTGTGTTCAGTTATCTTATTTAGGAAGCTATTCACCTGGTCACTTGTTTTATTCTACAGGTTGTGATAACGGTTTTTGTTGTAGGACCTCAAGGCTGACTTTTAAGAAACTGCCAGTGACTGATGGAAGAAGACACCTTGACATTTGGAAGCTACTAACTCCACCTAGATGATGCTCAAAACACTTTCTGAACACTATTCTATGAAGAGCCATGAGGACTGATTAAGGTGGTAACTTTTGTTTGTAATCAACTTTCTCCACTCCAGAGAGAACTCTGATTTTATCCCGTAAATCCCCTTTGTGCAGCCTTATGCCTTACAGGAGCCTTTCACTTCAAGGCTTCTGTGCCTTCTGCATACTTTTTCTTTGTAAAAAGCCAATGATTGACTATCCCCAAAGACAAAATATTTGTTTCCCTTTTTTAAAAATCAGTTTTTCCCCAATAAGCAGTTTTTAAAAATTCTGCAGACTTTGTAAATGAATACTTTGCCTCCAGTTGCATTCAATTACTTAGAAAATTTGGTGCAATACAGCTTCAGGATCGAGTATCTATCTATCTATCTATCTATCTATCTATCTATCTATCGCGTACCTCAATGTGTAACACATAATCATGAGATTGTGTGACCCGGCTGGCCTGAAACTCAAGAGTACCTGGTCCTGCTCCCAAATGATGGGATTAAAGGTGAGTAACACAAGCTGCAGATCCAGGGTTTTGGCAATCTTTCCTGACCTCCCCTCATCAAGTCATGAGTGTCCTAGATGATGCAGATGCCAATGGGTGTGCATTTAAACGTTCTGGTGAAACTACAGGTGGCTTGCCCTAATGTTTTTAATTTCGGCCTGTAAAGACATCGACAATACAGCTTTTAAAAGGTAATTCTAAAAAACTGATCCAATAAGCCACTGTACTTATGATTGGATTTTACCAACTCCCAAAATGTTACATTACAGTATACTAAGGTAATTTGAATTTCCTTAATAGCCAAAATAACTTACACAAAGAAGGCTGTAAGTATGACGTTCAGAAATAAAGGTTAGTGGATGATCATGAACATCTTGTGTATGTGATGTTTTCAAAAAAGAACTTTTTGAAACCTCAAAACACCCACTAACGGGACCCATACAAAGAGGTATGGGGACTGACTAGGCACCTACACAATGTAACATTAACATAATTTCAAGAGCATTTTTACAGACTAACATTGCAGATGTTAGGCCAAATAGGACTGACCTTCCAAACAGTTCACACAGCATCTCGATACTTATGCTGCTACATCAGCATATTCGACAGAAAGATTTATGCATGTAACAGCTATTTCATAAGACTTGTGGGTGGCTCTGAAAAGAGCCTTTGGTTTAAGAGCGAGACGGGAGCGCTCACTTGGAGCTGGTGTACTTGGTGACGGCCTTGGTGCCCTCGGACACGGCGTGCTTGGCCAGCTCCCCGGGCAGCAGCAGGCGCACGGCCGTCTGGATCTCCCGAGACGTGATGGTCGAGCGCTTGTTGTAGTGCGCCAGGCGTGACGCCTCGCCCGCGATGCGCTCGAAGATGTCATTGACGAACGAGTTCATGATGCCCATGGCCTTGGAGGAGATGCCGGTGTCGGGGTGGACCTGCTTCAGCACCTTGTACACGTACACCGAGTAGCTCTCCTTGCGGCTGCGCTTGCGCTTCTTGCCGTCCTTCTTCTGCACCTTGGTCACGGCCTTCTTGGAGCCCTTCTTCGGGGCGGGCGCGGACTTTGCAGGCTCAGGCATGTTGAAAATCGTAGGTTTTGAAAACACAAGCAATGCTTTGGAAAAATGGCCTCTGCCCTCCGTGCTATTTAAACAAAGCTGAGGATATCAAAGCTCGAGACTAAGTAAACGTCATACACTTACTGTCCAATCAGAGGAACGGATTTTGGCCAGCAATTACCTTAATGCATGTACTGAAGTACAACGCCGATAGCCGACTATGTAAATGAAGTCTGATTTTTCTTGTTTCTTATTGGCTGGAATTAGCCAATAGACTCCGTATACGCAAATGAGACAAAACAGTTTTTTTTAAGAGTCGTTGCGACAGTACTCTACTTTTATAAACTAACAGAAATTATTTTGTCAGTAGTATCCATGATTTGTGTCACGCTAGATATATAGGCCAGGTATACATTCTAGCTTCATATAATGTTGGTTTCATGATTTGAAAGTTTGTGAAGCACACGGAGGGAACACAGCAGAAATTATTCATCTAAGGCTTCTAGAAGTCAAAGTCGTAATTACTCTACAGTCCGGTTTACATGGCAGGTTTTTTTTTTCTTTCTCAAAAACCAAGGGAAGTGCCACAATTGCAACAGCAGTGAAATTTTAATGATCCTCGGTCATAGTTTTTGGTTGACCACTCTAGCGTTTACTTTGAATATACATACTTAATTCGCTTGTCGGGGGATAAGGCAATTACCAAGGTCATGAATTTATTAAAAGGTAGACAAAATAGAGTGTTTGTGCCTGTCTGATACACCACATTTCCGTCTGGATAGGAAGATGCTCCCTTTCCTTTCCGCAACTATAATATAAGGAAAAATACAAAATTAAGCAATAGCAACCAAGTTCTACGAATACTCCTTTAAGCTTTTCAGGCGTCGCCAAAAATATCAATAGTAGCTCTTTCTAATTTGTTGGTAAGCAAAATTAACAATTAAGATACTTAGTGGCAACAATATATATACATATTGTTATGTATTTACGATATATATACATATATACATATATATGTGGAAGTAGTATATGACAAATTATCGCCGTATAATGTAGAACATTTCTATTGGTTACAAATTTTAAAATTGAGGTCTGTTACCCAATTATCAAGCATTTCCGTAATCGTCATTCATGGCGTGGCCTTTGACGGTTCCAACCAATCAGGAATACCTTGCCTTTATAAATTTGAACCAACACATTTCAAACTTACATTTTTCTCTCTTCTCTAATAATGGCTCGTACCAAGCAGACCGCTCGCAAGTCCACCGGCGGCAAGGCCCCGCGCAAGCAGCTGGCCACCAAAGCTGCCCGCAAGAGCGCCCCGGCCACCGGCGGCGTGAAGAAGCCTCACCGCTATCGGCCCGGTACCGTGGCGCTGCGCGAGATCCGGCGCTACCAGAAGTCGACCGAGCTGCTGATCCGCAAGCTGCCGTTCCAGCGGCTGGTGCGCGAGATCGCGCAGGACTTCAAGACCGACCTGCGCTTCCAGAGCTCGGCCGTCATGGCGCTGCAGGAAGCCAGCGAGGCCTACCTGGTGGGTCTGTTTGAGGACACCAACCTGTGCGCCATTCACGCCAAACGAGTCACCATCATGCCCAAGGACATCCAACTTGCCCGCCGCATTCGTGGAGAGAGGGCCTAATTCAATATTGCCCAACACAAAAAACCCAAAGGCTCTTTTAAGAGCCACCTTCACCTGTCTATGATGAGACCTGTCACACTTTGTTTTAAGTTACAAACTTCCTATCATAGTGTTTTCATTTTTTTGGTTCCATAAGGAATATAGCTATATCTTTCATTCTTATTTTCTACTAGATTGTTTTAACCAATTCGTTATGCTATTGGCAGTACTGTTTTGTGTGGGAGGTACTCCAATGCAAGTCTTGTACTTATGTTCCCCCCACACCCCCTTTTTATGCTTCTTAGAAAGTACCCGAGGCCACTGTAAATGGAATATTGCCGGTAGAGCACTTTGTAGGTGGAAGCAGAGCAGGTTTTCCGCAGGTTGTGCTCAAGTATTTAAATCCCTGTAGCAGGACGGTCATCAATTACCCCTTGTCCCTTGACGTTTTTGCATCCAATTGTCCCATATTCATTTGTCCGTGCAATGTAGAATTTTGCAAGTAATCTCTAGAGTACGTGCGCTGAATAATCCTTTACGCAGGTTTATAACTAAGGAATTTACTCTCACTTGAGCTGCGTGTATGTGCCTAAACCTAGTTTCCGCCCTTCCTTACAGTTTTCCACTGAGGACTTAACCCTATGTATCAGCATAGTGAATTTTCCTCCTGTACTCTGTGTGCATTCGGGGCTAGCACGGGAAGAGTCTGTGCAAGCACTGCGCCAAGCGCCACAGCAAAGCCCATCCAAGAGTGATACATCCCTCTTGTATCACTAAGAGGACCATTCATTCACCTCCTGGCCCGACCGGGGTTGTCAAGCGCGCAGATCAACCTCATCTAGGAGGAGGAGGGGTGCTGAAGGTGTTCGCGGAGAGTGTGCACCTACGCAGACGATGCCAACCAAGCACAAGACTCACAGACATATACGTGGTCCATGCCCTGAGGAGATGCGCTACAGCTGGTACTTGGGCCCAGTTTCTTTCACAGGCTCTTTTCAGGGATAAGATCTTTTAAGAACTCACACCTCACTCCGCTGGTAACTCGCTAATGGAATGAAGACTTTGTTCCCCCGTCTGCTTGTTACAAACTTGCATCTCCTTTATCAACAACACAGTCAAAAACGGTTAATCTTTTAAGGTTTTTCTATATTTGGAGTCTTTTGTTTTGTTTTTGTTAACAGCGTCATACTCCTACAGCCTTGCTTTAATCTATAGCGATGCTCCTTATTTTCCCACGCACTGGGATGGCTGTTTTAGAAGAAATATTAGGACAGTATGCCGCACATGAAAGTACTACATTTTGTTACCAAGTCTATCAAATGTAACTTTCCTTGCGTTTGTTCATATGATGTAATTTAGCCGCACTAAGCACTTGGGAGGCAGAGGAAGAAGAGGAAGAGAGGCTGGCCTGTTCTACATATTGAGCTCCAGGACAGCCAAGGCTCCACAGAGAAATGCTGTCTCAAAACAAAGAAAGAAAGAGACAGACAGATTATAGATCCTCACCTTTCTCAATCTTGTTTCCAGTAAGTAAGTGAGCCTGTTAAATCCCATCTTAAGTGGAGCAGACACCAGTATCCACTAGAATGTGGAATGTTCTATGGGACACTTGTTTCTAAAAAAAAAAAAAAATAATAATCCTGTCATTAAGACAAGTGGAGCTATGTTTGTAGGCGATCATATATCTCAAGGTCTAGGTTCTAGGCTAACATACATCTCAAGTCATGTATATTGGGGTCATGGTGTTATATGTCTATAATTCTAGAATCTGAGTGATGGAGGAAAGAACACCAGCTGTTCAAGTGAACTTCAAGGAAATGGCTACTTCGTGGACAGACAGCCCTAGCTTCACGGGACCTTGATTTAAAAGTAAAACAACAACAACAACAACAACAACAAAATAACTGGGGTAGGGATTTATAGTTCAAGTTTAAAACAGACTTGAACAATATATAGTAGCCAGGCAAAAAATACTTAATTGATTTATGGTTCCTAAGAGTAGTCACACTTAAATAGAGAAAACAGATGGGAATTGGATGGTATATTTGGGGGCCTTTTCTTTTTTAAACTTTACTTTTGTTTTTCATTCTAGATGACAATTATGAAGTTTCATGTTGAAATATTCAGGAATAAAATTTCATGTCTATTACTTTCAAATGCTTTAGACCAGTAAGTCTCTCTCTCTCTCTCTCTCTCTCTCTCTCTCTCTTTCTCTCTCTCTCTCTCTCACACACAAACACACACACACACACACACACACACACACACACACACTATAGTTGTTGCTGGTGGTAGAAGATAAAATTATGTATCTGATTTCATTCATTATTTTTAGTAAAAATTTTGGAAATTAAATGGGTGATAAAATTTTGTTAGAAACTCTTTAGTGCTATTTCATAAAAGAGAACAAGGTCCTCTCAGCAGCTAAGTAGAAAAGGCCTACCTCTGATGACACTCTGGAAGCTGCATGGCTCACTGCTCCAAGGTGCTAACTGTGGGCATGAACATTATTTCATGTTTCATGAACATTATTTCCTTGTTTTGGGGCTAGATTCTGAAGTGAGTTGGAATGGGAGGATGTACAAAGGGGGCATTCTAGGCAATACTGGCAAAAGTTAGTAGGGATGTCAGATTACGATGAAACAAGGGACACTAAACAGTTTAATACTGAGGCTGTGGAGAACAGGTATGTGAGGAGGGAGCACAGACCTGTTAAGTATTGAACAAGGAAGGTTTCTTATAAATTGAGAAATGCAGAGCTAATTTTATGCCTCCCGGTCTACTGGAGTGAGCTGTGGAATGACCCAGGAGTGTCAAAGCTACAGTTTACCACAGAGATATGCTAGACTCTTCAAGCACTGACACCCAGACCAGAGGACAAGGGCCCAGTGCTCACTTTTTACTAGGTCCCGCCCTTCTGCCTTCTCAGACTCACAGTCAACCACCTGTGCCTATTCCTTTCAGGCCTTCTTCAGTTACTACACAACTGTCCTGGCTCCTGGGGTACAGATTGAGTTTCACCACACTACATGGATTTATGAACAGGAATATATATTAAATAAAAAGTTGTATGTTATGGCTGGAATGTGGCTCAAAGTCAAAAAGCTACAGACAAAAGCAAGTGGTTTTGTATGGGGTCACCTTGCTACTTAGAACTGAGGTTTTCTGAGAGAAAGCTCTTTCTAGGAAGAAGGACTAGGTGGTAAGTTGTTTGGATTGTTTTTAAATCCCAACAGGCTAAAAGGATTCAAAAAGTATTTTTCTTCTAAGTCAAGGTTTTGCTCTTAATTTAATTCTACATGGGTATTCTTGCTCAAAAATCGCATTGCCATATTGCAGGCCAAAGAGATCTATCTAGAGCGTAGTCAGTTTTGCTTTTACATCCTTTAATTTTATTGGGTCTGAGTACTCACTGTGTTAGGTTCTTTACTGGCATTACTTGGTCCAGGTAGCAAGGGGTAGACTAAAACACTATTGTTCTTATAAATGCAGACAAAACCACAAAGGTACATGATACTTTCATTTGGGAAAAAAAATATAGAAACGTTCAGTTTAGATAGAACAATTTTAAGGCCTCTCTGGACACTGTACTACTTAAAAGGGTGAAAAGCTGATCTCATTTTCTTTGGGGGCTTGGATGTTTTCCCTATCATTGTGGAAAGATGACAACCAAAGAAAACAGAATCCAAATACAAACGGGAAAAACTGGATGTGTGCCACTAAGTGTGTAATCTTAACGTTGGTTAAATTAGGAGTCAGAATTGTGCTTTTGGACCCTTTTTCCACTGGAGTTATTTATGCGGAACTGATGTGCAGGCGCCTTAGGTATGGAGACAAATCTAACAGTATTACAGAGAGCAATACTCTTGACTATTTCAAGTTTAGTTCCCTTATGATTGCCTTGGTATTAAAGTACAATTCCTGCCTGCAGTTTGAGTGACCTAACCCAGCTTGTTTGTAAAACGAACAGAGTTTAAGTACTTCCTCAGTACTCTCCACCTTATTCTAAGATGTCTGGGGTCCGCCATTTTTAACCCGTCAGGAATTTTTCGTGAGAAACGCATCAAGCCCTTTTCAAGATAAAGTGGGTGGCCCTGAAAAGGGCCTTTATTGGAAGCGAACCTGTAACAGTTAGCCGCCGAAGCCGTAGAGGGTGCGGCCCTGGCGCTTGAGCGCGTAGACCACGTCCATGGCGGTGACGGTCTTGCGCTTGGCGTGCTCCGTGTAGGTGACCGCGTCGCGGATCACGTTCTCCAGGAACACCTTCAGCACCCCGCGGGTCTCCTCGTAGATGAGGCCGGAGATGCGCTTGACTCCGCCACGCCGGGCCAGGCGGCGGATGGCGGGCTTGGTGATGCCCTGGATGTTGTCGCGCAGGACCTTGCGGTGGCGCTTGGCGCCGCCTTTGCCCAGGCCTTTACCGCCCTTGCCACGACCAGACATTATGGTGAAGCTGAGAGAATGAAACTCAAGCTGCCCAAGCGCCCTCTACAGCTGCTATATATACGAGGACTGCGGACCTTTTAGGAAACTGAAAAGGCGCGGGCGGGAAGGTGCTTCAGTATCCGCCCCTCTCCTTCACTGACTGACTGCTATTGCCCATAGGGAGACGCAGGCGCTGTGGTGTGTGGGGAAATGGGAGTCCATTTCCATGGGAGTCTTGCAGTTCTCAGGCACTAGTGTGTCTCCTTCAGGGCTGTGCTTGTGGATTCTGCTAAACACTCATCATTTGTAAAAAAAAAAAAAAAAAAAAAAAAAAAAAACGGAGATTTTGGCCATACACTTGCCTACAAAGTCAGACATAGTATATGCATAGTATATACTATAAGATTGCCTTTTAAGTGTAAGATTTTTAAAAAAGCGAAGTCTCAGTTTTCGCAAGTATTATTAAATCTGACTGCCCCTACAAGTTCCGTTTTCAAATCCGTACGAAGGGGGCTGGTATATACTATATGTACATATACATATAGAATACATATATTTAACACACACACACACACACACACACACACACGCGCGCGCACAATGCTGTTTAAACTGGGAAAATGAAGACTCGCCCTGGCTGAAGATCTATCCCTCTTTTAATAAAAGCTCTTGCTGCTCGGGGAGGATACTGTATCTCATGGCCTTGTCTGTGGCAAGGAAACAGTGAACAACACTTGCAAATTAAACAAAAGTATCACTGAAATTCTGTAAACTAACACTTCAGTAATATGTGGCTGAAGTAAGGCGGTCACACACATCCCTGCCATGTCTGATACATGAGTTTCTGTTTTCTCACACCACACAATTTGAGTCAGTGTCTTTTTTGCACTACAGAATTAATTATAATTTCTTGATTTTTTTTTTTGAGGCAGTGGAGTCTTGCAATACACACTAGTCCAGAATGAAATCAAACCTGAGCCAAGTTTCCTTCTTAAGTCTGTGGTGCTGGTATGAGCCTCAACGTTGTCTGGAGAGGTCATCTGGAAGATGTGCTTTAGCTAGTGCTTGCCTGAGAAACTTCTGTGATGATGGAAGATTATACATATATTGTAAATTATATATATAATGTAAATTACGTATGTAAAACACGATATATATATATTTACACATAATCCCAAGCACTAAGAAGTTACTTGAAATTTACCTTATCCCAGTTAACCCCAGAGATCTCTTACATTCCTTTATAGAAAGGCACCGGTTGTATGAACCATTGACTGTAAATGCCAGAATGCCCAAACTGTGAGAACACCAGGGTTAAGCAACAAAGTGGCATCCTCTTCCCCACCTAAGGAACTCAAAGGCCACTTAAGGGGAAACTAAATTCGGGTGAGGGGTCGGATGTGGCATCAGCTCAGCATATCCCCGGCTGTTGCCTACTTTCCCAGTGAGGCAGCACTAGCCCAGCTCTGTTGACCTTGTCGTGAAACCTGTTAAACACACAGTGTCAGTTATGCAGATTGTGGATGGAAATGTATCACCCATAGGAGAGCAGGCCTTTCTAAAGACAAGGAAGGTTCAGAATACTGTTCAAGTATACTAGAAGCTATTCAGCTTCCAAATGTAAGAGATATTACAGATGAGGGGAAAGTGTGTGGTGAGGGCAAGGAAACTGGATATTTGGAAGTCTTCATTTAAATATTTAAGAGTGTCCATTTTAGAAAATAAAATTAATTCAGACTGGTTGTACTTGGATATGTTTCAAGTTGCTATAATCTTCATGTAATGTCAATGGAAAGGGATGTAAAACTGATAGCCCTATTTTTTTTATAGACATTTCGGGCATACTTGATCCTACTAATGTTGTCTTCTTCCCCTTATTTTTTCTCTTCTTGATATTATTCTTATTATTACTTTCTGAAACAGGGTTTCTCTGCATAGTCCTGTCATGAAGCTTGCTCTGTAGATCAGGCTGGTCTCAGATTCAGAGATCCACCTGCCTCTGCTTCCAGAGTGTTAGGATTAAAGGAGTGGAGCCCCACCACCTGGCTGGTACTTATTTTATGCATCCACCCTTTCCTGCAGTTTTTGAAAGTCTTTAGATTTTAGGATGCCCAAGAACATGTCCTGCAGGATAAATCATGAAACTGTTATCTCTCAGCTGTTTCTATGGAAATGGTGTACATTTCTGTGTGTCTGTCTAACTTGAAATCGATAGAAGATGAAGTCGTATGTTTCATGGCTGTCATTTAGCTTAGGAATTTTTTATTATCTCTTCTTAATCTCTATAAAACAGTTCAAGGATTACTAAAGTGGATAACCCGCTCTTTCAGGATGTAAGTAGATTTTGGATTCAACAAAACCATCTTTTTGATGTTACCCTCCAAAAAAAATGAGTGAAAAATGAGTGAAGGTTCTTGTGGATTTCAGTTTGTCGTCTCTACGGTTGATTCAGGGTTTAAGAACCTTGTTCTTGCTAATTGTAGTAATGAGAAGTAGCCAGGCCACAGCAGTTAGAAAGTTAACTGTATGCAGTATGTCCTCTCTCTGGAAATACATGGAAATGTTCTTGGTGAAGTCAAGTCTTACATCCAGGAACATCATAGATTACCAAAAAATTAGGAACCAGTATTTAGTGGTTCTCTTGTATGGGGATTTTAAAAATTCATGGTGCCAAGTAAGAGTTGTGCAAGAATGAAATGGTAACCTCTGCTCAGTGAATAAATACAAGTATGCAAGTCCAGTAAGTAGTAAGCAACTGTTATGATGTTTACAGAGATGAATGCAGCTATGAAAAATTTCAAATGAGAACTTTAATCCTGTCCTCAGGTGTAGGCAATGCAAAGGTTTACATAAAACAGGAAAGGGCTGCTCTGCTCCCTGTGATGACTGCTGTGGACAGTGACTCTGGAGATGACACAAACAGCTCCTTCTGTGTATTCGAAAAACACCACACAAGGGAATCACTGACTGATTTAGATCCAGTCTGATCAGCTGAACAATTCTGTACGTAGCATATATGTTTTAATGATTTATATCATCACATGTATTTATAGCCCAGAGACTTGATTACTTTTGATTTTGCTGAATAAGTGATCGTTTTTCATCATGCCCTGTTATTTGTATGTGGTTAGGTAAGTAAGTGTGACGAGAAGATATCTTTAGCACTGACTAGTCTGTCTTGTGTTAACAACCTAAGGATATCTTTAAATCATTAACTTTATACCATAATGATATTTGGTGAATGTAAGGATTGTTAAAATATAACACCAAAACACTTTTCTTTATTTGCTTGATAAACTTGGGTCTTCAGTGAAATGAGTATTTGATGAAGCATATTACTTTTCTGCTTTGTTATCCAATAAGAACCCAACTATATCAACTTCATTTCATTGTAAAGTAACAGAAATAAGAGTTTTCAAGTCATTAATGCTTCCTCTGAAATGTTTGTTCACGTTCTCAGGTAGATACAACCAGCTAATAATGTTGCTTGTTACAGATTGTATTATATATGTAATAAGATCAGTAACCAGCAAAAAATTTCAGAAACATATCTTTTTTTCCAAAATCTGTCTATTTTTCAATATTGAACTTCAAATTATTTTAAAACACAGCAAGCATGCAGAAAATGCAGTGATAAGTTTGGCGGGGTGGAAAGCTTTACAAGTGTCCTGAAGTCATGTGATTTTAAACAAGGAATGTGTGGTCAAGTCAGGTTAAATCCCACTGTTCCTCAGGTTCTAGTTGCTAAACTTATGTTCCTTCTTCAGCTAGGTTTATTTTTTCCATAAATGTGAATTGCTCTTCACTGCTTCACTGAGTCTGAAGAAACGTGCTTAGAGCTGTTGATCAAGAACAGGAATGGCATAGACTCATCCCACCTCCCAAAAATGGTTAAATCAGTAAAACATGGAAACCGAGCCGAAATTACACATTGGTATGTCAAATATCTTAAGAAACAACCGATATTTTATACAATAATTATTCCCCAGGCACGCACAACTTTCCCATCTAGTGCCAATTCCTAGAGCTTGGTGCAGACAGCCCCGGGAGTGTCTGTGTTGTTGCTTCCGCGAAAAACCCGAATTTCCACACATATTTGAGTAAAGATAAGTTAATCTATATAATTTCGAAACGATGAGAATGTGCAGAACCATGTTCTGAAATAAAAGTTTGCGAATGATGGCGAGAGTAATAGTATTTTTAAGGAAAACCTTAAAGTTGTCTCAATTTACGTGAAGTTTGAAAGAGAGTTGGGGCAATCAGGGATGTTTCAGGCTGCCGATTTTGAATTTAGCCGTACAAATTATGGCAAGAATGAAGCCTACAGGCTCCCGGATAAGTTTCCCCCGAGTCCCCGATCATTTCGTGCTTATATTTCTTATATTTTTACTCTTTTTTAAGAGGCAACAAACACAGTCACAGGGCACAGCTGAAGATCCCTTCTCTGGCGGCGCGGCGCACGGCGCAGGGAACCAATCACCACGCAGCTTCTCTCTATATAAACCCAGAGCCTTCAGCAGTGGGAACAACCCTCTCTGACAGTTTGCGCTTACTTTTGGCTTTTCTAGCAAAGGCACCAAGCATGTCTGAGACCGCTCCTGCAGCGCCTGCTGCCCCCGCACCTGTGGAGAAGACACCTGTGAAGAAGAAGGCGAAGAAGACCGGCGCCGCGGCCGGGAAGCGCAAGGCGTCCGGACCCCCGGTGTCCGAGCTCATCACCAAGGCTGTGGCCGCCTCCAAGGAGCGCAGCGGCGTGTCCCTGGCCGCGCTCAAGAAGGCGCTGGCGGCTGCCGGCTACGATGTGGAGAAGAACAACAGCCGCATCAAGCTGGGGCTCAAGAGCCTGGTGAGCAAGGGCACCCTGGTGCAGACCAAGGGCACCGGCGCCTCCGGCTCCTTCAAGCTCAACAAGAAGGCGGCTTCCGGCGAGTCCAAGCCCAAAGCCAAGAAGACCGGGGCTGCCAAGGCTAAGAAGCCCGCGGGTGCAGCCAAGAAGCCCAAGAAGGCGACCGGTGCTGCCACACCCAAGAAAGCCGCCAAGAAGACCCCGAAGAAGGCGAAGAAGCCCGCGGCTGCTGCAGGCGCTAAGAAAGTTGCCAAGAGCCCGAAAAAGGTGAAGGCAGCTAAGCCCAAGAAGGCAGCCAAGAGCCCAGCCAAAGCCAAAGCCCCCAAGTCTAAGGCCACCAAGCCAAAGGCGGCCAAGCCGAAGGCCACCAAGGCAAAGAAGGCTGCCCCCCGCAAGAAGTAAAAGTGGCACGTCCTACTTTGAAAATCTCAAACGGCTCTTTTCAGAGCCACCCACGGATCTCATTCAAAAGAGCTGCACTTTTTCTGAGTAATACCTTGTCTCTTGTGGCATGGGTCAGCTGACACCAGCTATGCGGTTTGAAGCAAGGCAGTTTTTAATATTGTTTATATTTTTTAACTTTTGCTGACAAAGGCAGTTAATTCTTCTGAGTCCATACTTTGGGCTGCATATGGGTTCAAGTGCTCACTTCATGTCATAAGCAGATGGGTTGCTTTATCTCCATTTAGTTTTTTGCAAAAGCATGGAGAAGCATTGGCTTTTTGGGCTGTTAAGTGTCCATGGGCACTTTGCAATCGCAGCGTTGGCGGGAAGTCTTGTTTCTGGCGCCTAGGCGTGGTAATTATTTTTAACAAACCAATCCGACAATGGGGGTTACATGCTGTAGCTGAGTCTTTGAGCTTTCCTTTCCAATCGGTCTACAGACCGTGGTTTTGAGAACTGTCCAATCAGGCCATCCTGTCAGTTATGAGTGGCAAACGGTGCACCAATCAGATCGCCCCACTGCTTGTCCCAGACCTCTGGAATTCTGTCCACAGAGCATGAAAGGGTGAGATGTTAAATTTTTTGTTTTTTATTTGCCGAGAAATTGAAAGACCTTGTATTTCTCCATCTGCCTCCCCATCGGAATTTTCAGGGACTGGTCACATGTCACTGCTTACATTTGTGTAAGCTTTTTAAACATCCTGATGCTAAATTTTAGTAAAATGAAGCACCTTTGGCAGTTCATACACCACAGGTTTCTTCCTTTTGCGTCGTTTTGAACTTACCTGTTCTTTAGTTAACAGAGCAACAGACAACGTGAGGAAGGAAAAATCATTTTGGTAGACTCTGGTTTGCAGCTGGATTCATCACAGTTAGAGGGAGAAAAAGCTGAAATGAATTTGTGGTTGTCTTTCCCATTTTATCAATGTAGGTACAGAGGTACAGGCTTTCTTTTTCTTTTTTTTTTCTTTCCCCGGTGGGAGTCTGCTTTCTTTTCATCCTGACGATGTAAAAATTCTACAGATGCATTTAATGGAGCTCCTGGTAGTCAGAAATTACTGAATACTTAAATATTTTTTCATTATACATACTCGTGTGGTCGGAGGACAACTTGCCGCAGTCTTCCTGCGTGTTTGTCCCAGGCCTTGCAGCTGTTACATGTGGAGGCCTGAAAATGTGATTCCATTTCCACTTTGACCAAAGGTCAGAGTTCCAATTTACCTCCAGTTCCTTCAGGGTTATTGTGCTTCTACGTCAAAGGAAGGTTTCACCTACAGGTAGAACAGAGAATTCTGCCCTCTCAAGGCTATTGTCAACAGGTGTGGCTAATATCCAGACCCCGTTCTCCAGGAATAGAGAAGTAGATCTGTTCCTACCTCAAGCAAAAGTCTAAGGGTCCAAGTAAGGGTCCATTTCCTTTATAGAGATAACTTTGGATTTTACCCAGGGAGTGGTTTGTCTACAGAATGTTTTTGTCTAGGGTGTGAGTGTGACTTTTTTTGTTCTAGCAACAAAATATTTAACTATGACTGTAGCCCACAAATTTTAATTGGTCTGTTCATTTCCTTGTATCACGTTAAAGTAGTATTTATTTATTTTTTTGTCTTTCTTCTACCTTTTGAGGTCAGGGTATTTTAAGCAGATGGAAATTAAATGCAGGTGAATTTTTAGTACTCATGGGAATTCCCTTCCAGTACTATCCTGTTTCTCCATTTTATTATTTTCATTCACATCTTCATATTCTTTACTAATATTTTCTAAATCCCCATGCCTCTATCCTGGCAAGAAGTATTTTTGTTGAGGCTGGATCCTGACAATCACATGTGTATTTTATAAGCCGACATTTCAGCCTAGCATTTCCTTAAACGAATAGTGGACCACTTAGAGATGGTTCAGTAGGTAAAAAATCTTGTGGACAATAGTGAAGATCTGAGTTCAATCCTGGGACCCATATGATGGAATCAGACATCTGCAAGATGTTGTTTGACTTCTAAAGGCCGCGGACTGTGTAACACACACATGCACACACATACTCTCTCTCTCTCTTTCTCTCTCTCTCTCTCACACACACACACACACACTCACACACTCCCTTCCCAGATGTAGTTAAACTGTAGTGATAGGCACTGAATTTGAGTAATTTCACGTAATTAAAAATTAATTTTAAAGGAAAGGTAGCTTTCTATTACATTTGAACGTGCCTGTGACATGGTTTGGGTAATCAGATGCTTGCGATATACTCTGCAAGCTGGGTGGTGGTGCATGCCTTTAATCCCAGTACTAGGGAGATCCCAGAGGCAGGCGGATCTCTGTGAGTTAAGGGCCAGCCTGATCTATAAGGTCTAGTTCCAGGACAGGCTTCAAAGCTACAGAGAAACCCTGTCTCAAAAAAACAAAACAAAACAAAAAAACCCTAAAAAAAACCAAAACCAAAACCAAAAAAACCACTTCATTTGAAGTTACAGTTACAGTGTCTCCAAATGAAGTTCGTATCTGGGTGTTCCTCCTCCTATCTGCTGCAGGAGTAATCTGATGTTGCTAATGTGGGGGCCAGCCATGACAAGCTAAATATGGACAGGTTACCCAAAGGATGTTCTTTGCCAGAGTAGAACTTGGCCATTGATAAATTTAATAAGAGGCCGGTATCTCAGTATTTTAACCCGAGACAATGCCTGGCTGCAGGAGGAACCACAAGCTGAGATTACCCGACCTCCACCCAAGAACAGACCATGCAAAGGAAATGCCTGGCATTCCAACCGTTGTGGATAGGATCACCTGCCAGCGCACATTCTCCAGGACACCCCTAGACTGATGTCAGCCAATCAGAGGTCCTGAACCTCAGAAACCCCTCACCCCCACCTTTACTACTATAAAAACCCAATTCTAATTGAGCTCGGCCTCTGTGGTTATTCCGATACGTTGGAGTGTTGAGACCAAGTTTGCAAACTTGATTAAAATAAAGGCTAGTAACAACTTTTCTTATTTTGCATACTTTAAATACTTAAAAATTATTGTTTTTAAGAATGCATGTTTAACCGGGTGGTGGAGATGTATGCCTTTAATCCCAGCACTTGGGAGGCAGAGGCAGGTGGATCTCAGTGAGTTCGAGGCCTGCCTGGTCTACGGGACCTAGTTCCAGGACAGGCTCTAACGCTACACAGAAACCCTGTTTCGAAAAACAAATAAACAAAGAACAAAAAAAGAATGCATGCTTAGCTTTTCACAGCCTTTCGAGTGGGACAAGATCCAGTGGAAATGCCCTGGCCCTGTTGCTCTGCACACTGCTCAGGAGGCAGAGGTAGGACCATCTTTCCTCTGTGAATGTGCATTTGATTGAATTTATAAAGTCCCATGAACTGAATAGAATATTATCAGATATCAAGTGGATTTAGAGATTTAAATTACATATATCTTTATTAAAATGTATGTGAATACAGTGGGGGATATTTTTCTGACCCTTTCCTTTATGGCCTAGTTTATTATCTACTCCTTTTCTGCTGGAGCATGTAACTCCAAATTTAGGGAGATCTACAAAACAGAAAAACATCCCTATGTGAAATTTTAATATTTACAATGTGTGAATGCATTAGAATGTGGAAAAAAATAATTAAAAGGTATTTCTGAATTTTCTTGCATTTTGGCTACCATTTCTGTAAGATAAAATTTCTGACTATTTATGGATTACCCAGTAACCCCCCTCTTTTTTTTTTTAATCCATCATGGACGTATAAAACACTCTAATAACAATGGAGATGTAAAGAATGAAGTAGCTTGTAGTTTTACATAGCACAGGAGTCTTTGGGCTCCAACCGTGGGTAATTTCCACATTTCATTCTTCAGTAATTAGGCACTGCTAGAGACACAATTATGGAACTGTATATTCCCTATTTTAAAACCACTTTAAATTTTACTCTGGTTGAAGGAAAGTACATATGTACAGTGCTAATGATTTGTTTGCTTAGTTTCCCAGGTACCATCCAAGTGAGTGGCTCAGGAGGAATGTCTCAGGCTTTTTGTGTTTTTGAGCACCTGCTCCTGCCCCAGGGAGGAGAGGAGGAAAGCACTAACTCACACCACTGTGTAGAAATACGAAGGGAATGCATATGGATTGCTTCTGGTGTGCTATGTAAAGAAACCCAGCCAAGCCTCTTCCTCATTCTTTTTTGCCTCCGAGACGTGGCAGCCTTCTTTCTGGGGCTGGGCAGAGCTTCAGAACGGAAGATGCTGTATTGTGATCGACTTTGGACAATAAGGTTTGCGGATTTTTAAAATTATCCTGGTCATCCTCGTCATTAGTAGTATTGTTAGCTGCCAGATTAAAAGGTTGGTGAAGATGACGTTTAGTAATTATTGCTTACTTTGCAAAAGCTATCTCTGGTTTTCCTACGCTGGGGAAGGTAGATCCTATTTTCTACCCTTGTCTTAGACGGAGGTAGAGAGGAGAACCGCAGGTAAGAACTTTTATTTCTGAAGCTCATACTTAATTCATTATATCACTTTGATTTAAAAATTTTTGTTCTAAGGTGGTGGCACATGCCTTTAATCCCAGCACTTGGGAGGCAGAGACAGGCAGATCTCTATGAGTTCAAGGCCAGCCTGATCTCCAAGAGCTAGTTCCAGGGCAGGCTTCAAAGCTACAGAGAAACCTTGTCTCGGGGAAAATAAAAATTGTTCTATTTTATTATTTCATTTTATTTTCTTTTGAGGCAGGGTCTCACTATGTATCCTAGCCTTGCCTATATGTGTCACCTGATATAGACTAGGCTGGCTCATAGAGATTGTCCTGCTCCTGCTTACAGGCCTGGGGTTTAAAGGTGTGTTCCACCATGACAAAGCCCAGTTTTGAATTTCTGAGACAGGTCTTTGTCACTTATCCCACAATAGTCTTAAACTCATTTTATAGCTAAGAATAACTGTGAATTTTTATCTTCCCTTCATTTCTCAAGTTCTGGGATTACAGAAGAAGTTTTGCACATCTTCTGACACTTTAATTTTGAGGTATTTTGAAAAAAAAATATGCCTGTAAGCCTGAAGTGACTATACAACATTACACATTTCTTGGTGAATGCCCCACAGATGATCATTTTTTGGATAAGTATCAGCTCGTATGCACTAATGTGTGTGCCGATCAACGGCCTAGATACGGTTATTAGTTTTACATGTTTCAGTGTGGGAGGAAATATTTCGAGTTGGAAATGTTAACCATTTCACATTTTTTATTTTTAAATTAGAATTTGAACCTACAGTGTGAAAGCCTGGAGAAAGCTTTTAAAGACAGATTTTTATATTACTACATGTTGAAAATAAAGTACTCAAGTGTAATTAACCAAAAAAATAGATGTATTTAGATATTTTAAAAATGTCTTTATGTTACTAGTCATTTTGAGTTTAATAAAAGGTATATCTAATTTTCAAGATCTACATGTATGATCTTAACTGAATTATTTCATGATTCTTCTGAAAAGCATTTGTGTTATCAACTACTATTCTTATTGGTTGTCTTGACAGGCATTAGGTTTAGCAGCAATTGAAGTTGGGCGACGTCCTTTACGTGGTCAGATTCAGTGTCCACTTTCCTAGGGTGCTGAAACGGCAGAGGTATCGGGATTTCAGGGAATCTCATTGGGAGAAAGCTACCTCCTCTTTGCCAGTGGAATGAAACTGGTGTTCTAATCTGGCCTTGGATAGAAACATGGCATTCTGTTTTGGTTTAAAGATTAGAACATTGCCTGTTTATCATTTTGCTAAAAGACAGCCCCCCCCCCACCAAAAAAGGCTAATGTTTTGAAGATGTGTTAAAGACCTAGGAAAAACAATTATCCTTTTAATGGGATAATGTACCTAAATGTTCCAAGAAGTTCTTTTAAGATGATGTTCCCTGAAAAGTTTTCTAAGATCTAATTAAAAAAAGAATATATTTCACCCTGTCCTTTTCTCTTTTTCTTTCCTTTTGAGGCGGTCTCCCCACCCCCTCCGCCACCACCACTCCGCCTCCCAGAGACAGGGTTTCTCTGCAACAGCCCTGGCTTACTGAAACTTACTCTGTAAACCCGGCTGGCCTTATACTCATGAGATCCTCCTGCATCAGCCTCCGGAGTGCTGATTTTAAAGGCCTGTGCTGTCCCCACCCCCAATCAGAGTCTTACTGTGTATGTAATTCAGGCCTGAACTTGCTATCTAGACAAGGCCTGCCTCTCTGATAGTCAAGTCAGAGATTAAAGGCATAAACCACTATGTCTAGCTTTTCTTTATTATTATTGGGTTCAGAACAAAATAAATCCTAAGCTCGTTTTTCTTTCATACTCTGGGTTTCTGCTTTCTTCTAAAGAACTCCTTTTATTCTTTACAGCTGCTTGCCAACTCCAGGGGCTGAATCTCCTTTCTAGGACCACAATTCCAAGGACAAGGCCATTTTCTTTATCTTACCCATTTCCTTTTGCATCTGTAAAGGTTTTCAGTGTCTGTCATCCTCCCCGCCCCCTGCAAACTCTAAAAACGTGAAAACGTGAGCTTCTTCCTGAGTCTGTGTATAGATTTAATTTTTATTTTATTTTATTTTTAAATTAGGATTTTGGTACATTGTATTTTGAATAGATTGGTGTCCTCAAAGAGATTGGCTTGCTTACCTCCCAGGTGTAGGGCCTACCCCTCCTCTGAGGGCTCATTTGAGGATAGCTTGCAGTTTCTGGCAACACATCTTGTTTCTGTTTCTTGCTAAAAATCCTGTTTGTTCCCACAGGTGGTTAGTTAGGGGTTTATTTTGCCTGGTAATTTCCCACCTGCTCAATAGATTGGGACACCAATGTACCAAAATCCTAATTGTGTGTTCCTTTAATCTCCAGGCCCTTGCCTTGCCCAGCTCGCCAATGGTACAGTAGAGAGCAACTGTACCGTAGAGAGCAATGCAGGCACCAGGAGTAGGGTGTAGTGAGCCACCACACCCAGCTAATTTTTTTATTATTTAGGACCAAGTGTCAATAGTAGCTTAATATTTATGTTAAACCTTCAAATAATGAAATTAAACTGGGTTAAGTAGTAGCCCTGGCCTATAACTCCAGTATTGGGGAAGTGAAGGCAGGAAGGTCAGTTCAATGTCATTCTTAACTAAATGAAGAGCCTAAGGCAAACCCAGGATAGGGTAATCTCAAATTGAGCAAAAAATTAATAGCACTAAACCTACAGAATTTTTATTACTTGTGTGTCTCAAACCACTGCCGTTGTTTGGAATGGTGAAACATTGTATCTTCTGCAACTGTAAAAGTAACATTGCAATTATAAGAGGCTAAAATTCCATAACTAGAAACCTGCTAAATCCTTTACCTTTCTTAGGGCGCGATTAAATGAAATATTAATAACTAATGAAAACTTGCTTTAGACAGGCGTGATATGCCTTTGGTACCAGACTCAAGAAGAAAATGCAGTCGGCTGCGAGAGTTCAAGGACATATATAAATTGAGCTCTATAACAGGGTTGGTGGAGACCTAGTGTCAAAACACCAGATGCATTAGTGAAAATCTCTTCAGTACGACCCAGTAAGACCCACCTGGCAACGGAAACTCCAGGGTCCAAACCCTCAGACATACAGGGAAAAACCAATGAAATTACAAAACTGCGGAATGTGCCCTTTCCAACTTACTTTAACTATCCCACTTTCGTAGGTACAGGGCTTATGTGTCCTTGCAGTTTAAGAAAAAGATAGGAACGAAATTCGGAGAAGCATCCGATTAAGTCCCGACTATGAAGGTCACAGGCACTACAGCACCTTTTGCAGATAAGGGGAGTTGGCTCTTAAAAGAGCCTTTTTAGTTGGTCACGTGCCAATGTGGGAAATATGCTCAAGCTCTCTCCCCGCGGATGCGGCGGGCCAGCTGGATGTCCTTGGGCATAATGGTGACTCGCTTGGCGTGGATGGCGCACAGGTTGGTGTCCTCGAACAGACCCACCAGGTAGGCCTCGCTGGCCTCCTGCAGCGCCATGACGGCCGAGCTCTGGAAGCGCAGGTCGGTCTTGAAGTCCTGCGCGATCTCGCGCACCAGCCGCTGGAACGGCAGCTTGCGGATCAGCAGCTCGGTGGACTTCTGGTAGCGCCGGATCTCGCGCAGCGCCACGGTGCCGGGCCGGTAGCGGTGGGGCTTCTTCACGCCGCCGGTGGCCGGGGCGCTCTTGCGGGCGGCCTTGGTGGCCAGCTGCTTGCGCGGGGCCTTGCCGCCGGTGGATTTGCGAGCGGTCTGCTTAGTACGAGCCATAGTGAACAAGAAGCGGGAGAGAGAGTGCGCGGTCCTGGTATTTATACAGGAAACGCGTTGCTCTGATTGGATCTTGTCCAGCAGCTCTCAGGCTTCCGTCGGAGTTTGCGGAAGTGCTTCTAGGGATTGACGATTGGCCAATTCCTGTGATTGCTAAATTCCAATGATAAGCCCGCCCCCCGCCCCCTTAAGCAAGCAGTCCTTTTTTTTTTTTTTTTTTTTTTTTTGTAAAAGCTCTTAAGCACGGACGCTCTAGACTGACGAAAGTAATTAGTTTTTTCTGTTTGGGAACTTGACATGATATACACACAACATGCTCCAAGAATAAAGTTCCCCAGAATTTTAGTCTAGCCACTTCTCTTAACTTTTATCTGGCGGCGATAACCACATGCGTGAGGTTCTTCTTTCCACCCCCAGGATCCCGGAATCATGCTCAGAACAACAAAAACTTGCCACGTATTACACGTGTTAGTGTCGCCACAGAAATTGTCAGACTGTGCTTTCTTCTGACTTAAGAATATAAACTAAATTTCTTTCGAGAGACGTCAGCACAGTTGCTGTCAATTTACAGTATGTGTTGGGGCATAGCGAGAAAGCATCTCCAGTCTAAAAACCTCTGAAAAGATGGCGGCGCGGGGTTTCAGGAGGTCCTTTGTGACCATGTCAAGAAATTCCGCGGAATTTTCTTCCACGGAGATCTAAGGCTCCGGAACAGAGATAATCCGTTGCTCCTACTTACATTACAGAATTCCTTTACTTAATTTCAGGTAAGAAAGGGAGTTACAACTTATTTTCAACTTACGATATAGACGCGTAATGGTAATTATACAAAGAACCCTTAGGATACAAAATTACAACTTACAGTTGTGAAGCAAGCTAGGTCCGCAAAATAGTCATTTCTTTCAACCCCCCCCCACAAGGTTTTCGAATTTTTTTTAAAGTCGTTAGTCCACTGTCTTTTTCGGTCCAATCAGAGTTTAGATTGGTAACTCCTCGTTTACATATCCGTGCATTGCACAGTTAATTTGGAAAGAGTCTCAATACTTTTCAATTTGGTAGCATGTTGCTCAGTTTACCAGATACAAAGCAAATATGTTAGAGTCCGAGAGAAGCCCCCAAAGAACAGCAACAGCCACGTATGCAGTAGCAAGAGCGTTTTGTTAATTCCAACGTTGGGGTGGCACTTGGAGACCCCCAGAGAAGGTCACAAGTTCCTTTTAAAAAGCGGAGTTAGGGGAATTCCAGAGAGGAGGGATTATTCTGGGGCTGACTGGTGGAAGGACCTACTGGTTAAGGACCTTCCAGCAGCAGGGTAGGGGAAACTGTCTTTAGCCTGCAGAAGTCTGGGGAGGGGCCGAGGAGGAACATCTGCTGAGCTAGCAGAAGGGATTTTGGGTCTGCTGAGATGGGCTTATGGGGGTGTTTGCTGATGGTCACCCATAAGAAGTTGTGGTTTTCATGACACCTGGTTGCTAAGCTCTGTTTCATTCTAATGAAGAGAAACTAAGGTCTGGTCGCTGCCTGGGCTCTGATCTGCTGTCCCCCATCCTCCTCACCCAACTCTAGCCTTTTTAAAGATCTACGATTTGATGTTCTAAGCGTCTTACAACAGCTAGTGCTCGAAGACATGCTTGCTTTAAAGCATTTTTTTTTTTAAACAAGATGGAATGATCCTTGGTAAATTGTGGTCGAGTAGATGTGTAGGCTTAAAAATTTGCTGGGGGTAAAATAACCACCAACCAACACGTGTTCATGCTAGTTCCAAAGTGAATATATATTCCTGGAGTGTGGTAAAAATTTTTATGGAATAGTTGATTCATTTCTTGTTTCCTTCACTTAGCTGGTGATTTGTTTAAGCTTATAATTTCTTTAGAGAGTATGTTAGCCCATTATATGAATTATCAATTTTGCATGATAGGCTTCTTAAAATTCAGTGATTTTAAAGCATGCAGATGAACTGTTTTCTAGTTTCTATGTCTCTGGGTATGGTTTCACCAGATCTTTGTAGGAATAGTGTGTGGATCAGGGTCGAGGGTTCCTATCTACTCTACTGGAACAGCATCATTTTGCATATTCTAAAGTGAATTATTGCAGTTGGTATTCCCCCTTTTTTTGGTGTGGTAGGTGTAGGAGGGGGCCCTAGAAGGCTTGGAGAAAAAACAGGAGATAGCCACAGGGGTTGGTTTTGTATGTGTAATGTCTTGCCATTTCTGTCTAGCTTAGGAGCTGAGTATATCTCTCCTGTTGTCCCTTCTTTCCTCTCATTCCAGCAGACACTGGCTAACAATTTAAAATATCCAATCACATTGTAACTAACTATGTATGGGAGGAATACATACACCAAAAACCATACACAAGGCTCTGTTTTTCTGTGCTCTTGCTACATCTGCTTGTGTTCATCCAAACCTGTGCGTGCACCTTAAGGCTGTTTTCCTGAGGAAGCCCAGATAGCCTGCATTTGATTAGAATTCTCAAAGAGTGGTTTTGTTTTCTTGTAAAGTGTTAAGTGGAGGCACCTCAAGGTTTATAGGTAACAATAGGCAATTGGTCTTCCTATGTCAGAAGGTTATTGCACAATTTTTTTTAAGAGATTTTTTTAAGAAGATTTATTTATTTATTTATTTATTTATTTAGTTTACAGTGTTCTGTCTGCATGTGTGCCTGCAGGCCAGAAGAGGGCACCAGATTTCTTTTACAGATGGTTGTGAGCCACCATGTGGTTGCTGGGAATTGAACTCAGGACTTCTGGAAGAACAATCAGTGTTCTTACCCTCAGAGCCATCTCTCCAGCCCCGTATTGCACAAATTTTACATGCTAAATTATTTACATTTTATCCTTGTTGAACTCCACAAGTGAACATAAGGTATAGATGGAGTCCCCTTTAAGGTCATATAAGATTGACCCCCTAGGAGGGGTGGCCTTCAGGAGAAGCACTGAAAGAAGACTCACAAGGGACTTTACTCATATGACTATGGATGAAGGCTATTCCTGCTCGGCAAATGACTATACCGGAAAGAACTACAGTCCAGAAATGGAGGGCGTGCTTGTCTAGATCTTGAGTCAGGATGACACACCCTTTAATCCAAGCCTTGAGGCAGGAAGGTAACACCTTTAATCTGGGCCACACCTTCTGCTGAACAGTGGGAGGAGGGGTTCATTTGCTTCTCTCCTGCTTGTCCACGCTCTTTCAGCAAAACCATTCCTTCACTGGCCCTGGAACTGACTTCTTTGGGGTTCCAGTGTAAACAGAAGCCCTGCTGAGATACCCAGCTTTGTGGGACCGAACAATTTGTACATTCTTGTACTTTCTATTCATAGCAAGTTTAGCCATTGTTGGATTAGTTGGACTACAGCCTGTAAATCGGTCCAATAAATTCCCTTTGTTGCCGGGCTGAGGTGGTGCACGCCTTTAATCCCAGCAGTTGGGAGGCAGGGGCAGGTGGATCTCTGAGAGTTCAAGGCCAGACTGAACTACTTTCAAGGCTAGTTCCAGGACTGGATCCAAAGGTACAGACAAACTCTGTCTTGAAAAAACAACCAACCAATCAATCAATCAATAATTTCCTTTGTATATACACGCGCGCGCACACATATGCATACACAAACACACACACACATACACATTTCCCAGTCCATAAGTTCCGTGACAATAGATAACCCTGACTAGTACACTGTGTCTTTCAGATTGTTGATTAATTCAGTTAATCAAAAAAACATGAATGTGTTGAAACAGCGAAGGGGCACCAGATAGTTTGATATGCTTTTAAATGGCTTTCTCTCAAACCTTTGTATAATAGATAGATGGAAAAAAAAATCCACTGTGACCGAATTCCCCAGTCTTTAAGCTGGCTTCACTGTGACAATGATTCTCAAAAGAAAGACCCATCAATATGTTTTCCATGGCTAGGGGGCTCTCATAAATCAAGACCCACGAAAGACCTAAGTGAATATTTACCGATTTTGACAGAGCAGTTGAATTTGAAAACATAAGAAGGGAGTGGATTTGGTTAAGGTAAGTCACTAAGCTTGGCACAGCAGCTGGGAAGATTCGGTGCAGATTAGGTCACAAGGCTCTTTGCACTCCGTTTCTCCTGTGCTAAATGCTGCTTTCCCTTGATTAGAGGGACTGCGTATTCCGTGGGCTCGAGGTGCGTGTTCTTTCCTGCTTGGAAGCAGGAAGACTCAGGGCAAGTCAAGTTGAGCTTCTTAAAGCTGCTGGTTTGTTTTTGTTTTTGTTTTGTTTTTCTTTTCCTGTTTGTGGATGGGTGTTTCCCCAGCGTGTGTGTTACACTACGTGCGTGCAGTGGCCTTAGAGGCCAGGAGAGGGCATCAGACGATTGGGACTTGACTTACAAATGATTGTCAACAGCCTGTCAGCTATAGGAATTGAACCCCTTCCTCTCAAAAGGCAGTAAGTAATCTTACCTGCAGTGTGCCATTTTTCCAGACCCAACATCTCTTATTTTTTCTGTGTTCAGTAAAAAAGTAGCCCTAGAAAATATGTCCAAAGTTCCTATTTGGGGCTTGAATGGTCTGTCACTCTGTGAAGCCAGACTTACAGATAAAACTTAGTTTTAAAAATTATTTTTATTGCTCTTGGGAATGGTGAGGGAGGAGAAGAGGGAGTGGGAGGAGCAGGAGGGGATTGGGAGGAGGGGAGGAAGTGGAAATTCTTTAAATAAATAAATAAGAAAAAAACCAAAAATAAATAAAAAAAAGAAGGGAGAAAAAATTATTTTTATTTTACTTTCCTAGTAATAAAGCCAGAAAGGCTCTGACTGAGTCCCCAAAGGATTACGTCTGTCCTGTTCCCTCTCTAGTTATGGTTCTATAAAAAAGAACAAAACAAAACCAAAAACCAAAACCCAAAAAAATATCTAGAAGTGATGGAGGTCTGGGATCCCGGTGCTCTGTAGACTGAAGCAGGAGCATCTGGAGCGTTCCAGACAAGCCTGGTCTGCTTAAGTGACTATGAATGGCTGGGATGTAATCCACCAACCAGTGCAACACAGTGAGACCATGTTGGAAAAACAGCCCCACATCCTTGAGATGAACTTTTAATAAGGAACTTAAAGATGGCGTGACCTGAAAAAAATGTATTTGCAGACATTTTAATGGACAGTTGATTATTGTCTAGGATAAATGCTATAGTCTTGAGATATTAATTGTAGCAGTTTATAAACAAAGTAAAATCTAAAAGTTCATTCTCTAACTTTTGTAAGGAAAAATGTAACAATTTAATGGGCAGAGGGAAGCAAATAGAATAAAAATGCTACTGGACCTCAATAGTGATAACAGGCAAAGACGTGGGTCCCAAACCGCCCAGGGTCCCAAACCGCCCAGGGTCCCGAACCGCCCAGGGTCCGGGAGAATTTTCAGACAGCTGGATAGCAGTGTTTGTAGTAGAGGTTTATGGCTTCAACAGACCTAGAAACTGTTTTTCTGAATAAACTGATTTTGGAATCTGTGGGGTGGGAGACGAATTAATTGGCTAGTTTTTGAAGTTCAGAGTACTGGGCCTGGTGGTGAGGCCTACCTGTGTTCTGCACTGCACACTTCCTAGAACCATGGGCTTGTTTTTGGTCCATGATTTTTTTTGTTGTTGTTTGTTTGTTTGTTTTGTTGTTTTTTTGGGGGGGATTTCTTTAGCAGCAATTTACAATTTAGAAGCTACAAAACACCACTTTATAAAATCAAGTAATATAGACTTTATTGTCTTTCAAACCCACTGTGTCTTCTATCTCAGGACACACTCTTCTTTTAAGTTTAGAAACATCAAAACTTATATCCAAAGGATGCTCCATCGTGCCACAAGGACGGGTACTCAACTATGTTCATAGCAGCTTTGGTCATAGCCAGAATCTGGAAACAACCTAAATGCCCCTTGATCGAAGAATGGATAAGGAAAATAGTGGTACATTTACACAATGGAGTACTGCACAGCAGAAAAAAAAAATATCAGCAGGAAAATGGATGGGGCCAGGAAATATTATTTTGAGTGAGGTAACCCAGACATAGAAAGACAGTTATCAAATTTACTCACTCATAGGTGGTTTTTAAACATAAAGCAAAGAAAGCCAATCTACAAACCTCAATCCCAGAGAACTTAGACAACAATGCGGACTCTAAGAGAGACTTACATAGATCACGGCGTCCAACCCAAGGAATTTAGTCTAAGCCTGTGGAAGGTTCTTGGTGCAAGAAAAGAGAATCATGCAGGTTGTCCCCTGATCACTACAGCATGCTCAGCTTTTGTGTGTGGTTACAATACTAAATACAGAAACAAAAGCGTAACAACAAAAACTAAGAACTTCAAAGATGATTGACTTCTGAATAATAACTTTGTTTCACTTCATGATAGCAACATCTTATCTTTGTCTAAAAAATTCTTTGCATTTCATTTTTTGAATTGGTTCAAGACCTTCCTAGCTTTTTCTTCTTTCACTGGTGTGATGTAGAAGAAATCAAAGTGATACAAACGATGCTTAAAGGATTTGCTAATAGATTTGCTTAGGAGGGAGACGTTAAGTCACATAAAATAGAATTTAGCTAAGGCAGCACTGCCTCCAAAATACCCCAGAGATAAGTAATGTGCTAACCAGGCCTATTAGAGATAAGCAAAAGTTACTAGGATTCTAATGTTTGTTATCAAGATAAAAGTTACTAAGATGCTAATGTTTGTTTATGAAGATTCACCTCCAATTATGTTGCATTTCCATAACAAAAGGAGACTTTACAGCCAGTCATTATGAGCCAGCTGCAGCTCTAGGGGGCAGTGCTGAATCACAACCACCCTGCAGTCCTGGCCTGCCTCTAAGCTCTTGCTAGGAACAGCATAATTCTGCCAGGTGGGCTAGAAGAAAGAACGATTCAACAAGAACACAGCAACGGTGTACTTCAGAAATAATTCTGGCAATATCTTTGCTCTAAATCTCCTATCTGCCCAAGTGGCCAGATTTGCAGTCTCCTGCCTCTGTTTAACTTGTTCAAAGTGTAATCTGAGGCTGGGACATGAAAGAATTCTAGGGATGACAACATGTGGAATTCATAACTCTAACGTGTATGTAAGTTAGGAAAATCTTCTGCTTATGGCCAGCATCATTCACCAGAGGGGGACACATGCATATGTATTAGGGAGGGAGGTTTTCCCCTTTAATAATCTCTAAGTGTGAGGAATGATTTTTACTGGGATGGCCTAATTACTATTAAAATTAGTTTGAGAACAAACTAAGTACATATACTCTTGGATTTCTACTTTAGAGATCAATTAATTATAAGGTTATCTATGAATACAGTCTTAGAAATGGTGAATAACTGTACAGTCAAGGCAAAAACAGGAATGAAAATTAGAAAGTAGCCCTGCAGTGGTGGTGTGCACATCTTTAATCCCAGTGCTTGGGAGGAAAAGGCAGGCATAGCTCTGAGTTTGAGGATAGCCTGGTCTACAAAATGAGTTGCAGGACAGCCAAGGCTACTCAGAGAAATCCCATTTCAAACCAAACCAAACAACTAAACAAACACAAAACAAACACAACAAAAGCCCCCAAAACAAAGTAATTTTTGTATACAAGGCTGTGGGTGAGGTCAAAACACATTTCCATCCTGAAAGTGGGTCACAAGTGATCTTAATACTGTTCCGATATTTTCTGTGTTGTCTGAGGTTTGGGCAGTCTCTAACCAACTGCGTTGACAGTCTTCATTCAACAAGAGTTGTACATGAGGATTAGGCAGGTAAGGGTGAGGTTCATATTTTCTTCTTCTACCTCAGTTTTTACCCATTTAAAATAATGAGTTAAAGAAACATACCATTGACTTGATTGAAGGCAAAGAGAAGACTAACGAAGGTTCTAGTCTTTCCATGTTGCTTAGTTCTGGAAATTGGACACTAGTAACCTCCCTCTTCCGCGTTCTGTTGTCATTGTTTGCAGGAGGGAAGGGGAAATAATGCAGGTAGGGAAGCTTATTCTTCACCTGATGGGGGCTTCTTGAGGACATCAAGAAAGGGACTCAGGGTCACACGGAGCATCTGTAAGTTCTGTTGAGAAATATTTGAATCTTGGAATTAAGGTCATTGTGGACCATGTTTCCTTTCACTGTCGCATGAAAGATTTGCTGATGGTTTCAAGACGATTTTAGGGACTCATGGTTTCATTGGTTTGCAAGGCTCCCACGTCTGTGCATTTACACCTTCACTACAAAGATCCTGGCCTTCACTACAAAGGGAATGGATTTTTTTTCCCATTAAAAAACACAATTACCTCTGTCACCTAGGTAAAAAAATAACTCAAAGACTGCAGATTAAGTAGGTCACAAGGCAGTAACAATTTCTGATATTTGTTTGACCGTATTTCAACTCCTCTGCCAATTACACATATCCTTAATTATCTATGTTAAAGAACATAGATATGTAAAGAACAAGTTATGTGGAACTTTCTAGTACTTTCTTCAGGAATTACATAGTACAAAGATTGCTTATATACTTGGAACTTGCTTAATTGTTTGTATTTCACATCTGAATAACTGTTGCAAAGGCACAGTTTTTTTTTTCCTTTTTGGGGGGGTTATTTTGTTTTCTTTGACAAAAGGTGGGCCTTTACTGTGCAGGCTACCAAGGCCTACCTGCTGTGTTGAAATTCCATTACAAGATGGTTTCCTTTGCTTTTCCTAGAGTTTGCCAATGGTTCCAGTTGTAAAGCTTTTGAGGTTTATGAGCACTGAAGCTATCATTGTCCACTGCTGTCTTTCATAACCAGCCCCTAGAAACCACTTCAGTCACACCTCTGGCCCTGTCAGGATATTTAGCCCTCAGCTGGGCAAGGCGACTCATGCCTGTATTCCCAGAACAAAGTCGGTTGAACTAGGAGGATTGCTGTGGATTTGAAGCTGATTAGGACTGCAAGGTAAGTTCCAGGGCAGCCAGGTCTGCAATGATACTATCAATGTATGATCGAATGGATGAATACATAAAATAGATTTGGTGCTGTAGAGATGGCTCTAGCGGTTAAGAGCACTTGCTGCTCCTCCAGAGGACCTGAATTGGATTCCAGTTCACAGGACCATGTAACTCTAACACAATAACACCAGGGCATCTGAAAACTCCTTCCAGCCCGTGAGGGTGCCAAACACGTGGCGCGCGCGCACACACACTTTCACGTAAATAAATATAAAATAAAGCAATGAGTATTAAAGAGAGTAGCAGCTGGGCAGTACTGTGTCATCTCTAACCATACTTTTAATGCTTACCATTATTCAGTCCCAGTCTTCGAATTAACCAACTTTCAAAACTAATGAAATAGAATTATTCAAGACTGAATAATTAAAACAAAATTCTAAGACCACTTTAGTTTTTATTAAGACCGGCTTTGAGTCCTTAACTTTTTCTGGATTAAGAAAACCCCAAACCCTCCATTGGCCTCACAAAGTGGTCCACATCTTCAATCAGCAGCAGGGAGTTCAGAGAAAACATGATCTATTTATAAAGTGAGTTCTAGGACAGACAGAACATGGTAAGGCCCTGTCCCAACAATACAAAAACAGAAAACTTCCAAGAAGCAACCCCCCTTAAATTTTTAGTAGGGCTTTAATCTTTTTATATTTTTGGTTTAATTATACTAAGAACTTCAAGAGCACATTATATGCCTAAAGTATTAACTACCTTGTCAAATTATCACAATTCAAAAGTGTTTTAAGGGGATCTTTCCTAAAAGCATTTCACAGAAACGCATTTTACGGTTCTTTTGCTCATAGACAAAAGATATGCCATTTCTGCAGGCTTTACCAACTTTGAGAAAAATCACAAACCCTCATTAGGTAAGAAATTGAAGTTTCTTCATGCTACTGATAGTATTTCAGCACTTTCACTGGAGAAAGTAGGTGGCTCTGAAAAGAGCCTTTGTGTCTATTGCAAAGATCAATGCGAAAAGATGGTCTTATTTCCCCTTGGCCTTGTGGTGGCTCTCGGTCTTCTTGGGCAGCAGCACCGCCTGGATGTTGGGCAGGACGCCGCCCTGCGCGATGGTCACGCGGCCCAGCAGCTTGTTGAGCTCCTCGTCGTTGCGGATGGCCAGCTGCAGGTGGCGCGGGATGATGCGCGTCTTCTTGTTGTCGCGGGCCGCGTTGCCAGCCAGCTCCAGGATCTCGGCCGTCAGGTACTCCAGCACGGCCGCCAGGTACACCGGGGCGCCGGCGCCCACCCGCTCCGCGTAGTTGCCCTTGCGGAGGAGGCGGTGGACGCGGCCCACGGGGAACTGCAGGCCGGCCCGGGAGGAGCGGGTCTTGGCCTTGGCGCGAGCCTTGCCGCCCTGCTTGCCGCGTCCAGACATTCTTAGAAAGACTACAAATGCAATATGAAATTGTCTTTGAAGATGTGTAAGTTATACTTGCAGGGTAGATTGTAATTTGCGGTACTCATTGGCTAAAGTAATATAAAAGAATCAGCCAATTACAATTCAGACTCAGAGGGCATATTTTGCATAAAAGGCAGCTTCCCCTACCATGTACCAATGAGAACTTGTCACATTTCGTACCATATTTGCATATAAGTCTTATAAATAAATGGAGGACTGTGTCAGTGCTTTACTTTAGTTTGGAGACGAGCTTTTGAGCATCATGCCTGAGCCAGCGAAGTCGGCGCCCGCCCCGAAGAAGGGCTCCAAGAAGGCCGTGACCAAGGCCCAGAAGAAGGACGGCAAGAAGCGCAAGCGCAGCCGCAAGGAGAGCTACTCGGTGTACGTGTACAAGGTGCTGAAGCAGGTCCACCCCGACACCGGCATCTCCTCCAAGGCCATGGGCATCATGAACTCGTTCGTCAACGACATCTTCGAGCGCATCGCGGGGGAGGCGTCGCGCCTGGCGCACTACAACAAGCGCTCGACCATCACGTCTCGGGAGATCCAGACGGCCGTGCGCCTGCTGCTGCCCGGGGAGCTGGCCAAGCACGCCGTGTCCGAGGGCACCAAGGCCGTCACCAAGTATACCAGCTCCAAGTGAGCGCGCCTATCTCACTCATAACAAACCCAAAGGCTCTTTTCAGAGCCACCCACCTTCTCAAAGAGAGAGCTATGGTCGCACTACAATAAGTTTGCAAAAATTGAATGACAAGTATAAATCTTTGACATTCAGAGAAGGGAAATATACCAGGTCTTTATCCCAATTAACCTTGGCTTATAAAATTTCAAGTAGATAGGTAGAATGTTTTATCCTACCACTCGCTGTGAGAGGCAGAAGCCAGTCTTTTCTAAAAGCAATTAGGACTGTTACACTGTATCAAAAAACTAAAAACTGCAGCTATAGTACGCACACATGCGCTCAACCATGTAAAGGTATACACACACAGCACACATTGAAAACTGATACACAAACATACATTATATACCCTCTGAGAAGGGAAATGTAATTTGGAATTATTACTATCCTGGAGCTTTATATTAAGTCTGTAGCTATGTTTATTGCCAGTTGATAAGACATAGACACAAAACAGGTTGTTTTAGTATCTAGTCTACCTTTGGAAGTACAACTTCCTGAAATTCAACAGAAATTAGGAACTAGAAATTCAGCTTTCAGAATCTCATATTGCGAATGAGGATGGTGGGGAGGAACTACCATGCAAGGAATGTAGCTCCTACCTTCAGGATAAAAAAAAGCATCTTTTCAGACATACCCTTAGCGAGACTGATGAAATTCTTCGCAAAATTAAACATGGACGTTCCTACTTCAGATTCAGTGATTTATATAGTATATGACGTGCTACCAAAGCCACACACGTATTTAATTAGTAGTTTTAGAATTACATTAGCATTAACGGGACAATAATTGTGTTAGTGGCCATTAGTGTATTTAAACACAGGGCATTACTTTTGAGCCTGGAAACTTCACATGCATGCCCTGAACACCAGATTAAAGTATTAGAACTAAATTCTCGATCGCTGTGATGCTGTAGAATTATTACCTGTAGTTAATGCTAAGTAGTACTTCAGGTACGTTTTGATTTAAAAAGATCTACTTACGTAAAACCGTGCCATCCCTTAAGAGGAGTAGAAATCAAGTATTACAACCACTCCAAATGATAAAATTGGTGGCTCTGAAAAGAGCCTTTGGATTAAGAGCGCGATAGGTGCGCTCACTTGGAGCTGGTGTACTTGGTGACGGCCTTGGTGCCCTCGGACACGGCGTGCTTGGCCAGCTCCCCGGGCAGCAGCAGGCGCACGGCCGTCTGGATCTCCCGGGACGTGATGGTCGAGCGCTTGTTGTAGTGCGCCAGGCGCGACGCCTCGCCCGCGATGCGCTCGAAGATGTCGTTGACGAACGAGTTCATGATGCCCATGGCCTTGGAGGAGATGCCGGTGTCGGGGTGGACCTGCTTCAGCACCTTGTACACGTACACCGAGTAGCTCTCCTTGCGGCTGCGCTTGCGCTTCTTGCCGTCCTTCTTCTGGGCCTTGGTCACGGCCTTCTTGGAGCCCTTCTTCGGGGCGGGCGCCGACTTCGCTGGCTCAGGCATTGTAACAAAACCTAACACAAAATCTGAAAGAGATCGATGTGGTAGAGGTCTAGTGGTTGGCCATTTATAGACCTTGTATGCAAATGAGCGCTTCAAGATTAGGCAACTATGATTTGAAAACTAGTGAGTGACAGTTTTATGTAAATTAGGTCGCATTATATCTCCTCTCTTATTGGTTATCGTGAATAAGATGATTTTAACCAATCATATTTTACATTTTCACTTCCAGCCTCTAGTATAAGTACCTTGTCACTAGAAACCCGTACTTAGGTTTTCAAAAGGCCTCTTTGCCTTGTAAGTGTAATTTATTCTTTCTATAATGTCTGGACGCGGCAAGCAGGGCGGCAAGGCTCGCGCCAAGGCCAAGACCCGCTCCTCCCGGGCCGGCCTGCAGTTCCCCGTGGGCCGCGTCCACCGCCTCCTCCGCAAGGGCAACTACGCGGAGCGGGTGGGCGCCGGCGCCCCGGTGTACCTGGCGGCCGTGCTGGAGTACCTGACGGCCGAGATCCTGGAGCTGGCTGGCAACGCGGCCCGCGACAACAAGAAGACGCGCATCATCCCGCGCCACCTGCAGCTGGCCATCCGCAACGACGAGGAGCTCAACAAGCTGCTGGGCCGCGTGACCATCGCGCAGGGCGGCGTCCTGCCCAACATCCAGGCGGTGCTGCTGCCCAAGAAGACCGAGAGCCACCACAAGGCCAAGGGGAAATAAGACCATCTTTTCGCATTGATCTTTGCAATAGACACAAAGGCTCTTTTCAGAGCCACCCACTTTCTCACTAAGAGAGCTTTTCTACTGTCATTTCAGTCAAACGATAGCGTTCCCTTCTTAAAGCGTATGAGATGAGATCCCAACTCCAAGCATAATGCAAATTCCACATTGATGCCTTTTGCCTTGAAGTGTCCTGAAAATTTTTGAGGTCTTCCCTTGTACACTTCATACTGAATGGATACCAAGATTCATAGTTGTACTGAGTATTATAACAGTTATGAATTTATATTCCTTTTTACAATTTCAAACTTCAACTGGAACTTATGCAGCATTCTGTGTCCAGAGTGAACCTTTTGTTTTTCACATCCTGTTTATACAACTTTGGAATCCTTCCCCTTAATTGTTTTATGGAAAAGTGCTCATTTATTCAAGTTAAAAATCAAGTTTGAAATTAGTGCTTCACTGTGAAAAATCAAGTTTGAAACTAGTGCTTCACTGTGAATGTTCATATGGAATTGAAAAAAAGCCTTAGCAATGACATAAAAACCCTCAAAGTTCAATTAAGTTTTGATTTTAATGTGAATGTTTTCTTTCCGTAGAAGGAAAAAAACCTATCAAATTACTTGATCAATTACTCACAGCCGGTGCCTTTCCAAAAATAACGTTTCGGGCCAACTCCTTCAAAAAATGTTAGGAGGCAAAGAATGTATATCCTAATAAGTAATAATGACTGAAGGAAACTGGGTATTGTTTTTCTGTGCACGGTAAACGAACAGTATTGATTTAAAGTGGAAAACCAATCAAGGAAACATATTAAAATGAACAGGGCGGGTCCTGCACAGCGATGTGAACAGAGCTACCAATAAGGTTCCAGTGCTAATTTTCCTGTGTGGTCCAATGAGAACGGGGCTCGCTCGCCTTATATATATGTACTCCGGCAACAGTGCATTAGGCTTTGCCCAAATTTCATTTGCTTTGTGTAAACTATGGCTCGTACCAAGCAGACCGCTCGCAAGTCCACCGGCGGCAAGGCCCCGCGCAAGCAGCTGGCCACCAAGGCCGCTCGCAAGAGCGCCCCGGCCACCGGCGGCGTGAAGAAGCCCCACCGCTACCGGCCCGGCACCGTGGCGCTGCGCGAGATCCGGCGCTACCAGAAGTCGACCGAGCTGCTGATCCGCAAGCTGCCGTTCCAGCGGCTGGTGCGCGAGATCGCGCAGGACTTCAAGACCGACCTGCGCTTCCAGAGCTCGGCCGTTATGGCTCTGCAGGAGGCCTGCGAGGCCTACCTGGTGGGTCTGTTTGAGGACACCAACCTGTGCGCCATCCACGCCAAGCGCGTCACCATCATGCCCAAGGACATCCAGCTGGCCCGCCGCATCCGCGGGGAGAGGGCCTAAAGGCCAGTGAATGAAAAGCCGATCCCACCGGCTGAACCCAACGGCTCTTTTCAGAGCCACCAACATTTTCTGTAAAAGAGCGTACCTCCATTATCAGCTGGTAACATATGATTGGACATTCCTAAGGCCTCTAAAGGGTTAGATTTTTGGACCTCTCAATCTCTTATACTTTGCATATTTTTTAACATTTGGCGTTGTTTTTACTCCTTTGTGCTTCAGTTTCTTGGTCTTTTAAGTTTAGTTTTAAGTTTAGTATAGACTTTGGAGCAAAGTCGTCAGGACTCCTTGGTTGTTAATCCCATATACTCCAAATTTACGCACCCGTCCCAATTCTGTATTCTAGCTCTGGTTCCTTTCCGCCGTGGCTAAAAGCGGCCACATTTCTTGAAATATTCCCTGGAGGGAAGCATGAGCTGGCAGTCCGAAGTGCGCACATCAAGAATTAGGCCCCCCCCCGCCCCCCGCTTTCAGATAGGCGCCCAGATCCTTGCATTATGACTCTGCAGTCCTTCCTAGAACAGTGTTACAATTCTGAAAAGGGTTATAATTCGGGCTAATGACAATAGTGTTAGCAAAGAGACGCATTCTGGCCACTCCTGTGAGGCAGGGAAATTTAAAGTTGGAGACCAACTTGGGATGCAAAATGAATTCTAGCCCTTGTCTGGGGTATTTATCTTGTCTCCAAAGAAAGGGTAGAGAGAGAGATGGCTTTGTTAGACTGCACTCTGCTCTGGCAGAGGACTCTGGTTTGCTTTCCCGTCAGTTCATCTCCAGTTGCCTTTCGTTCCCACTCCTGGGGGACCCTGTGGCACCTGTACTCTCGTGCACATTAACAATGACAGACACATAATTATGCATAATTAAAAATAAAAACAATAGAGAATTCAAAGGAGTGAAAATTCTAAGGAAGAACACTGGCTTTTATTCTGGATTGATGCAGTTTTGATATTGAAAGCCTCATGTTCTATTTCTCAAGTGTTAAACAGTTCTTTGGATATTTTTGTTCAGCCTTACCCAAACAAAGGTCACTTGTGGAGAGAAGGAAGCTCATCCAAAGAAATACCTTCATCAAACTCAGGAGGCAGAGGCCGGCGGATCTCTATGAGTTTTGGGCCAGCATGCTAACAGAATAACAAACAAAACAACAACAGTATCAACAACAACTAAACAAATAAAAATTAAAAGCCATCAGAATGGCTTGCATGCAAGTCTGTAGGACATTTTCTTGATTAATAATTGATGTGGGACAGCGCAGCTAGGTGCTTCTATGCCCGGGCCAAACAATCATGGGCTTAGGCTGAGCAAGCCAAGAAGCAGCGTTCCTCCATGATCTCTGATTCTGTTTCTGTCTCAAAATTCCTGCTCTGATGTCTCTCAATGATGGACTGTGCTGGGGATTTGTAAGTCAAATAACCCCTTTCCTCCACAAATTGGTTTGGGCCTTTGTTTTATCATAACAATAGAAAGCAAACTAATAGAGCCTTTATCAAGGTCATGAGGCTTCCACAGAACCAAGAGGACACTTATTGTTTTAAAAAAATTCTGCTTGTGCTTTTAATTGTGGGCTCTCCAGTCAAAAGCATGTTTTAGGATTTTCAGACCCCAAACAGCTATTTGGGTTTTCTATGAGCTTTGTATTTTTTTCTCTATTGAATGATTATTTGTGTTTTTCCCCCCTTCCTTTCTAAAGCCAAACTTAGCCTTCCCTCCCCTTTTCCCAGTCCCACAGCTCCTCCTGCGCTGCATCCATTCCTCCTCCACTGTTTCTATTTAGATACAAGCAGGCATCCCATAGATATCAGTCAGCCATGGTCAATTTAGCCGCAATGAGTCCAGGCACCCCCTCCTCCATCAAAGTTGGAAGGAGGAATAGGTCATGCTTTGTATTTTAAAAAGCAAGCTTTTTCATTAATTCCACAAATCATTATAATAACAGATACCCCTTACTTCTTTTGTTATGAAAATTCTATTGGACAAGAACAATCATTTTAATGGCTTTTTGTTGACTTTCTTTTGTCACCAGATGCAATCTGTCACATCTGGTGAATTTTCACTGAATCCACCTGTCATTATTTAGGTTTTCTAGGAACTGTAGTTGTTTTGGGACTAGAGATATGGTAGAGAGAGAGAGAGAGAGAGAGAGAGAGAGAGAGAGAGAGAGAGAGAGAGATGTTGAGATGACCTTGGCCCAAAGCTGAGAAATTAGCATACGAATAAATGAAACCCAAACAACAAACCTCAAGTTGGCACTGAGGATGTTTGGAAAATATCTTTCAGTCCTCACCACATCTGTCACTCTTGAAGGAGAAGGGGCACTTTATAGAGTGTTAAGGGTCCCTAAAAACACACTACGGCCTTGATTTGGGATACTAATGAGACACGCAATGTAGGAAGCTGGAAACTGTAACAGCACAGTGAGAAAAGCCACGTCTGCAGATGACCCCAGAGCTATGGATGAGTTCCACACCCGCTCTTTGTATAGCAGGCCTTTTGAGTGACTGCACCGGTTTTGTTTTTTTGCTCTGGTCTGCTTCTTCCATGCATGTATACTTATCTTAGTAAACTGTTTCTGCTTTTGCCCCAAATGTGTGGATCTGCTCAACTCTTTGCTCCTGGATACAAAATTGTGGAATCCTTTGGGAAACACCCTTGTGTTGACCTATGTAAACAATCCATTGTTCATGGTTCCTAGGTATGATAATCCTGTTTATAAGAAAAGGAAAGGGGGTTGGAGAGATGGTGCGGAGGTTAAGAGCACTGACTACTCTTCTGGAGGCCCTGAGTTCAATTCCCAGCAACCACATGATGGCTCACACCTTTCTGTAATGAGATCTGGTGTAATGATCTTTTTTTTTTTTGTTTTTTTGAGACAGGGTTTCTCTGTAGTTTTGGAGCCTGTCCTGGAACTAGCTCTTGTAGACCAGGCGTAAACAAATCTTAAAAAATAAAACCAAACAACAAAAGGCATGTGCCACCGCACCTGGTACATTTAAAAACAAAACAAAAAAAGAAATGATATGACATTTCCTGTAGTCTCTCTATGTTTGGTAGATTTAAACAGTTCTGTCCTCATACAGAAGAAAGAGCATCACTTATCAAAGATCAGAAATGAAGAGATCCATATACTCATAAGATCAATAAAAGTGAGTATAAAATTAGGATAACATGCAAGAGGGCCCAGCATGGCAGCACGTGACAGTAATCTCAGAACTCAGCAGGTACATACAGGAGGATCAGGCATTTGAGGCCAGCCTCCGCTATAGCAAACTGGAGGCTAGCCTGGCCTGGAGGATAACAATCTTTCAAACCTCACCAAGCAGAGTGGAAGAATGGACAGAGACTCAGTCTCCTGGGGCAGTAAGGGCAGGGTCTCTGGCACTCTCCTGTCTATCTTGAACTTCAGAGCTGATTAAGGAGTATCTATTTATACACAGAAGTTATTCACCCCATGTCCTTACAGACATCTCTGCATTATTAAAGATATACACTTGATTTAATCTGTATAATGTTTCAAGTCTACTCCTAGGAGGTCTGAAAGCTAGTTTTACTATTTCTGTTCAAAAAATCCTGTAAGAATAATTGAAGGACAAAAATAGTAGAATCATTCATTCGCAGACTCTTACACATTTCCAATAAATCATTATTAGTAACATGATTTTCATCTCAACAAGCATGCAATGTTTGTTGATTAAAACATACATACAGGAAATTCTGAGTCAATGAAGGCGAAATAAAGAATAGAGAAAACTGCCCCACGATTCTCATTTCCAGATCCCCTAATTTCTGTGTGTAAATCAAGTAGAAGATTCACACCCGTGGGATTGAATATCCAGTATACATCTTTTAATCTTTTAGACTGCTAGTTAGTTCTGTAACGATCTGAGCTTTTACTTCCCCTCGGTCAGTCTGCATGCTAAAGAACATTGCTCAGATTCCTAGGCATACCTAAGTCAGTACAAAGTCTTCGAACATGAAACAATACATGTGTTCTTAAAAGTGTACTTAAAACGTAGACACAGTGGTTCTCAACTTTTTTAATACCGAGACCCTTTAATGCAGTTCCCCATGTTATGATGAACCCTTAACCGTAGAATTATTTTTGCTGTTTTTTCATAACGGTAACGATGTTAAGATCCGATGTAAATATGTCATACACGATCGGGGTGGCAACCCACCGGTTGAGAACCACGGTGACATGGAGGACTAATAATGTATTACTTCCTATTTAGTGCAATGAGCAACAAATGCCAAACTTATTTGTTGCTAATACATGTGGTTATCCCTACTGAAGGCTGAACGAATTGTATAGACCTACGTAATACAATGTGTTAAATTTTAACTCTTGGCTCAGGTCCCGCCTCCAGCCTTTCATTGGACAAACGCACAGAAGGGCCGTAACTGACAGTGGTTTCCGCCCCTGCTCTTGAGGTTTTCAAACAGGTCCGCCTTGGTATTATAAAAGCTAAGAAGCGGGCTGGTTGCGGTCATTGTGCTCTAAGCTTACAGCTTGAGCTTCACAATGTCTGGTCGTGGCAAAGGCGGGAAGGGTCTGGGCAAAGGTGGCGCCAAACGCCATCGCAAGGTCCTGCGCGACAACATCCAGGGCATCACCAAGCCCGCCATCCGCCGCCTGGCCCGCCGTGGCGGAGTCAAGCGCATCTCCGGCCTCATCTACGAGGAGACCCGCGGGGTGCTGAAGGTGTTCCTGGAGAACGTGATTCGCGACGCGGTCACCTACACGGAGCACGCCAAGCGCAAGACCGTCACCGCCATGGACGTGGTCTACGCGCTCAAGCGCCAGGGCCGCACCCTCTACGGCTTCGGAGGTTAAACAATCGCCTATCTAGCCTATTCCTCACAAAAGGCCCTTTTCAGGGCCACCCACCTTTTCACTTAAAAGGGCGTAATCAATTTCTCGCGTTCTGTTTGCTTTAAAAGTCCAAGGTTTTTTTTTTTTTTTCGTTTTGTGTTTTGCTTTTGTAGGACCAACATTTTGAGCCAACAATTTAGCTAGTAAAAGCTGGGAGATAGCCGTGTAGTAACCTTGAGGACTCAGGTTTTGTTCTCAGCAGCCACACGGTGTCTTTCAAAGACCTCTAACCCCAGTTCCAGGGTGATCTGATCTCAGTCACCAGGCATGCACGATGGGCTCACCGATCCAAAGTTTCAGAAGACTTTAAAAGGTAAAAATTTGAGTTTGAGGAAGTGGCTGCCCACCTCGAAGGGATTGTGCTAGGATGTGAAGTTTGGGAATGAAGAGTAAAGCATCTCAGTGTAGGAAAAAATATCCCATGTGTCTCTAGCATGGTTTAAGGTGAAACTACCTAAGTTTGGTCCCAGGAGTTGTTAGATTTCCACCTAGGCCAGAGATTCTATTCTCTTGCATAGGATGCCATCCTTCCTCCGTAATAGTCCTGTGTATGTATTTGTTTTACATGTATGAGTATATTTTATTTTATAGTTTCCCGGGAGCGCACGAATACCAGGGGAGAGTGTGGTGGGCCGTGGCAATGGAGCTCAAGGCATAGTGTTAGCTTGGCTTAGTATTCCATCTCCAGTGCTCTATGGAAGCAGGCCTGGTGGCTTATTCTGTGCTGTTAGCATCCAGGAGGTGGAGACTAGTCAAAAGTCAAGGCCATTCTCTGTTCAGGGCCAGTGAGGTATAGATGCTAGTTGGTCTCAAAAACTAAACCAAATCCTCTAATCAGTTCAGTCTTGGAAACTTGAAGAACTGAACCTTGTTAGTTCCCTGTTTAGAATCTTTCCTAATTTCTTAGTCTTTAAAATATGTAAAGTTTGACATATAAATCTTACATCTGCCCCTCAAGTAACAGTATACATGGTTCAGGACTTGATTAACTTTCATCCGCAAATCAGATGTTTCCAAAATATCACCAGAGAGAGAACATCAGTGTCCCCTCAGTACTTAATTCTTTTATTGTGTGTGTGTGTGTGTGTGTGTGTGTGTGTGTGTGTGTATTTATCACCTTTACAGTGATTCCAGGGATGAAACTCAGATGATCAGGCTCACTAGATTTATTCAGCTGTCCTGCCAACACTTCCTTTTGGGAACTTTTGAAAAAAAGTCCCAGACCCTGAAGATAACAGGAATCTTGGGTATTGGCGTCCTCAGTGTGTCTTTCAGTAGGTTCTCACTGCCCTGCAGTCAAGATTTTTTGTTATGTTCTCTTATTTATTTATTTTTATTATGTTCTCTTATTTATTGCTAAGTAGCCCAGTTAGGCCTAGAAAAAATCTGCAAAGTTCAGAGACTGAAGGGAGTCACGGGGATTTCAAAGAGTAGGAAAAGATTAAAAAAAACAAAACCAAACCTAAACAACAACATCCTGCGAAGAATCTTCTGACATTCCACGGAATGATCGGTGGGGTCTATGTGCAGAGCACTACTCCCCGGCGATTCTGGTTTAAGGTCAGTGAGGGACTGAAGAAGGCTCTTGACAGGTTCAGTCAGGAATGCTTTAAATCTGAACAGAACAGGTACGGAGGTACACTCTAATCCCAGGACTCAGCAGGCAGAGGCGACAGGAGGACCCGGGACAGCTTGGTCTGTGAGTTTCAGTCTATATCTCAAAAACAAACATAACAAAAAAGAAACAAAAAAGCCAAACAGGAACAAACAAACACTACCAGGTGTGGTGGCCTCCACCCATAAATCCGCGTTTAGAAACGGTGAGTTGGAGGATTGCTGAGAGTTTGTGATTAGTTTGTGCTTCCTAGCCGCTCCAGGATAGCAGGGCTACAAGACTGAGATCTCGTTACAAAGAAAAGAAAGTTAAACAAAGAAGATATTAACATGGACATTTAAGCAAATAATTCACCAGGAAGTTTCAGCCTTGTTTCTAAAGTCACAATCACTGCAATTTTTTTTTAAGTGAAAAAAAAAAAAAAAACAACCCAAACGTTTATCTGCGTGCCCTGCTTGTCATGTAGGATACAGGGCTTTTTTTTTTTAACCGGAGTGCCCTGTGGGTCTAGTGCACAGAACACGGGTCTTCAGGCATGGTGACAAATGACTTTACACGCACAGCGGCCTCCTGGATTACAGTTGCTACAGTTGCAATTTTGGTACTTTAAAATAACTCTTTTTTTTTTTCCTTTTTTTTTTTTTTTTCGAGACAAGGTTTCTCTGTAGCTTTGTAGTCTGTCCTGGCTGGTCTTGTAGACCAGGCTGGTCTGGAACTCAGATATCCGCCTGCCTCTGCCTCCCGAGGGCTGGGATTAAAGGCCTACCGCCTGGTTTGTATTTACTCACTTTTAAAAAATTCCTAGGGAGGTCGGATAAAGGTACTTGTCGGGCCTGAGAAAGGAGACATGACTGTAGCTCACTAGAACAGGGATTTAGTTCCATTCCCAGCACCCTGATATCCTACTTTATATTTTTTCCCTCACATTGGGTCAGGGTCCCTCCCTGCTAGGACATATAGATCCAAAATTGCTAAATTTATAATCTGTTGACTCCAGATCCTGGCCACATTACGAATGCTAGGAATTTTTTTTTTTCCCCCAGATCTCATTTCCAAAACAAGTCAGGAAAGGGTTTAAAAATTTTCTTGCTGTTTAAAAGACACATAGCAGTTAGGAAAAAGAAGAAAATGAAATGCTTTCAGATCTGCGAACTCGATTTTCCTTAGTTTTACAAAGCCTTTCCACCATTTTCTGTAATTGGAAAAGTAAACAAACCAGTTTTTTCTTTTTTAAATGGATATGTTGTTGTCGCGCTTCTCCCACAACCCAATTCATATGTAAAAGCTTAAAATGCAAAAGCTCCAGGCCTGTTCTTCGGAGGCGGTGGGGGCGCCGAACGATTTAGAAGTGATAAAAGCGGGCGCAGGTGCTTCGGGCACTTTCGCTTTCGGCGAGCTGTCTCTAACCAGGGCGGCGCCACGGAAAATGGCGACCTGAGCGTCACCAAGAGCCGCTTAACAGGCACCGAACTAACAAGCTTGTTTTGAACATTAGGAGAAAAGTGGATTCATGTAGTTTAGCTAAACCAGGTGGTAAACCCACGGTTTTTCACTCTGCCTTCCAGTGACAGTGTTAATTTCAATACCTAAAAGTTTGGAAATATGGGCGTTCGGTCAGGTCGCTCCGCAGTCCCTTCCTCTCCGGCAGACACTAACCTAACGTTCACATAGCACAAGGTGCTGAGAACGGTCGTTCTAAACTCATTGTTCCAATACTCTCTATAAATGCAGGAAGCAGTCATGAGTAGCTTCAGAGTGCAGAGGCCAAACTGATCCATAGAAATGCAGGAATGCCTATTTAAGACTCTGCCTTTAAGCCGGTAGGCTTAAAGATGGGAGACTAGCTTAAAGAGGGGGTCGTGCGTAGCTCTAAATTGTGAACAGTTGTGTGGCTCTGAAAAGAGCCTTTGGGTTAAGAGTGAGATAGGCGCGCTCACTTGGAGCTGGTGTACTTGGTGACGGCCTTGGTGCCTTCGGACACGGCGTGCTTGGCCAGCTCCCCGGGCAGCAGCAGGCGCACGGCCGTCTGGATCTCCCGGGACGTGATGGTCGAGCGCTTGTTGTAGTGCGCCAGGCGCGACGCCTCGCCCGCGATGCGCTCGAAGATGTCGTTGACGAACGAGTTCATGATGCCCATGGCCTTGGAAGAGATGCCGGTGTCGGGGTGGACCTGTTTCAGCACCTTGTACACGTACACCGAGTAGCTCTCCTTGCGGCTGCGCTTGCGCTTCTTGCCGTCCTTCTTCTGCGCCTTGGTCACGGCTTTCTTAGAGCCCTTCTTCGGGGCGGGCGCGGATTTAGCGGGCTCAGGCATCTTGAGATCTCTTTCTATGCAAAGAAAAAGAAAGTGAAGCCTGAGAACACGTTGTTTGTATATTTGTAGGGAGTTTTATGCAAATTAAGACTTACTCTCACCCTATCTGATTGGTTAGCTGTTACAGAGGCCGATTTACTCTCCCATTGGTTAAACCCGAATTTTGTAACAACCTTTCGAGCGTTTATGCTTCTTAACTCTACATCAAATTCATTTCCTTCTAAACGTTTTAGATTAGATTTTTTTTAAAAAAGAAGAATTTATTTTACTTTAAAATTCTAGAAGTTAAAGCTCGCTTCCAATTCAATATCAAACCGTTGAAAAGGTCTGTATTTTTCCACTTCCGGTTTCGGTCCAGTGAAAGAGAAAAGAACAGAGATCCATACACTACCCTCAGGTTCCCAAGGTTCCCAAGGCAGTACAGTTTAGTACCCAGAAAGCAAAACTCAGAGTGAAAGTAAACGGTTGAGAGTAAATCCTACTGAAGACAAACGGTAGAGCGATACGGGAATAAGAAATCCTGTTGGAAAACAATACATTGAATAGCCGAATTGGAAGATCGTGTGTCAGGAGCTGAATAGGATGGAACCATCTAGATTAACATATGAAAGAAGACAGATCGCAGAGGAAGGCTAGACATCCTTTATCATAGCATCTGGGAACAGACATGGACGCCAATACAAACAAAACAAAACAAAACAAGCAAAAAGCCCGCGATATGCCAAAGTAAAAGGCAGGCTGTCCATCAGGTGGCCAGATGCTTTCTGGGAACTTCTCCCTAGCCCTGTAGTCCATTATCCACTGGGGAGATTTTCCTTTATTGTCTCTATTCATTTTTCAACCACATGACCCTGGTACAGTTCTTTGCCCTGAGACACAGGATGTAGTTTCCCTGAGTCTAGGATTTAGTGTCTGTTGGGCCCTAAAGCCCCACCAAGGAGGAGACACTCTCGGCACGGTTGATGCAATAGCAAGAGGAATTTTTATTCTGCTGTGGCGGCAGAGGTCCCTCCGGCTGTAGAGGAGAAGAACCCCTCCTTTGTTGATTACAGGCTCTTTTAAAAGGAAAAAACCCCACAAAATCAGGGAGAGGGTTGTACAGAATCAAAAGGGAGAGTCCAGAAATCATTTGTCAACTATTTTGACTAGTTCATTGAATGGTCAGCTAACTCTAATTGATCAATGCTATGGCGGCGACTGGGTTGGTTAAACAAGGAGGAACACTTGCAGGTTATCTGCAGGACGTCTCACCCCAGTTCCAAGGTCTGGGTCTATTGAAGAAAAACTACAGAGGGGATGGAAAGTATTCAAAGCTCCAGTGCACGCGCGGTTGGTTACCAGGGTCCTCTGGTCCCCAGGAAGGGGGGGTGCAGTAATGCTAAGGTGCCCCAAAGTCTTTCAGTGTCCTCTAAACTTTGGTGTGTTGCTCAGCCAACCTGACCAGTTTTCATGACCATTCAGTTCCTGACCTCCATGGGTAACTCACAGTATGTTTTTTTTCTTCCTCTCCTCAAGACTACTCGGGTTTTCCTATTGCTTGCATTTACAGTTTGTTTTTCAAACGCTAATACAACTGACCTTGACCTTCTGAACCTGTTTTTAAATTCTTGTATTAATGAGACTAAGAACTCAAAGAAGGAACAGCAGTTTCCCCAATAAACATCAGAACTAACATTTTAATTTAGTTAAATCATTAAAAGAAGAATCTAGCCTGGCTATGGTGGCACACACCTTTAATCCCAGCACTCAGGAGGCAGAGGTAGGGGGAATCTCTAAATTTGAGGTCAGCCTCGTCTATTGGGTTCCAGGACAGCAAAGGCTATACTTTGAAACCCTGTCTGGAAAAACAAATTTAAAAGCTAGGCATAGTGGTACATGCCTTTGATATTAGCACTTGGGAGGCAGAGGTAGGAGGATGTCTGAGTTCTAGGTTAAAATAGATAGATGGTAGAAAAAAGGCTAGTGATGCTTTGTTGGGAGCCCTGAACTTCCAGATCCCGAATTTCTTGTAAACAACTTGTTTTCCCCTGATCTGAGTGCCAACAGCTGCTCTGAGCACCGACCCTCAGGAGTTCTTGAAGGCAGAAGAGTGGTTTCTGGTGGGTTTGGCTGGGGCATGGCTATCTCTATATAAGCTGCCCCTGAACACAATAAAGAGGGCATTCTTGGAGCATTCCTGGATCAAGGATGATCAAGGTTGTTTCCTAATTTTCTGAGAAATCGCCACACTGACATCCAAAGGGGTTGTACCAGCTTGCATTCCCACCAGCAATGCAGAAGTGTTCCCTTTTCCCCACAACCTCTCCAGCATAAGTTGTCTTTAGTGTTTTTGATTTTGGTCATTCTTACAGGTGTAAGGTGGAATCTCAGAGTTGTTTTGATTTGCATTTCTCTGATGACTAAGGATGTTGAACATTTCCTTAAGTGTCTTTCAGCCATTTTGGATTCCTCTGTTGCGAGTTCTCTGTTTAAGACAGAGGCAAATAATTGTAAAGAAGATATTTACACACAAATGGGCTAATCTCCTAAATTAACAAAATGTTGCACAGAGGTAATCATAGAAGGTTGGAGCGATTCACACTGCTGCTCCATAAAGGTCATGAAAAAGCGCAATCAGGGAACTGCAACTGACTGCTTATCCAAAGTTTCTAGAAATGAGATAGGGCTGAGACCAGTAGCTACTTTGTTGTTGAGACAGCATCGCTCTCCTTAGCTCTGGCTATCCTGCTGCTCTCTCTGATCAGGCTGGCCTTGAACTTTCAAAGGTTCTCCGGTACCTGCTTCCCTCGTGCTGGGATGTGCACCAGCATGACTGGCACCAGTAACTGTTTTTAAAGATGATAGAATGCCATTGGTGTTTGTGAGTTTGGTGTTTTGTTTTTGACTGGATCTCACTCTGCAGCCCTATCTCTTATCCCAGGCTATTCAGAACTCATTGGGTATTTGAAATTGGCCTTGATAGGATGGCAAAGCCACCTCAGCTGCCTAAATTCTTAGATTATGGTAATAAACCAACGAGCCACAGTTGACCTATCTCTGATTTTTAAGCAAATTGCTATTGCTAAAGACTTTACATTCCTTCACTTTTGTGTCTTGTTAGACAAGATTGGGGATTACACATAGATAACGAAAATAATGATTTAAAAATTTTAAATAGCAGGAACTACGTGCCAGTGCCGAAAATTTTTAAGGTCCTAGTAGTTATTTGTCTTATAGAAGGCTTCATGTAGCCCAGGCAGCCTTGAAGTTACTCTGCAGGCAAGGGTGACCTTGAACTTCTGCACTTTCATCTGTATCTGTACACAGTCAAAGTTCCACAGTAATTCCATGGCATTTGCCCATTTAGTGAATACTAAGACAAAACAAAACCAAACCCAAAATCAACCAACCAAGCAAACCCCCAAAACAAAAAGCAGAAACATCATAGGTGTTGGAGAAACAAATTAAAATATAATAGTTAGTGTATTCATGTTAGAGACAGGTTAGAGTTGTATAGTTTACTTAGGTATGGTTCAGTTATTGCAGAAATGAATTTCAAAATAGCACTTAAAGATTTTAAGTTAATTATTTTATTTTTTTAAGACATAGTATCAGAGTATTTCCTTGGCTAGCTTGGAACTTGCCAGGTGGTCCAGACCAACCGTGAACTCCAACAATTTTTGAGTTTCTGTCTCCTGGACGCTGGGACAGCAGGTATGCATCGCCATACACTGTTTGAGAAAGGTTTTGCTTTTTTTTTTTTTTTTTTTTGTCAAAGGTGGCTAGCCTACCAAGGGTCTATATTCCCTAAGTCTCCCAATCACCCTTTTAATCTCCTCTACCTGGTAAGTCTTTCATTTATACAAAGATCCTGCTTCGTTTCTGAAACTCAATGATCAAGAGTGGCAGCCCCCTTCCCTTTTCCTTCATTTCCTTTGTGCTAAATATGAATTAGCCAATCATGTCAGATTGTGACATCTCCTATCAATGGAATGATACAGTCACCACTAGGATAAAACACAGGTGGTGTTTATTTTTAAGTGAACTTATGGTCCCAGTGTGCTATAGTTAGCCTGGCTGGGATTCTGTTGTTTTTCCAACAGGGTGTCTCTCTGTAGCCCTGGCTGTCCTGGAACTTACTGTACATCAGGATGTCTACATTCAGGCTGACCTGTACTTGGAGAGCTGCCTGCCTCCGCCTGAGTGCTGTGGTTAAAGGGGTAAGCAATCACACCCAGCTCCCTGATGCCCCTTCTTTCATAGGGAAATTGCCTTCTCAATTTGTTTGGGATTTCTGTGTGGAGCACTGAGATTGTTCTTTTTTTTTTTTCTCTTCCCTCGAGACAGGGTTTCGCTGTAGTTTTAGAGCCTGTCCTGAAACTAGCTCTTGTAGACCAGGCTGGCCTCCAACTCACAGAGATCCGCCTGCCTCTGCCTCCCAAGTGCTGGGATTAAAGGTGTGTGCCTAGTTCCAGGACAGGCTCCCAAAGCTACAGAGAAACCCTGTCTCAAAAAAAAAAAAAAAACCCAAAACAAACAAACAAAAAGGGGCATGTATTTTTTTTTAAAAAATTTGTAGAATCCGTACAGACCAACAACCTTCCATTTTAATTTGCTATTAAATTGAAATGTGGTCTATGTCTATATTCCACATCAACTCTCAAGGATTTATTATTAAAAAAGGAAATACAGAATTTTATGAATAGTTTTTTATTAATTACATCTTGATGACATTTTGACTATATTTGGTTAAGTAAAACGCACTAAATTTCATCACCATTGCTATGCAGACAGCCTACACAGTTTTTATCAAGAGTGAACCTACACTCAAGAGCAACCTGTGATTCAGTTAATCCTCTCCTTGGCATTCAGGTTTCTCTGTAGGAAACTGCATAGAAAGAAAGGAAATGCCTAGGGTGTGCTTCCGGAGAAGTAGCTCTGACCCCGCGTGACCGCTGAAACTCTAGGTAAGGCCTGGTACTTGCAGCAGCCCCCTCTGCCCTTCAAATACACCAAACTACAGAACAGAGTTGTTCTCTTTTCTCCCTCTAGGAAACCTAGAGGCTCCAAGTGAAGCTTGCTCTTTGTCGTTGCTCGTCTGGTCCAGGAAGCCCGAGCGGGAACTCTTGCCCAACTGAACAGAGCAAGTGGTGCTGATGGTGGGGTGTGATTGGTGCCTATACTTGGACCCTGAAGGGCACCCGGGAACTCCAGAAACACTGGGGGTGACGCAACGTTGACTTGTGACCAATTAGTACCGAAGAACAGGGGAAACTCAGGACGTGTGAGGAAACACTCTGTGTCGTTGCTAAATAGTATGTTGAAGCCGAGAGGAAAGTAAAAGTCGCCAAGGAGGGTTCAGTGCAGCGCTCCGATACTCTAACTGGATATCATCGTCCTTGCTTCCCTGAAGAGTGAAACTGAGAGCCTAAGGATTGACACCAGACAGGGCAAACCATAAGACAAAGCACGAGTCGGAGTTATTTATTCAGACCTTACAGGAGTTCTTCTTCTTAAGTTCTTCTTATGCTCTGCACTAGCTCAGACTTGTCCAACTCTTTTTTTTAATTGATTTTTTTATTGAGATATCTATTTTTCTCTGCTCCCTTCCCCTCCCCCCTCCCTTCCAGCCCTCTCCCATGGCCCCCATGCTCCCAGTTTACTCAGGAGATCTTGTCAGACTTCTCCAACTCTTAATTCTACCAGCTATGAGAGGAAAAGAAACCCTTCTGGTGTCCAAACAGATCAAGGTTTTGCAGGCTTTGGGGAACAGTTGTGACCCTAAAAAGCAAAGAAAACAGCCACAAATTGGAAATATTAACAGGAAACAAACCCTTTGAAGATTTTTGGGTCCAAGGACTACTGTAATCATAATTAATGATAAATGGTGGCCAGTTGCCTGACCACTACCATTGGTCAATAGGGTTATTACAGGAGTTGGTATACCTGAACATATTTATCAGAATCCTCACTCAGTTGCTAAATTGGTCTGATAGAGAATGACATGCTGGATCATTTATTCCTCGTGTGATAAAGAATTTTACCATTAAGTTTATGGTGAAGAGATTTATCGTCCCCAGTGAGGACAGCTTTCAGTTCTAATGTTCAAGTCACAATGATTGATTTGGGGTATATCCCAGAGAAGGAGCTCGGAAAGTCAACAAGGCGTTGTTTTACTAGTAGTCATGACAACTAACCAAAATTGTACTGCACTTGGGAATAAACAACCATGTGGTAGTGGGGCCATTGGAAAGTCTCTTTCACTCAGAACTGCTGAGCCTGTTACTTGGCTTTCAGATAAGAAGGTCTGGGTAGATCAGTGGCCACTACCCCAGGAAAAACTTGTGGTTGTTAAAAAATTAATTGAGGGACAGTTACAGGGTGGTCATTTTGAGCCTTCATTCATCCCGTGGAATACACCTATATTTACTGTTAAGAAAAAAATCTGGTAAAGGAGATTATTAAATAATTTACGAGTCATTAATACCAGTATGCAAACTATGGGATCCTTACCACCTGGCTTCCTTCTAACGTCCCTTAAAATTGGCATATAATTGTTTTCTATTTAAAAGTTTTAAAAAAGTTTTAAAAATCATTCCTTTATATCCTCAATACCAAATTAGATTTTTAAATTTTTTTTTGTCCTTTTCATAAATTGCTGTAAGTGAAGGATGGATTTATCTCATCCTGCAGAGATGCTTCTTGCACAGGAAGGTAAAGCTTTCTAATAGTCCCTGAAACTGAGCATTCTCTTCAGGACACTCTTCCTACGCGTAAAAACAAGCCCAACTGCAAAGACAGACCAGACTAGCTAACAGCAAGAAGCCAAGATCAGCTGAGCTGCCTTGAATAGGTTTAAATCAGCTAGATTACTTGAAAGGGGCAATTTCCGTCCCCTGGGCTGCCCCAGGTTGTGTAATGTTACCCAGGTTACCCAGGTTACCCAGGTTACCCAGCCTTTGTGAGCTGTCACCTGTGCTATGGCAGGCTTTGGTTATGCTTTGATGATGCTGTCTTTGAGTTGCTGAATTTCTGCTCCTGTAAGTAACCTACCGCCTATACTTCTGTTGGGGTAATGTTTTTGTACGATGTGTGAAGATGTGTCTCTGTTTAACCTAACCTGCCTAAGACACCTTCTGATTGGCTTAACAAAGAGCTGTAAGAACGGTCAATAGCTAGGCAGGAAAGGACAGGTGGAACTTGTAGGGAGATACAGGAATGGTGGGAAAGAGTGGGAGATGCCTGAGATTTGCCAGTCAGAAGTAGAGGAAGTCGGACATAGGGTTACTGAGAAGAGGTAACAAGTTACATGGCAAAATGTAGGTTAATATAAATGGATTAATTTAAGTGTTAAGAGCTAGTTGGGAACAGGCCTAAGCTAAGGCTAAGCTTTCATGACTAAAGAAAGTCTCAGTGTCATTATTAGAGCGCTAGTGATATAAAGGAAGACCTGTCACATACTCCTGAATGTAACAAAGCCCTCAATAGCATCTCTGATTTACAATATGTGGTAGGTATTACTCAAAGAATACAAACAGCACAGATCAAAACCATCTCCAATCCATTGTTACTACAGTTGTTCCACACTTTACCCTTAATGGCCAGGCAGAGTCTATCTACCCCCTTTATGTAGTCACTCATCTGAGGTATCATTCTAATTTACCAGAACTAGAAAAAGATAATTTTGAGGTTGATAAATGGGCAGCTACTGTATTTGAGACAGCTGCTGAGTCACATGCTCCATGACATCAACCTGCTAAGATGTTACAGAACTAAATTTTTACTATCAAAGGACAAGATTCACAACCACTTCATTCTTGCAACCCCTCTGTACCCTCAACTTCAACGAGTGGAACGGATAGTTAAACCCCAGAAGAATTAAAGTTAATCATAGTCGACAGATGAATGTTACCCATCTACCCGACTCGGGAAAGTGAAGATGTGCTCATGTTTCTAGTGATACTTATTCCTATGTTATACATGGGGAAGCTCTTCCTGGTAAATCAGCTTCACATGCCATAGTGTGTTTTCCTAATGGGGATGCCAAGAGAGATTAAAACTGATAACAGCCCAGTCCATGTCAGTAATGTTTTCGGGCTTTTTGGAAAGATGGAATATTATTCATAGGAAAGGGACACCTCACAGCCCCCAGGGTCACACAATGATAGAATGATTGCACGGTTTAAAGCTTTGATTAGAAAAATAAAAGGGGTGATGACTACATAGGGTTGTTGTCTCTTCTAATAGGTAGCTATGATTAATCTTTTTTTTTTCACTTGCAATGTGAATGGGCACACAGTCATGGAGTTACGTTATGCTCAAAAGAGCCCCCGACCTGCAGCTTTGGTCTATTGGGAAACTCTGAAATGGGCCAGATGCAGTGCTAGCATTTGGGAAAAGACTGGCGTGTGTTTCCCCAGAAACTGCCAACGGATCTGTGTGTATTCCCAGCAGAAAGATCAGATTCTCACCTAGAAGAGCTACAGTCTTGTTTTCAGAAAAAGAGAACAGCAAACCAAGAGGAGACAAAAGGCTCAGGGTGCCCGTACACCTTGATGCTGTTCCTGTTAGGTTTTGGAGGCGGAGGGTTAGGAGACAGACCTTCAACAGACAGGACTGAGTAACATCAGTGCGGACGGAGTGCAGCCTCACAGAGGGAACTGAAGGGTCTGCCAAGGGAAAAACCTGGTTTCGACTCTTGTGGAGGAAGGGCGAGGGGCTTGGGAATTAAGAATTTCCTGCAGGTGTAGGGGTCTCATGTCTGTCTCTCCTGCAGTCTCTTCTTCCTGGAATGGTTGTCCAGACAGACGACTGTCCTTTCTGCGTTGGTGGATAAAACTGAATGAGGCCACCTGTAATCTCATATGAATCCCATTTTACATCCGAACACCCAGAAGCAACTTAAAAATCACCTTGGTGGTGTGTGGTCCTAGCATAATAGTACTTTGTGTTGTGTGGTTTTCACCAGAGAAGACCGCTCAAACACTGGTTTAAGTTGATAGAAAGTCTTCATAGTAGGCAGGTGACTGTGGGTGTTTGGGATCCCAGTGTAGCCCTGAGTCTTTCTCAAAAGTCAGCTTTTAAGCACAAAAGCCACATCCTGGCCAGACACACTTCCGTTAACAAGAACAGTTAGCCAGAAGCAGAACTGTAGATGCTAAAAAGCAAGATTAGTGCTTTTTGAGACTTTGAGGCTTTGAGGGAGTTGGCCTTTGTTTTAGTTGTTGGCAGGTGGTGATGTCTATGTGCTGAGTTTTACAGCCAGAATGCTGTTACATTTTGTACACTTTGGACATTGAGAGATAGATTCTAACACTTTTGCCACAAAGTTCAGTCTGTTTCCTGTTATCCTTGGGTTCCTAAGCAAGAGCCTTTCATAGGGGAATTAGAAATGTGTGGGTACCTTCCCACCGCAGCAGTTGGGAGATGGGGGTGGGAAGATGAAAGCTCCATGCTTGTTCTGGTGTGGAATTAATCTGCCTTCCCAGAGAGCAGTCACTCCAAGTACATAGAGGTCAATAAGAAAAGATTTGAAATGACTATGCATAACTGATCCGAACAGAAATCCCTGGCGGTTTATAGAGTTTCCCGGCCCCAGCTTACACTTTAAGCAGTTAAACCTGTTTCCCAGAATGAAATTTCAAGGTTTGGTTGTTTGGACAAACTGGAAGATTGGTAATGTGAAGCATGGTCATAGTTTCCTAGAGATGGACCAGGGATGCTTTCTCCAGGCAGTTGCTTACCAGGGCCAGCCTGCTGCCTGGGGGGGGGGGGGGGGGGGGGATTCTGCTCTTCCTGAGAAGAGGTGCAGGGATCAATGACACCTGTCAGCTAGGATCATCTCTAAACCACCTGGCAGAGGAAAGACTCTTGTGCTAAATTTAACCTTTGGGCAACTTTATGTTTTCTGAGCAAGCTTATTGGCAAATTCTTTACAACATCAGTTTCCTGCTCTGTTTCCTCTTTCAGCTATGGCTGTGAGGGATCCTGCCTCATTTCCCACAGCTCCCTCCAGAAGAAGAGTAGAAATATGCTTATAGGCCATTTCCTACTGGATAGCGTGCTGAAATATAGCCGGATAGGGTAGTAGACCCAAGAAAATTTTAGTCTGAAGCTAGTCTAGTCTCAGAGACCTTGAAGGCAGGGACATATACAGGCCCGATAGAGAGAAGGGCGTCAGATAGAAATTCCAAGGGCCTCCATGAAGGAGAAATTTTAATTAAAATTAAGAAGCAGTTTGTTTAAATTAGTTTGCAAGACAGGTCAGGTTATTATTTATGATGTAAAGAGTATGAATTTAGAGGGTCTGTTTGGCTTGAAGGAAAATTCCTTGAAGGAAGCCATTTTAAGAAGACAGGATACCTTTAATTGCTGTTGTCTTCCGGGTCACCTCAGTAATGTCATTTAATATCTCAATTAAAATGTACGGGGCCTGATGCGTATGAATGACTATGAAACACAGTTGGTGTTGTGGTAGTGCCTAGTGACTTGTACCGGCGGGAGTGGCTCGTTCTCTGGTGAGCTCACCATCTGATAATGATGCACTGAAGGGAGTTCTTAGACCACAGATGTGAGTTTGAAGACTGAGTTGGAGGAGGTCCTATGTTCCGTGTGCTGTCCTTCTGGCCCTCGGGAGTCAGAGGCAGGTGGATGCTGGTTTCGAGGTTGTTTTTGGCTACATAGTGAGTGCTAGGCCAGCATGGTCTTTAGGAGACCCTGTCTCAAACACAAAAGGAAACCCTAAAGTCATTCAGCCAATCAGAGCAGTTGGCAAAATGCTCACAAGGACCTGGTGAGGCTTGTCCTGTGAAATCTCCCTCCACTACACAAATTGTTTTTTTCACACATTACCAAATAAAAGTTAAAAATCATATTAACTAAGAATATATTCCAAGGTTTGCTATATATGTGTGAGTGCAGACGAGAGTTTGTTTGCTTTTGCGTTCTAAGAATGTACCCAGTGCTAGAATACGTATAGTATTCTATAATGGTTTTTAAAATCAGGGATCCACATGCATATTAATTATGCATTACAAGTATTATATGAGTCCATATAATAGAAAAGTATACTAGCCTGGAAACAAATCATGCATGGGTTTAGACAACATTAGTGGGAAAATGTACCTGGGTAATGTTTACTGGAGAATTTCACACAGCATGCTTACTGTCAGACAAATGACTAAGGCTCAACATATTAGTGATAGAAAGGGACACTGGAATATATATATATATATATATATGAGGAAGACCAGACACTTTGAAAATCTCATCCAAGCAAAACACCTAGGCCTCTTAGGCCCAGAGAACCTTTTCCCACACATGAGCCCTTCCTAGCCTGTTTTTTTTAAAAAAAATTTTAATCTATCTATCTATCTATCTATCTATCTATCTATCTATCAATCATTTATTTTTAGTACATTACAAAGGAGAAATCCTAGAAATTCCACAGAACGACACAGACCTAAGACCTAACACGGTACTGAATATACCGACTAGAATTCCTTGGGTAAATCCACGATTAGATCTGAGATTCTGGATTTCTTATCTGCCTCCTTGAGTAAAGAGTTTCATAAACAGAACGAAGATACTTAGACTCTGACCTCGGGTAAGTTCAGGACTGCGAGAAGAGTAACAACAACAATAACAACAACAATAACAGCAGCAGCAGCAAACAAACAGACAAACAGACAAACAGACAAAAAGCTAAAGTGGTAGCGGGTGAAGGAAGAAACCGGACTCAAGGACCTGGAATTAAAATTATGCAGTGTCGCAGCGCCACCTAGTGCTTTACAAAGGCAAAACACCTTCAGGTGATATCGTGCATGTTTGTAAGTGTTGAGTTGGCGAGAGATTTTCTAGTTTTACTCAAGTCATTTTTTAAGCTATTCTTTATTGTGTGCATTTTTTTGTGTACTCACCATCAAGGACTTTGGATGTTCAAATATAATTTTATAAATAAATGTCATGATGTCAAAGAGAGAAACAGACAACTTGAACTCTGATGACTTAGGAATCAGACATCAAGCAGAAATCTTGCCTCTCCTCATGGTGAGTTCCCTAGACAAGCAAAGAATTTCAGAGATTGAAATTCTTGGATAGAACCTACAAAGTAATGATTTATTAGTAGTTTAAGTAAATGAAAAGGGGGGAAATAAATAAAAAAGAAGCAAAGGATGGTCAAGTATATTTGAAAAGGAGTAAGCAGAAATGATCCTAAAATAAATATACACCAATAACGTGCATACACACCGACCCACGATCTGCAGGAGGCAGCGACCAGAAGAGTTTTTAAAAGGAGGGTTCCAGAGGTAGGGGAGAAGGCCCGAGCAGGTAAAGGTGTTTGCTGCCAAGCTTGTCTCCTTGATTGAGTGCCATCTCTGGGACCCACACGGTGTTAGGAGAGTTTGTTCTGTGGGATTCACAAATTATTAACTGTCTCGGGAAAGCAGCAGATAGAAATGCTGCTAGAGCAAAAGAAAGCAGGAGGAGAATTAATTTAAAAAAGCAAAAGAGAGGAAAAGACTCAAAATGCGTCATTGAGGCAGGCTGACAGTTTCCTCCAGGGTCTGAGGGCAAACATGGAGGTGGGAATCAGAGTCTGTGATGGGTGTAAGGCCTGGGCCCTCCCAGCTTCTTCGCCTTCTTCCAAAACATTAGTGCAGGAGCCAATCCAGGAGGACGGTCTTGTCAGAAGCCCACGCCTGGCTTTTCTGACTTCTAAGGTACCCTTACTCCGACTGCCACGTGCAGGCTTGCACACATACACAAAATAAAACAAAAGAAATGTTAGAAAAATGTGATTTCATACTTGAATTGTTGGGTGACCTTTCAATGTACTATAACAAGGACTGTGTCTAGGTTTAGAGAAGATTAAATACAACAGCCAAGCCATGATTCAGAGATTAGATTTTTTTTGAAGCGTGCACTGCATAGCTTGAATCATTTAATCTTGATTTCAGAAAAATATCATGGTAGATAGTAAAGAATTAGCTTCACACACTCTGCTCCTTTCTCACAATCTAATTAAAGGGCAGCACCAACAGAGATAGAAACTATGCAGTACAGCAAAGAAGCTAAAACAGAGTAAAACGAAACACGGTAGAAATAAATCTGATTTATCTACTTTAGTTTTTTGGTGCTGGGGATTGAGCCCAGGGCCTCTGACACTCTACACAAATGTACTCCCACTGAGCTGTCTTCTTAGCCTTCTTTCCTTTTTCAATCTTGAGACAAGGTCTCACTAATGAGTCTTCCAAGCTGACCTTGACCTCACTCTCTAGTCCAGTCTTGACCTTATATCTTTCTGCCTCAGTGCCTAAGCTGTTAACAGTACCAGTCTGTACCACCAGGCCTAGTCCAGCTGAAACAGAATGCAAAAGAACATGAATTAATTGAGTAAAAAAAAATAGAGATGATCAACCATAAGTCAGAACCTTGTTTTCTGAGAAAGATTCGTGTGTGTGTGTGTGTGTGTGTGTGTCTGTAAAACAACAATTAAAAGGGAAAGTAAGTCCCAAAATGGAACTTTCAGGGGTCAGAAGACACGGACTGTGGTGGCACGAGCCTGTCACCTTAGCACTTGGGAGGCTGAGTTAGGCAGATGGGTTTTAAAGTTCAGCCTGGGGTAAATATTGGCATCCTATCACAAGTAACAATAGCAACCCCACTCCAAGCCCAAACAAAGTACAAAAACACAAGAGAATGCTATGGGTAACCCTAAAAAAAACGAAAAATAGAACATGATGATTTTTGGGAAAAGAAGAAAACCATTAAGAAAATGAATAAGAAAGTATCTGAAATTAGGGTATATAGTTAGGGTACTCCACCAACCACGGCAATACAAAACCTCACTAGATTTGACACATTTTGGTAAATTTCAAAGACTTGATCCTTATTTAGTAGAATTTGATTCCACAGAATAATAGTGCTAATTCCCTTATTTAATATTAGTGCGATATTATTACCAAACCAACAAAACTGTGTGTGAGGGGGAGGAGGGAACAAAAAGAAAGAAAGAAACAAACAAAAAACCAAAAAGGAAAAAAAAGGAAAGAATAGAGAAAGAGACAAGAAAGAGAATTGCATATTATCTGATGGGTAATGCATGTGTTAGAGCAGATCTACTTAAAATAAGAGAAAACAGAAATGAACAGCTCATACAGTTAAAAAATACCATGTAGGATTTGTTCCAAGAAAAACAAAAATAAAACAAAACAAAAAAATCCCCCTTACGTCATAAAGCTGCGAATGTGAGAACATGGTGGAGCAGAACTGGGCCTCTTTCTGGGAACACAGCGGAGGGGGTTCCCAGGATATGGTGAGGAGCAGTGGAGCATTGTGGGGAGACTTCTCAGAGGGACAGAAATAAGACAAGAGGTCCTTGCATTATTTCTTCTGGACATGGCCTGGCAAAGCCTGGCTAACACCGTGAGACAGGAGAGGAAACGGGAGGTTAAGTCCATAAAGAAAGCCAGTCCTTTGGTTGTTCTGGGCCTGAATTCAGGGCTGCACATGTAAGGCAGGTGCTCTACCACTGAGTTAAATTTTGACCATATTTGGTTTCCAAAATAATACAGTTGTCAATGTTAGCAAATAAGAATATATAAATAAGTAGGTCTTGCAAAACCGCCACTGAGTTCATGGTGTGAGGATGGATACGAGAACTCAGCTGTCAGAAAGTGAAACGGAAGGCAGGTGCCGTAAGCAGGTATCTAGTCCCCAGAATAAGTATCCGGATCCACATGCAGCACCTGACAACTTGTTCATTGAGTTACATAAGGTCCACTTACATATCTAGGTATACTCTGCTAGGTTTATAATTTGTGATGACCACGTTAACATATATGTCCATACCTTTCAAAGGAACCCAGAGTCTGTGCTAAACTATGATGGGTTTTTAGTAGAAAGTATAAACAGTGATATTTCTACTGATCAACCAAAATGGATAATAGAAAAGAAACCAAAAAATAAAAAAAAGAAAGGCAGGAAGGAAGCAAGAAAAGATAAAGGAAAAGGAAGGAAAGAGGGCTTAGCAGTTGAGAACCCTTGTTCTTGCAGGGGTACCATGTTCAGTTCCCAGCACCCACTTGGAGACTCACAACCCTCCAGAATTCTAGTTCCGGAAGATCCCTTTTATGACCTTTTATGAGCTGTATCATGGAGTCCCTTCCTCTGTCAACCTTCCGTCTCCTATGGACTTTGGAATGCAGTGAGAGGTGGCTGGATTCTTAGCTGAGGGCCTATCCTCTCCCAATACCCCCCTCCTACTAGGGAGCACACACTGTCTCATTACGCTAGGCCTAGTGATGACTGTATTACTGCTTACTTTGTCATCAGAACTTCTAGGTCAAGGTTACCCGTGCTCCATAATGGACAGGATGACCATGGCTCTGCTATGAGGAAAGAGCTGAATTACACTATCCCTGATGGGGGCTGGTGTCTGATGGGAGAGAAGTGGACGTTTCCCTACCATGTGAGAAGCCAGTCTTATTTTTCTACAATCGCAGTTACTAATTTAGTATGTTTTGGTAGAGGTTGGAGGACAACCTTCAGTGGTTTGTTTTTCCTTTCCATTGTGTGGTTCCCAGGGTCTGAACTTCAGTAGTCGAGTCGTGGGAAACTACTTTTATTTGCTGAATCATCTTGATAGAACAAAGTTTTTTTTTCTTTTCTTGTTTGTTTTAACCTGTTATTTGGATCTCAACCTATGGGTTTTGACCCCTTTAGGGGTCACATAATCAGAAATCATGCATATCAGATATTTACATTACAATTCATAAAAGTAGCAGAATTACAGTTACGAAGTATCAATGAAAATAGTTTTATTATGGGGGGGGACTCACCACCACATGAAGAACCGTATTAAAGGTTGCAGCACTAGGAAGGTCGAGAAGGACTGCCTTAGGGTTACCAAGTGATGATGTCTTCAGTGTAACGGTCACGGTAAGGACTCTAGAGGCAATCGGGTTGGATCAGCGCATTCTCTGCCACGTAACTAAAAGATATTGGAAACTAAATAGCAGGAGTATCTGGAGCGGTGTCTGCTAAGCATACTCAGGCCCACATGACACATATTTTGGACCCTAGGCACTTTTGCCTTTGTGAGTCTCTTCATGTATTAAAAATAACAATGCTATTAAACTCAAAGAAAGATTAATACATCTGTCAGAGTATTTTCTTTGACCTAAAATTCCTTGATCTAAATTTAAAATTTCCCCCTTACTTTTTAAATTATTTTTTTATTTTACATTCATGAGTATTTTGCCTGCACGTATGTACTTATACCATGTGCGTGCCTGCTCCTCACACAAGTCCGAAGAGGGTGTCAGTTCCCCTGCAATGGAAGTTACAGATGGGTGTGAACCATAATGTGGGATCTGGGGATAGAACCTGGATCCTCGGCAAGAGTTGCTTTTGATCTCTGAACCCTCTCTCCAGCGGTTCCCTTTATATTTCAGAAGTTAAAATGCTTTTGTGAGCTTTGGAAAGTTTTGTAGGTATTCAAGCCATATGAACACCCTGTGCCTAATAGATCGGGGCCCTTGGTTAGGTCAGGCAGCGCCTGGCTCTGAATTTTGTATAAAACAATAGCTTTCAGGATGTGCCTTGTGCCAAGTAACTCGATTTGGAGTGCCACAGAGAGGCCAGATGACTGCATGTAAAGTCAACGAAGAACGCTGTCTGTCCAGCAGCACCCAGGAGGCACAGATTTATTCCCAACAGCGAACAGCTTCTATCTATAAACCTAATACAGGAGGTTGCGTGCATATGAGTACGTGAGAATATTAAACCACACAGGAAAATGAGGCCCCTGGATTCATTTAATACAGCAGACCTACGATAGGCACAGCACCCACATCCCAGCCCACTTCGAGGGGAACACCTAACATTGTGATGTACTGTGAAATAGGATTATTTACTTATCACTGATGAATTTTTAAAAATGGTCATGGAACTGGGAAATAATTCTCTCTCTCTTTCTGTGTGTGTGCGCTGGTTAGTTTTGTGTCAACTTGTCACAAGCTAAGGACAAGTTTATTAGCAAGTCCTTTATGACGTCAGAATTTATTGCTTTAATTTCCTCCTTTACACTAAATGTATAAACAAGAGTTTTTGGGTCATGAGGTGTGTTTTCAGTCACTGGAGAGAAAAGTAAGGATGGTTATGACAAACCTTTTCCCAGGGAAACACAACACACATGTCTATTCAGTCCAGATAGGAAAGCCACGAAGGAACAAGGTAAAGATACCGGTGAACTCCTACATGTCGAACCAGTGAGTTTTATTGGTGTTACTTATAGGAGTATGGCTAAGGGGTTTCTTTCAGGAACAGAAACGACTCAAAAACAGTTGCATCACCAAAGCCCACCCCAGCATAGATGACAGACAACTCACAAAGCTGGAAACCTGAAGCAAACTGAACAGCTTGCGGGCAACTCCACAGGTTGGAGACTGCCTCTTCCAGGTGTCTTACGTGGCCTAAACTTCTAGGCAGCTCAGCTGGTTTCTGGCTTGCCAGGCGGCTGGTCTGGTCTGAGACTCTTCTTTGTGGTTTGATTTTCTCCATCTGAAAGGAACTCTTGGCTTTTGTAGTTTTCTCCAGCAGGAGCCTGCCTGGCGAATCTGGTCCGTTTCAGGGACTTCCTGAAGCTAGTTTGAGTTGTTACATTCCTGTTTAAAGTGCTTCCTGCAGGACACAGCATAGTAATCTCAGAGGAAACAGTTATATAATAGGGATAAATTCCTCCTCCTCACCCCACCCCTGCCAGCCTTGGCAAGCAGGGAGACTTAAGTGGACAGATGCTCTCCTTTCTTTCCTGCATCTTCGTGCCTTCTCCAAGTGCCAACTCTTCAGAAACAGTTGGAAGACAGGTAATAGACCAAAATCTTCAAACTCCTGGTCTTCTTTATTTTTAATTAAAAAATTAAATACCCAGGTAGTGGTGATGCATGCCTTTAACCCAACACTTAAGAGGCGGAGAGATGTAGATCTTTGTGAGTTCAAGGCCAGAATGGTTTACTAAGTCCCAGGACAGGTCAAGGCTATAGGTCTGACTAGGTCAACCTAAGGCATTATTTCTCAGACATTGTTCAGCTGTGCACTTTTTTTTTGTCCAGACAGTATCTGTCATTTGGCCTAGAATTTACTAGGTAGATGAGGCTGTCTGGCAAAGGAGTCTAGGGATCAGCCTGTTTCAGACTCCTACACGGGCCACCACACCCAGGTTTTTGCAGAAGGTTGGGAATCTAACAGTTTACAGTGCTTGCAAAGCACTCTCTTTTTATGTGTAAATGACTACAGTGGAGTGTTTAGATTTTTATGTTGTTGACCACAAAGTTTACAAGGGTGCAGCTGCTGGGACCCTCAGCACCGGTTGTCTGAAGGGGCCCTGGAGTGTTGAATTGTGGGGACAGTGGAAAGCAAAATGCTCACACCAGGTCCTCACTGAGCAAGGTGTGAACACAGGCCTGTGAGAGAGACTTGTGGTAGGGTTGTGCAGAGAGACCCCCTCCCCCTTGCATCCTCACATAGCAGCTCCACGAGGACAACCGTTGTCCGTTTTGGAACCTTAAAAATGGATTTGTTATTTGGTAATAGTGTTTCAGGGCAGTTCAAGCAAAGTATGTGCTTTTCAAGACAGGGTTTCTCTGTAGCTTTGGAGCCTGTCCTAGGACTACTTCTTGTAGACCAGGCTGGCCTCGAACTCACAGAGATCTGCCTGCCTCTGCTTCCTGAGTGCTGGGATTAAAGGTGTGCACCACCACTGCCTGGCTCACTTCAAACAAAGTCATCAAGGTCTGTGATCCCCAGACCAAGAGCATCATCTTGGTAATTTAGGAGTAGAAACCCATCAGGTCCAGATGGTATGCACTAGCAATTTGTCTTAAAAATATTTTAGATGACTTAGGGGCACAAACACAGTTGAGAGTGTGTCAACTGCTTCAACTACTTTGGATAAGAATGCTACCTTTCAAATGACTCTCACACTAAAGCAGTCTTACCTTCAGAGCTTTTCCCCACAGACAAGACGGCCCACTCACTCATGAAAATGTAAAGCTAGCTAGGTAGGTGGGTGAATGGACAGACGTGTACATAGATAGATGGTCTAGAAGTCGGGGTGTGTGTGTGTGGAAGAAGTGGTCATGTGGGTGTGGAGCCCCAAAGTTGATTTCAGGTGTCTTCATCTTTAGTTTATATATTGGTGGAGGGTCTCTCACAGGGCCTAGAACTTACTGATGCCTGGTCTAGTTATTCAGCTTGTCCTGGGCAATCCCTTAGGTCTGTTGGAATTAGAGGAGGGTTATTGTACCTGCTGATCTGGGGATCTGAACTCCAATGCTCAGGTTTGCTCCATTAGCTTTGTCTCCATTGGGCTACCCCCTTTGCTTCTAGCATGTTCCTAGTCTCCTACATAAAAGGATTAGAAAATGCACTAAGAAGGGACCTCCAGGATGGTTTTATTAGAGTTAGAGAAAAGAGCAGGTCAAGCAAGCTGGAGATCTAAGAAGCTGCCGAGAGGAGAAAATCATCTTTTCAGAGCTAGAAGTTAAGAAAGCATTCAGGCACAGCATGCTGATGTGACAGCCCCTGCCTCCTGACTGCTAAGGTTATAGGCCGTGCCACCATGCCTGACTCTTTAAGTACACATCTCGTCAAGGGGACAGTTACTCCTCACTTCTTGTCTTCAGGTGGATTATTGTTTTCATCTGCTTTTGTCTGGTCTTCCTTGGATCGTTAAACAGGAAAGCTTTTGCTGTCTTACATCATAAGGTACCATTGTCCATGACCAGACATTTGTAAAGGTGGGTCACTGAGTGTCAGCAGTGCTGTTCTGTTGTTGGACCCTGGAGTCCAATTACCAAGGAGGAGTCGCCCCAAGAAAACACTCTCACACCTCAGTTGATGTAAAAACATGAGGATTTTAGTTAATTCTGTTGCGACAGGGTCTTTCAGCGTTCAAGAAGCCAGAAAGACCCCGGATAGCTGGTACAGGCTACTTTTAAAGCAAAAAGCCACAGAAACAAAAGGGGAGTCTGAGGGTTGTTCTTCAACTATTATGATTAGCTTATTTAAAGGGCTATTAACAATAATTGGCTGGAGAGTGGTTGCCAGATCGGGTGAGGTAAGAGGAAACATTTGAAGGTTACATTGACCCCCTTCCCAGGGACTGAGTCAAAACATCAAGAACTGAGTCAGCATCTTAAAGGTTATCTTGCCCCAATTTCAACAACTGGAGAACATTCATGAAGACTCAGGGAGATGGAAAGTTTCCAACATTTCATTATGTGTGTGGTTAATTGTTAGATTCCTGGTTCCCAGGGGAGTGGGGAAAGCACTAAGGCTGAGAGGCCTCAGAGTTGTCTTAAAGTTCTACACTGTCAGAGGTTGTGACCATACCGTGGTTCATGTGTCCCCAAAACATTGCTTGATGTGGGAGATCTGCTGTCTGTACCAGAAAGGTTGTCATGCCCTTTGTGTCAGAGGAAGCTGATGCAGACACTCATCTGTTCCAGCAGTGCCTGGAAAGCAGTCAGCTGCATGCAGACAGCCTTTCTCCTTGCCTTCCTTCCGTTCCCAGATCTTCCATTGGAAGACAGATGTCAACCACCAATGAAAGCCAAATTCCATTTCTCCACAGACATTATTATCCAAAACATTCCATTTACAGACTTTCTCCATCTCTCATTCAGACTTCTCTTGCAACGACTTCTTAGTATAAACTGAATTCCCAGCAGTTGGCCCATAATAGAAGCAAATTCTATTTTTACAAATCAATCAACCAAAAATCAATCAATCAATCAAACAAACAAACAGAAAAATTCTACCATCTTGCTTACTCCCTTTTCCTCCTTTTGAAGGATCATCATGTAGTGAGGTCTGTCCGGAGTTCTTGGGCAGTTCTGACTATTTATTTATTTATTTTCGAGACAGGGTTTCTCTGCAACCTGTCCTGAAACTATCTCTTGTAGACCAGGTTGGCCTTGAATTTACAGAGATCCGCCCGCCTCTGCCTCCTGAGTGCTGGGATTAAAGGCGTGGCCACCACCACCCTGCAGCTCTGACAGGTTATACTTTACAATGCCCAGGACAGATTTGTGTTTCCCGTTATTTTATGCACTTCTTTGCATTCACCCCTCTCCTCATTAAAGAAAGCAAAAGGGGCCCTGTCTCAAAAAAAAAAAACCCAAAAAAACAAAACCCAAAAATAATGACAGCAAAAGGATATATTTATTAGGTATCATCTTTGCCATTGACATTATTTTTTCTTAAAAGAAAAAAGGGTTGTTTTGATGTGTGCTTGTTAAATGGTTCATCAGGGCTTCCTGCTTTAATATACTTCCAACACTTGCAGAAAATAGCTCCAATCACACTTAATTACAACACACACTTGAATGATGTGAATTGTTGACAAATCCTTCAACTGGCCTTATCTGGTCTGATTGATTGAGAGCAGCTCGTCTTAGGAAATATTCCTGACATCGGGTTGGACTCAAATAGCTTACAACCCCCTTAAACCCGCCCCCCCCACTGCTTCTTTCCTTTTTTCTTTTTTCCAGACAGTTTCCCATAACCCAGGTGGCCTTGAACTCAGTACACAGCTGAAGCTAACTTTGAACTCATGATCTTCCTGTTTCTCAGTTGAACGTGCTAGGGCTACGGATGTACTCTATCACAGCCACCTCCCCCACCCCACTGTTGTTTTTGAAACAAGGTGTTGGTTTGTAGGCCAGGCTGATAAGGAATTTGCTGTGCAGGCCAGTCGACCTTAAACTTGTAGCCATCTTTCTGCCTCTGCCTCTCAAATATTACAGAGGTGACTCTCCTTGCCTACCATCTTTAATTTGTGATCTGAAAGGATTTCTCCATCTTTGTTTTAATTCAGTGGGGTGAAAAATATAAAGCTTGCTAATTTTCTCTACCTAGTAGATAAGTAACCACCACTAATTTCAGAAATTTTTATGAGTTATCTCAATCCTTAAAATAACTCTAGCTGATCAGTTTAGACTACCCATATGCTGAAACCCTTTAAATAGCTCATCTTGGTCCTCTAGACTCGTGGCCACTGGCATGCATGTACTTTAAATGAATTAACTAAGCCATCCTACAAATACTTGAGTCTATATTTATAGAAGAGTCTTAACTATTAAAAGGACAGAATGAGCTAGGCAGTGGTGGCACATGCCTTTAATCCCGATACTTGGGAAGCAGAGGCAGGTGGATCTCTATGAGTTTGAAGCCTACAAAGAGAGTTCCAGGACAGCCAAGGCTACTTAGAGGAAAGTAAGTTGTCTCAAAAACAAAAGCAAACAAACAAAAGAAAAGGCAGGATGAAAAAAATAATGAAGACACTTTCCCTGTGGCTTGTTTTGTCCTGTGCAGTCTTGGTGATGGGAAATGGGTACAATCAGTCAACATGCATTGGTTCCAACTGTAATGAATGTTATAGAGCAAGAGAAAATGGGGACATGAGAGGACATGTTATATCTGATCAGAAAGTGCCCCAGGTGTCGAGACATTTTAACCAGTCAGCTTAACTCAAAACTCAAGGGTTCGAGATTCCATGATGGCGGAGTAACGACATGGTGGCAGGAATAACTGAGTTTACATATTGGTCCACAAGCAAGAGTCAGGGAGAGCTAGTTGGGCATGGTGGGAATGTTTTGAAACTTCAAATTCTACCTTCCATGACATACTTCCTCCAACAGGGACACACTTCCTAATCCTTTCCAAACAGTTCCACCAACTAGGACCAAATATGAGACTATGGAGGGCATTTTCATTCCAGTCACCATATCTTTAAAGCATATGTTGCTTCCCAGTGACCCTGAGCTGCTCCGGACTGTCTACTGGTGTCATTTGTGGTGGGAACATTGGCAAAGCCACATCTGTGTCTGGAAAGAAAGAAACTGAAGTTGAGCTGTGTAGGCAGTAACTCCTGTGCATGGGATTGAAGCCCAGAAACAAGTCTCATTGTCAAGGTTCTGGCGTTTTCTCCTGGGTTGTCAATATGTGTCTTTGTAGTGGGAACCTAGTAGAGTCATTGTATCTAGGCTAAACAGTAAAATGTATGGGTTGTTTCTCACTGTAACTAGAGTGACTGCTGAATGTATCAGTGTTTGTGGAAGGTACCTAGACCTGGATGGAATCATAGTAGAAAACAGTGATTGTTTTCTACGATGTATCGAGTTATTTTTTTTGAAGGAGCTTTCCATCCTTTGCTTAACTTTGGTCCCAAGGCTCTCCATGCACACTTGGAGGTCTTGAATTATTGGGTACTGCAAATGGTACACAATAAGGACTAAAGGTTGTGGGGATGTCATGATTTCCTTCAGAGAACAGATAGAATAGATCAACGGGGCTTCAGTATGAGGAACTCGTTGTCCCCCAAACACAACATTTGTGTACAATTAATAGATATGCTTCTGAATGCAAGTTTGAGATTCAGTTCCCAGAAACTGTTCCTTCCTGCTGCTAGAGAGCATAAAATTACATTCTGGGGTGACTTTCCTTCTTTGAACACCTGACATGTCTTTTTATTTATTTTGTATTTCACGCTTGGTAGCCTTTTTTTTTCTTCTTTTTTGAGATAGGGTTTCTCTGTAGTTTTGGAGCCTGTACTGGAGCTCTTTAGACCAGGTTGGCTCGAACTCACAGAGATCCACTTGCCCCTGCCTCCCAAGTGCTGGTATTCAAGTCGTGAACCACCACTGCCTGGCTTGGTAGGTTATTTTACTGGAAGTTTGCCATTACATTCAGAACCATCTTCTGCTTAGGAGACTTCCCTCAGACCCATGTATGAGAGAAACAGGATGGTGCACCAAGGCAAGATGCAAAGAACTCTTCCCACCTTACCTTCCCAGGGCAGACCAGGCGGTCCATTTCATCCTGTTTGCTGGAGAAAGGCCCCAGCAAAATGACCTAACTGAGAGAAGCATCTGTCATTGCTGGTGAGGGTTTGGTTCTGGACCCACTTGCAACATCTCAGGCCTGGTGGTAAGCTACCTGGCTATGCAGGTTTAAAATCATGTCCTTTAATCACTCCCTTTGCATTGTGTGGTCCAGCCACAGTGATCTGAGTCTGAACTGAGGCTGTGAACTGCCTATCCGGCTGAATGAGGGTGTTGCTGTTATCTCAGTGTATGGGAGGTAAATGTTTCTACGGCAACCAAGTGACCTTTCATGAAGAACAGTAGTGGGACATCAAAGTTTTCAGGCAAGGTCCACCATGGATTCCCGCTAACAGCATTCATTTCTATCTCAAGCACTCCTGCTTTCTCCTGAACAACGTATCATGTTGTCTTAGCTCGTTACTCAAGAGAAGAGTGTGCTTGAAAGCCCCTTCCATTCTGTACTTTGTCTTGGATGATTTTAATGTGTGTTATTTTTGTTTTAGTCTTCTATAACTTTGTGTACAATAGTTTATTTATTTGAGAAAGGATCTTGCTATGTACTCAATATGTAGTCTCCTTGAACTCCAATTTTTGATGTACGTCAGTGTGACCCTGAGTTCCTGATTTTCCTGCTTCCACCTCCCAAGCATGGAGATCATAGGTTCCTTGTTTTGCAATTCTTCAGGACTAAACCTTCTATTTTGTTTCTTCTTCATTTATATTTTCCTTCTAATTCTTAATCTACTAGCTTATATTTTTAATATTATACTTAAAAATTTATCAATCAGTAGTCTTAGACTTTACATATTAATTAAATGTGTTTTAACACTGTGTCTAGCTTTGTTTTGTTTTCTTAGTTTGATTTCCCTGGCTGTCTTGGAACTCTCTATGCAAATCATAGCTTATAGGTCTCGAACTCACATTCATCCTTCTGCCTCTGCCTCCCAAGTGTTGGGATTGAAGGCATGCACCACCATCCCAGAATCTTTGTGCTTAACTTTAAGACCCATTGATTTGTTAATCCAGATTATTTTCATGTTCATTTCATACTCCACAGTACTGAGATTTAATTGTCTTGCAAGTATGTATTTTCTTGTTTTAATTTCCTTTTATTTCTTAAGCACATATTGGCCAAGCCTATTTGCTAGACAGTTCCAACAATCAATCTTCACAGATTTGCTATAGTTTGCAATTTCTCAAATTAATTAATTCAATTTTTTTTTAAAAAAAGATAGAATAGGCTAACTTTGGACTCTGTGTAGAAAGACCTTCATTACTGTACTCCATTTATGCAATGCTAGGAGTCACACGCAGGGACTTCATGCATGGTAGGCAAGTAAGCGAGAAACTGAGCTACAACCCCATTGCCCAAAGTATTGCTTATTCCGTCCACTCTTCCTCTTTCCATGATCTCATTCACTAGGGACTAACAATGCTTTCCTTTCCATCTGTTTTTTCCTCCTTTCCTCCCTTTCCCCCTCTTTCTTTTCTTTCTTTCTTTTTTTTAAAGATAGGGTTCCATTATATAGACCTGGCTTTCTTTTTTTTCTTTCAGAGATTTATTTTTCTTTTATGTGTATGAATGTTTTGCCTGCATTTATATATGTGGATTATATGTGTGCCTGATGCCCAAAAAAAGCCAGAAGAGAGCCTCCAGACAATGAGAATTTTATTTGTTAAGAACTTATAGTTTGGGCTCTGTTCCCGCAGAGTTACTATCCCCCTTACACACGGCAAATCTTAGGGCATTTTGCAGTCTTTCTAACCAGAAGAAGCTTCTACTTAGATTCTTTTGTTTGTTTGTTTGTTTTGAGACAGGGTTTCTTTGGAGCCAGTCCTGGAACTCACTCTGTAGACCAGGCTGGCCTCGAACTCACAGAGATCACCCTGCCTCTGCCTCTGCATCCTGAGAGCTGGGCTTAAAGGCGTGCGTCACCACTGCCTGGCTCTACTTCAATTCTTTATCCTCTTCATTTATTCCAGTCTCAAAATACCACCAAAGAAGAAGTGCAGAAGCACGAACGAAACCATTGATAAGCAAACAGGCTCTTCCCCGCTTCTTTCCTTCCTTCCTTTCTTTCCTTCCTCTCTCTCTCTCAATCTCTCTTTCTCTCTTTCTCTCTTTCTTTCTTTCTTTCTTTCTTTCTGAGGCATGATCTCTTTATGTCTGCTGGATGTCCTGGAACTCATTATGTAGGCCAGGTTGGCCTCAGGCTCAAAGAGATCCATCTGCCCTGTCCCTGAGCACTGGGATTAAAGACATGGATCACCACACCTAGTTAAAGTATTCGTGTTTGAAAAATAATGCTGTAATTTATGTCATGTTCTTACATTCTTTCTGTTTTAATTCCTATAGCTATGAACTAAAATTCATAGCCCATACATATCACAAATTAAAAATCTGACTTTGTATGCTGAGGTCACTTGTATAAACCTGCCTCCAATGGCTACAGCAAGAAGTTTCACTTTACAAAATGAATTTTAATAAACAAACAACATCTTTTACAGAAGTAAGACAGTAGGTTGCCCATCGGAAGGACACAGCTCAGCAAGCTCTGTCTTCACCATGGGAATGAGCAATTGGTCTAAGAAAGGCGATGGTCCCAAGAAGTTCATAAATGCAACACATAAAGAATAGGCAGCCTGTGAATGAGTTACAGCCTGAAAGCCTAAGAAACTGTGTCAGGAAAAGCTCTGCGAGTTCCAAAAAATATATATCAAATAAACGTTTCAAAAAAAGAAAAAAAAAAAAAAAAGCCGGGCGGTGGTGGCCCATGCCTTTAATTCCAGCACTTGGGAGGCAGAGGCAGGTGGATTTCTGTCAGTCTGAGGCCAACCTGGTCTAAGAGCTCTAAAGGTACAGAGAAACCGTGTTTTGAAAAACCAACCAACCAGCCAACCAACCAACCAAACAAACCCCCAAAAATCTTATAGTTTGACTCAACAAGACATGGTGACCATTTTGTAATATTTTTCATTTATTTATTTCTAGTATTGCAAAATTCATCAACCATAGAAAATTCTCAGCCATGATTTCTACAATTCATTGATGCACAGTTCTAAGACTGCAAAGTAATAATTTAGTACCAGATCTACCTCATGCTCCAAGATACAAAATACCTTAAGAAAACCTGAATTAAATCTGCAGTTTAACTACTTGCATCTGTTAGTCTAAATGCTGGAAATTAATAAACAAGCCCTGTCCAGAACCAAGTTTAGAGCGTGGGCTTTTCTGTGTAGTCATCTGGGGGTAGGTCACCTGTGCTTGACAGTATGGATTTCCGGGTCAACCTCTGTGGGGAAAAGAGCTTTTGTCTGGTGTCTTAGCATCACCTGCTCAAGAGTATGGGTAAGACTCCACTTAATGGTGCAGTTCCACGTAACACCTTAAGTACCCAAGTTTAGGTTGGCCAAAACTGTTTGGGGTTGGTTTCACATAGGCCAAGTCCTTTGAGCTGACCAGCATCCTATTTTGTGAAAGAAAACCATCATCAGGATTTCTATTTATCCATCTAGGTGTCAAGCATATATTAAACAAAAATCTAACCCCACAATATGAACCTGTTCATGAGGGTGTGAGTTCACTACTTCCTCCATCACACCCGAATTATTTCAAAGTCAGTCTGATTCATAGTGATCTTGACGTGTATTTGCTTTTCCCTAGCCACACCCCTTCCCAGTCTATTTTCTTGATTTCTTTTTGTGCCAATCATCTTTTCCACAACCGCAAGATGCCTGTTTGTCTTGTGACCAGCTACACCTGTGAGACCTGGGTTTTCCTCTGGCTGGCTTCAGCTTGCTTCTTGCTTTGCGAGTATCACAGGCGCGCCACCATGCGGGGCACCCAGGAACATACTTTTTGAAAGCTGCCCAAAGACCACGTAACTAAGTAACTGTCAACGACACAGTAACACAGAGCCAGAACATCCTAGATTGCTTTCCCTTTCGCCAGTGGCAAACCCAGTCCCACCGAAACTGGCTCGCTTGCAAAGCAAGCATACCCAAGCACCCACATTTCTGTGGCTACTCTTGTCTTAGATCCCCTCTCAGCAGCACATACCTTATAGCAGGAACAAGCTTGGGGAGAAAAAGAAAGGAAAAGCTCCAAGATAAAAAGGAAATTGTCTGAGCATGCTCATTTGTACTCAGGGAGAGCAAACTTGGGAATCTAAGACCAATTCAGTCTTTAGAAGAGGAGCTTGGACACCTATGCACCCGGACAGAGAGCTGCACCCTTAAAACGACAACATCAGTTAATTTTAGTATCTGAAATTAAGCGACAGCGAATTAACTATATGGACCTTGTACGAGCCAGTGAACCTGAGGTTTCTGGAAGCTATTGCTATTTCCAGGGCATGACGGATTTCACACAAACACACTTGGGAAAAAAATGGGAATTCCAGGCTACGTGCCCAACAGACTGGGGAAAAACAAAAAAGCAGAGTTTTAAGTTTGAGGATACTTGAAACTACAACCCATTTGTTGAAAAGATACACGGCTCTGAAAAAAAAAAGTCTTTGAAATCAAGAGTGAAAAATGCCTACTCGGCTGATTTACTTGGTGACGGCCTTGGTACTTGTCCAGCTCCCTGGGTCACGCAGAGATGTGATGGTCGGTCGCTTTTTGTAACGTAGCGCGACTCCTCTCAGGCTATGAGCTCTAAGATGCTGTTGAAAAACGAGTTCATGATGCCCATAGCCTTGGAAGAGATGCCCGTGTCTGGGTGCACCTGCTTCAGCACCTTGTACACGTACGCCGAGTAGCTCTCGTTGCGGCTGAGCTGGCGGTGCTCCTTGCTCTCCTGCGCACTGGTGACAGCGCAAGTCCTCCTCTGGGGCGGGCGTAGATTTAGCCGGCTCAGGCACTATTGTACAAAATTTTAACTCCCTCCAAGAGGAACACTAAAACATTTGGAAAAATAAGCACACCCGTCACCAGCTCCACCATAACCACTTACATTACGCAGTATTCAAATGAGGTTAATAAGATTTCCTTCAGGATTGGATTAGTTTTAGTGTTTCGTCACGAATGGGACCGGAAACTTCACTTGAAGGTCTAGGGTTCCATTGGCTGCCTTGTCACTTCACATTCACCAATCAGGAAGTACGAACTAAACTGCACAAATCTGCTCTAGGAAGCCTAGGCAAGTACGATCACTGTTAAACATGAGAAATACGGAAGTTTTTAAGGGGATACTGCACCAGTGAGAAGTGCAATAAAACTAAGGCGCTGGTTGCAGGCCCTTTCATCTAGCTGACTAGGTTTTTAAATACTAACAATCCCACCACTCTTGTCCTTTATTATCGTGGCACCTAAGATTAAACCATCTCATTCCTATACCAACTGCTCCCTTGCGTCTGGATATTACACTGATACCCATAAACGAAGTTAACTGTATACACAATTGGGGAATTTTCCATTTGTCCTTAGAGAGGTGGTTTGCGCCACCAACTCCCAAGTCCACTTATCCGCCCACACCTGGATGCCCCCCGTCCTTTTCTTCTCCCGCGAAACCCAGCCCACCCACCCACCCAAGCCACGCCCACAGAATGTGCAACAGCTCCTTCCCAGAGACTTGTGGGTGGCTCTGAAAAGAGCCTTTGGGTTGTTGGGCTTCTAAGCAGTTGGCCAAAGAAAATTTACTTTTTCTTGGCTGCGGTTTTCTTTGGCTTAGCTGCCTTCGGCTTGGCGGTTTTTGGTTTGGCCGCCTTGGGCTTCACCGCTTTCGCCTTGGCAGGGCTCTTGGGCGCCTTCTTGGGCTTAGCTGCCTTAGCCTTTTTCGGGCTCTTAGCCTTTTTGGCTCCTGCAGCTGCAGCCGGCTTCTTGGCTTTCTTTGGGGTCTTCTTGGCGGCTTTCTTGGGAGTAGCTGCTCCCGCAGCCTTCTTGGGCTTCTTGGCTGCACCCGCGGGCTTCTTAGCCTTGGCAGCCCCGGTCTTCTTGGCTTTGGGCTTGGACTCGCCGGAAGCCGCCTTCTTGTTGAGCTTGAAGGAGCCGGAGGCGCCGGTGCCCTTGGTCTGCACCAGGGTGCCCTTGCTCACCAGGCTCTTGAGCCCCAGCTTGATGCGGCTGTTGTTCTTCTCCACATCGTAGCCGGCGGCCGCCAGCGCCTTCTTGAGCGCGGCCAGGGACACGCCGCTGCGCTCCTTGGAGGCGGCCACAGCCTTAGTGATGAGCTCGGACACCGGGGGTCCGGACGCCTTGCGCTTCGCGCCACCTGCAGCCTTGCGGGCCTTCTTCTTGACGGGGGTCTTCTCGGCGGGGGCCGGTGCGGCGGGCGCGGCAGGCGCGGTCTCGGACATGGCGAAGCGTGTGTGAGAAGAGAGGACTCGAGCCGGAAGCAGAGGCACTGGCCGGGACTCGGGCCGCGGCGCTGCGCCCGCCCGTTTATATAGGGCGGAGCTGCGTCGTGATTGGTGCGCTGTCCAGCCCGCCTCGCTGGCAGCCTCGGAGTGTCCTCTCGGATGCCGAGTTGTGTTTGTTACACCTCAAAAAAAGCCAAAAATGTCAAAATTCCCTACTTCGAATTGCTTGATTTTTCTCAAATAATGATCCCTGAAGCCTCAGCCTTCATGCACATCTCAAATAGTAAGCAAAGTATCAAGCCTTCTGTTAAAAACTTGCGATATTTCCCGCGGTGCTCAGCAAATTTCAACTCAGAGAAACAAAACTTTCTATTTTCTTCGTAAATTATAAACTGATCTTCGACTGTACAGTTTTCTGACCCATCAGAGTCGATTCTCCAAGTGGTTAGCTTCTTATGTGGCCCAAAACCTTGCCACTGGCATTAAGATTTTTATTACAAATCTGCACTTAAGTGGGGGAAGTAACACAGGCTCCTCCGAGAGTCCTGCCTATTGAGCCGAGGGCATTTGAGTTCATCAAACTGGTTTAGTTCAATCTTTAGCAGATTATTTACCATTTTGAGATAAATTCTGCTCCCCTAAGCCATGAGCTTATGTATCTATGGTTTTATTTCTGCCCGTTCCACCTAAGTTTTAAACTAATTTCTTAGGATAATTCTTTTCTTTCTGCTCCCAAGGGTTGGGGGCGGGGCTGTTGCTTTTCCATCTCTCTGGACAACTACTCCATTGGGTTGAGGTACCTTAAATTCAGAGTATAATAGTGTGGTGAGACTCCAAAACATGTTTATGGTGTAGACATGAAAATGTCTAATTTCCAAGTAGTAAATAAATGATGTTCTCGAAGTCTTTGGGAGTAGAGCTGAGCTTTACCTTGAGGAATGTCTTTTGGGTCTTGCATAGATGAGAAATACGTTTTAATATTATGCTATATTAAAACTAGATAAAACTGAAATTGAACCATTGATCAAGAGAAAAATAAGTGAAAAGTGTAGTCTGGAACATCACTACTCCCATCTTAGAGAAACTCAGAGCTGTTACTGAACAGCTGCTCTCCATATATGGCTAATCCCCATGAAGACATTGCCCAAAGTTTCCCAGCTCTCCCTGAATGTAAGTGACATGCAGGGTGATTGAGGAGTTCAGAGTTTAATCTTAGAATCTGTTTTGAGAAGGTATTAAGCAGAATCTTTGTCTTCTGAGGACATGCCTTGCAAGACATTCAAAAAGTGGGTTCAGCTGTTCAATCAAGGAAATGTCTAAGAGGATAATGCAAGCCCAATGACAGTGATTATTTCAGGGATGTTTGGGTGAAATTGTCTTCAGAAATAATAAGGCTCCCATTACAGAGATAAGGTGCAATGTTGGCTAATAGTATAATGTGATAGCTGTTGTTTTGTGATATGATTGACTCTGACTTCAATTGTCATCAATTCCACAGATCCAAACTCCACAAACAATGCTAATAAAGGAAACACAGAAGTTCAACATGCTGTCAATGAGGTGTTTCTAAAATCCTGTAGTGTTGCTGGTGGGAATGCAAGCTGGTATAACCCCTTTGGATGTCAGTGTGGCGATTTCTCAGAAAATTAGGAAACAACCTTCCTCAAGACCCAGTAATATCACTTTTGGGTATATATCCAAAGGATGCTCAGTCATGCCACAAGGACATGTGCTTAGCTATGTTCACCTGGAAACAACCTAAATGCCCTTTGATTGAAGAATGGATAAGAAAAATGTGGTACATTTACACAATGGAGTACTACACAGCAGAAAAAAATGACAGTTTGAATTTTGCAGGAAAATGGAAGGAACTAGAAAACATTATTTTGAGTGAGGTAACCTAGACACAGAAAGACAATTATTACGTCTTTCTCATAGGTGGTTTTTAAACATAAAGCAAAAAAGCCAATCTACAAATCACAATCCCAGAGAACTTAGACACCAATACGGACACTAAGAGAGACTTGCATAGATATAATCTACATGGGAAGTAGAAAGTAGAAAAAGACAAGATCTCCGTAGTAAATTGGGAGCATGGGGACCTTGGGGGAAGGGAAGAGGCAGGGAGGGGAGCAGAGAAAAATGTAGAGCTCAATAAATATCATTGAAAAAAATCCTGTAGTGTTATCTTGAATGTTAAAATTGATATAAAAGTGATTTACATTATCAGTATTTCTATGATATAAAATATGTCTCCAGTTTCATGTATTAATAAATGCAAACTGTGGTATTCATTAAAGCTCTGAACCAGAGTAGAGAAACTGTGTGGGTGTTTGATGTTGAAACAAAAACACTTCTGTAAATGATAAGGTTTTACACCACATTGATACTTATTCTTCAGTATCTTTCTTAGTTCCTTTATTTCTCTTTGTCTTCAAGATGGGCATGCACTTAAATTCCCTGAATTTTGAGACAAATCTAGTCCTTTATTTCTTCCCTTTAAGATACAATACATTTTCTGAGACCAAAATTATTCGCTTGACAGAGAAGCCAATGAACATTGCCCAACGTAAAGATTTTGATACTTTTCTGTAATGAGATAGAAACAATATCAAAGGTTTCACTCTTTTACATTAATCTGAGGGTTAAGCTAACAATAGCAGAATTACACATGAATGGGTGAATCTTCACTCTTGTATTTCAACTACAAATCTCCAAACTCAAATCTCCAAATTTTCTCCAGGTGATTCTGACATAAGAGAATAAGACATAAGACTCTTCTTATGTCTCCAAATATGAATGCTTTAGGTTTTGCATAGCACGCTCTTACCCAGCCATGTCTGAGAGCCGGGGCTAGCTGGAATGAATGGAGGCAAACAAACACGTTTCTTCTCATGTGAGTATTTCTGTGAAAATCTGGGCTTGCTGTTGTTCTAGTTTGCTTTCTGTTGTAATAAACTCTTTGACCAAAAGCAGCTTGGGGAGCAAAGAGTTTATTTCAGATGACAGGTTATAGTCTATCATTTCGGGAAACCAAGAAGAAAACGAAGACACAAACCTGAGCATAATCCAATTGAGGAAAGCTACTTCCTGGCTTACTTCCTGGCTCATGCTCTCTGACTTTCTTAATATAGCTCAGTCCCATTTGCCTAGGAATAGCCCTGCCTACAGTGGACTGGGCCCTTCTCCATCAATTAGAAATCTAGAAAATCCCCACGGACGCGCCCCTGGCCCAATCTGATGGGAGCAATTGCCTGTTCCCAGGTGTGTCAAGTTACCAGTCAAGATTACCTACATCACCTGCAAAAAACTGGGACCAGACCAAGCTGCCGGATGTGAGCTCCTGGTAGGAAGATGGGGCTGGGGTGCAACTGGGCCAAGGTGAAAAGTTAGAGTTTAGTTCATCTTGGCGGGAGCAGTCTCTGTAGGTGGCCTATCTTCAGGCTGTAACTTCGGGGGCGGTGGCCACAGGGAAGAAAGCAGTGGTGGATGTTTCCTGCCTAAAGTGTCACTTTGGGACCAGATGAAAGCTTTGCCATCCTTCTGAGCTCACTGGAGGACGGCTTTGCCACCTCCGTGAGGCTAATGTGCTGGTTTTTTTAACACAACCATGCCTGTGTCAAACAATACACGTTTACTCAGGACTTCACTGACCCTCAACACTCCTGTCTCAGCCTCCTCTGCACTAGAGTGTCAGGTATAACCCACTATTCCTGTCTGCCTTTTATAGCGTTTCTAGGAATTTGGGAGTGTTAGAAACGTAGGACACTCTGGTCATTTCCATTTTGGATAGGTTAGCGAATGTGTTAAGGGGAAAAATGTGATTTTAGAAAAGCCGAAAGAAATTAGGCATGGTTTTGATTCCTTCCACTACACAATTCTGAATTCCTTGCCATTTTAACATGATGCTAGGCATGATCTTTCAAGGCAAATGTATTAAAGACAGAATTTGTGGATGCAATGTTTAAAAAATGAACGGAGTACTTATTAATTATCTTAGGCATCACTTTTCATTTAATTAAAAATAAATAATAAAACTGTGGCTTGTATACCTGGAGCTATACTCTGCAGCAGCATTTGAAACAATAAAAACCAGAAACAATCTTTGTGCCCATACGAATGAGGATGATTTAATGAACAAGGATATGTTCCCTTGATCAACTGATACACAGTTGTCTGAAGAAGGGCTCTGTGAACTAATTTGAACTGAATTACTGGACAGACCTTCAAGTAATAAGACAAACCCAAAAGAATATTCATGCTCTGAAACTCTGTAATAAAGAAGACAAAATAAGAAAGATGGTTTTTGTTCATCTGTATAGAATAAATTCAGGGAAGTATTTATTAAGTATTAAGTATTTAAAGCTGAAGTGATTGCTTACTTATAGCAGGCAGAAGAGAAATAAATAGCTAGAAAGGGTAGCAGGAAGAGAGGATATATTCTTTCATACAACACGAAATTGAAACTGAGCAAAACAAGCTCTTAATTAAGTAATTAAGACCAACAGGAATCCAATCGACTACAAACACTGACACAGGAGTGAAGTTGAATTAAATGAAGAGCAGGAGAGGCCTGCCCAACGCCTCTTGGCCCTAGGTGGTGGAAGACATCCATTAACGATGAGCGTCTCTATGGTGGGGAAATGGTACAGAAAGAGAAACAGAGCTGTGCTGTGGAGAGAGGGGAAACTGAGGAAGTCAAGAGGGTGAGCAACAGGCTGAAGTGGGTGGCCTGCTTGCCACCCGGGGCCATGGTGATTTCTGGGCCCAGGCTACTGCCCAGTACCACGTCTGAATTTGTAGTCCTACCAGAGCCAGGGGCTGTGCTGATGTCTGTGGCTCATGTTGCCCCCAAAGGCCACACGGCTGCCCAGGGTCTGGACTGCCACCTGTGGCCTTATTGGTGTTCAAGAGCCGTTTTGCCTTTGCGGCCTTGCAGATCTGGGTGGCACGCGCTGCCTCCCAAGGCCATGCTACAGCTGGGGTCTGTGTTGACGCCTATGACCCATATTACTACTGGGGACCTTGTGAGCCACGCAGGTGGAAAGAATCACGCCTTTTGAAATCCAAGGGCTATGCTGAGTTGACCCCACCCTTCACTGGGACCTGGTCCTGCCCAACACTGGCCTTGGCAGCTGGAGTGCTGGTCCCACCCCACATAGGAGAGCTGATCTCATTCCTCACCGTAGGTGTGGGTGAACCACCTGATGGTGTGGATGTAGGAGAGGGGGGCTATGGCCCTTGCCTGAGGGTAGTGGTCCCAGCAGAGGCCTGGATTGACTAACTCAGCTAGCACCTAGACCCACATCCAATGTTTCCAGTAGGTCCACCCCAACATCTAACCCATCCATAACCTGCTGAAGGGCATGAAGGTACTGGTCCTGTGGAACCAGAGGTGCATGCTCTCCATGACTTGGGGCAACCCCAGGATATCCAAGAGAGTTTTGGTAAGGTTCCTGTATTGATATTGTTCCAGAAGTCAGAGAGGCCTTGACGTGGACCAACAAGCCAGTGCAATGAGCATTTGCCAATAAATCTGTTTGAACAAAAGGATATCCTGCTTGACACAGCACATGACTGACACACCACATGACACATCACATGACACATCACATGATACATCACATGACACATCACGTGGGAGCTCCCAGAGCCACTAAGATGAATGAAGAAATGATGGAGAGGTGGGAAAGATGGAGCAATGTGAGCTTTTCTTTTTTGTTGTTGTTGTTGTTTTATTCTGATTAATATTGTTATTTTTAAAATTTGTCTTTGTGGGTGTGCCGCAAGAGTCAAGGGAGAGTATGGAGGGACTGGGAAATGAATGGGGTTTGTGTGCATTATATGACATTCTCAAAGAATCATTGAAAAGTTAAGGTTTAAAAACAAATGAAGACCATGATAACCTTGCGGGAATTAAGAAGAATAAAGACAGGGCTGGAGAGATAGCTCAGCAGTTAACAGCACTGACTGTTCTTCCAGAGGTCCTGAGTTCAATTCCTAGCAACCGCAGGGTGGCTCACTACCATCTATAATGAGATCGGTGCCCTCTTCTGGCATGCAGGCAGAACACTGTACATAATAAATAAGGTATGTTGCTCAGTGGCCGAAGCCATAGGAGTGAGTATGCCTCGTCAAGATGGAAGGTGAGAACTGATTCCACAAAGTTGTCCTCTGATCTCCACATGTATGCTGTGGCATAGACATGCTCACACTCACACATGCAATAAATAATTCTTTAAAAAAAAAGATGGAGATAAACTTAAATCACGAAGGAAAACAAAGATACAACTCCCCATGCAGTGATCTAGTGGAAGTGCTTCCTCAGGAATATGGGTTATGGATTTAAAAACAGAACTGTCTCTATTCGTTACACTTAGATGGACATATATAATATTCCGTGTTGTAGACAATGAGACCAGAGTTTTCTCTTGTGGATGTCAGTGACATTAATCAAACTAATTTATGTTACAATATTACTGGAAGTCACTTTAAAGTGGAACCACATTTATAAAAACCGAACACAGGCCTCTGTGTGAGTGCTGGCAGGACAGCAGATGTACACGCCTGTCTTCTGTCTCACCTGACCGCACACAGAAGTAGTCCAGTCCTTAGAGGCAATTACCACACTGATAAGGCTTTTAGACACCGTTCACCAACAAAAGGAACTAGTGTTCTTTACTGACGTTTGTTGAATTCCATGGCTAGGGTGTGGGGAACTATAGAGCGGGCCTGGATTATGTGCAAGGTGCGAAAATGAGGCTGGGGAAAAAAGAAAGGAAAAGAAAAATGGAAGTTTCTTGAAAAATGGAAGTCAGGTATCTCAAGGAGCTCGTAATGGTCAGAGTTAGTACTATTTGACAAAATAAGAATAAAAGGAAGAATTTGATTTTGATTTTAACCCATAGAATGATATATATGTATATAAAACTATATATTTACAAATAAATAGAGGTGTTGAAAACGTTCATATGGTTTAAGTCTAATTAATAGATACGGAAGGAAAGAAGCAGACCATCATACAATCACTCTTATGCTCTTATAGATGCAATCTAGGATGGATGTGGAAGAACAGGATTTCCCAGAGTTTTACATGTCTTCCCAGAAACATGTATTAGCTCTGAAGAAAAAGATAATGCGTTCATAGTGAAGAATTCCCATAGACATCACATTGACCTAGTAGGATAAATTTCACAAAGTGACAAGGTCTGTCTGTCTGTCTGTCTGTGCCTTTCTCGCCTCATATCAAGAAGTATGCTTCATCATTTGGGCAGTGTATCCTGGGAGAAAAATTATATATCTCCAAGTTTGTGTTCCTGTTGCTGTCATAAACACCATGGCAAAAAAGCAACTTGGGGAGCATCTTAGTCACTATTCTGTGACTGTGAAGAGACACCCTGACCAAGGCAACTCTTATAAAAGAGAGTATTTAATTGGGGGCTGATTACAGTTTCAGAGTATTAGTGAAGTGTCATCATGGCAGGAAGCCAAGATGGCAGGCATGGTGCTAGAGAAACAGAGACACACACACACAGAGACAGACAGACAGACAGACAGACAGACAGACACACACACACACAGACAGACACACAGAGAGAGATAGAGAAAGAGAAGAGAGAGAGAGAGAGAGAGAGAGAGAGAGAGAGAGAGAGAGAGAGAGGTGAGGCTGGCACGGGCTTTTAAAACCTTAAAAGCCTGGAGACACACTTTCTCCAACAAGGCCACACCTCCTAATCCTATCAAAGAGTTCCTCTCCTTGGCCACTAAGCCTTCAAACATATGAGCCCAAGGGGGCTATTTTCAGTCAAATCACCACAGGGAGGAAGTTTTTTTTTTTTAATCCTACTTATTATGGTCTGTCATTGAGGGGAGTCAAGCCATGAACTCAAGGCAGGAACCTGAAGGTACCATGTGGGAAAGTTGCTTACTGGCTCATATTCGGCCAGCTTTCTTATTCAACCCAGAACCATTTCCACCAAGGATGGCATTCCCTCTAGTGGACTGGACCTCTCATGCCAATCAGCAATCAAGAAGGTCTCTCATTAGACATGATCACAGGACACTGGTCATACTTCAGTTGAGACCCCACGACTTGTCAGATGATCCTGGGTCATGTCAATTTGACAATAGAAACATTCCAGGATGATACAAAAAAAGCACCAAAGATACATAAAAGTGAAAACATCAGACAAATGCAAATCAAAGGGCAGTCTTCAAAATGAGTGATCCTGACTGGGGATGCGAGCCAATGGTGGAGTATGTAGTTAGAGCACACAGGAATTGTGTGTGGTCCCCACCTGAGCTCGGTCTTCTAAAGATGAGGCCACTAACGAAGAGACAAAAGAAAAAGTAAAAATTAAAGTCCGTGATATTCTGAATCATGTCCAAGAGTCAACAAAGGATGCTAGCAGGAAAATCTGCAGAACTTGGAAAAATATCTGAAGTTTCGTTAACATTGTATCAATGTCCATTTCCTGTTTTTGATAAGGACAAACAGTTACGTAAAATATCAACACTACTGAAAGTCAGTTGAGGGAAATAAGAAAATTCTTGAGTGCTTCTTGCAACTTCTCTAACAATTTAAAAATAATTCAGAGTAAAACTTATTTCACCAGCTGGGAAAAATAATAAAAATATGATATCTTTTTGTGGTAGGTTTTTCTTTCTTTTTTCTTTTCTTTTTTTTTCTGAGACAGGGTTTCTGTGTGTAACAACCCTAACTGTCCTGAAACTATCTCTGTAGACCAGGTTGGCCTCAAACTCTCAGAGTTTTCCTTGCCTCCGCCTCTTGAGCGCTGGGATTAAAGGTGTGCACCACCACCATCTGGCAGAATTTTCATTCTTGTGTCTAAATCTTCATGCTTTCTAAATTTCTATTGTAAGGTGTACATTTATGAGCAAAGATCATGTTTACTTCAAAATGTGACTAAGCTTTTGTTTTGATTTGTTTCTGTGCTAATTTCCTCAAATATCCAGATACTGTTCCTCTTATCATAACCTGTACCTTTATTGAAATGATTTTCCATTCACTTAGTTTTCTCTTAATTTATTATGTATATGTTTAATTGAACAATATGGTTCTATTGTCTTTGCTTCAATTATTTGTAGTAATAGTACAATCAGTGTTTTGTGCCTTGATACCCCCCCCCCCCTTTTCCTTTCTCCTCAACAAGCATTGTTTCTAGTGTTTCGTTTTTGTTTGGGCTGTTGCTGTTCTTTTTCTGAGTCAGAAGGCTGGTTTGTCAGCAGGGAAGTCCTGATCTTCCTTCCCAAGGATGAGCATCTAAATCCACACCACCCCCACATGTCCAGTTTGCCTTTTTCTTGTGTAGAGGCTGCTTCATTAGAAAGAAAGAAAAGAAAGAAAGAAAGGAAGGAAGAAAGAAGGAAAGAAGGAAAGAAAGAAAAGAAACGTAGCCCAGCATGCCTGCTCACAGTAATGTGCTGACGGTTCTATGATGCCGATAATTTGTAGCCTTGGACTCCTGAGTTCTCAGAGGCAGTGCTGCTGGTACCGCTAAGTATGATACAGACAACCACACATGGAGGCCACTTCGCCACTCTCTTTAGCCATTCAAGCTTTTGATGCCCCTAGAGCAAGGGCCAGAAGTATGAAAGGAGTCTTGGAGGTTTCCAACTCCCTACACCCTGTCTACTTAGCTATAGCCCTGGACATCAGGGCACAAGGATAAACTAACTCCTCTGTTCCCTATCTGAACTTCTAGTGCACCAGCTCCATAGGAGTGTTAGACTCTTTGCCACTGACGGAAATGGAAGGGACTTAAGAGAAGTGAGATCGGTCTGCGCTCACGGCTTTAGAACGTTCAGTGATGGCTCCACGGGTGTGATTTCTGTTGGTACAGACATCACAGTGGCAGGAGTGTGTGGTGGAGGACACTTCTTTCCTGGTGGTAGCTGGGAAATAGGGAAAGGGGAAGTCCTGTAGGAGATCCGTTTTTCCATGGTGTCCTCCTACCTCCCCATTTCCCCTAGATGAGTTCCACCTTCAACTTTCACCACTTCATGGTCATCTCTCATATTGTCAACCCCGCAGGGGACTAGCTCATTAGGTCTGTCACTTTCCAGAAGACCATCAGCCTGCAAGGCACCAGTAGGTGAGTGTGTGGCCTGACCTTTCAAATGTAAACTCTGAGTGGTGAGAGGAAGGAAGATGGTTTAAGCTGCTGAATTTTGGTGTTCTTTGTTACATAGCTTGGATAGCCTAAACAGTAGTGGTTTACACTGACTGCTATTTTTTGAAACTCATTTTATTCATAACCTTCATTATGAAGCACATTTTGTATCAAATACATTCACACGTACATGACCTATTTAAGTGTGGAGGCCCAAAGAGGCCAAATGTCAGAGAGTGTGGGACTTGTTTTTAGTTCATTCGAGATTATTGTGTGTTCTAACTCAAAGGTCCCACCTAGTTGTAAATTAGAGTTCTGCTCTCTTAAGGGTATTGTAAATAGGTGTGGTTAGTTGCCAGCTCTCTTGTTCCTGAAATAGGGAAGCAGTTGGTTCCTACCTAAAACAAAAGTCTAAGGATCCAACTAAGTTCCCGTTCCTTTTACGGAAATAACTTGGGATTCCACACAGGGAGTGGTTTGCCTTCAGAGTGTTTGGTCTGGGGTATGAGCATGGGATGTAGCCTTGACTTCCAATTTGCACGTTAACACAGTCCTTTGCTTTGCTCGCACATTTTAGGGTGAGGGGTATATTAACCAGTTGGAAATTAAACACGGGCGAATTTTCAGTACTCAGTGAAATTCCCTCCCGATAATATCCTATGGTTTCTGTGTTTTATTATTTTTGTTCGTGTGTTTGTATTTTTTACTATATTTCTAAATTCCCACGCCTCCACTTGGAAGAGGGTATTTTGTCGAGGCTGGCCCCCGACATTTAAGACAAAAATTTGAAGTAGTAATGGATACACTTTCTAAATTTATTACATGCTACTTTTTCTTTTCCACTCCTCCTTCTTTTTAATTTTTTAAAAAGGGTTATTTTGTATATGAATGTTTTGCCTGTGTGTATGTATGCCACATCCCTGCAGTGCCTTTGTAGGGTTTCTCTGTAGCTTTGGAGCCTGTCCTGGAACTAGCTCGTGTAGACCAGCCTGGCCTCGAACTCACAGAGATCCGTCTGCCTCTGCCTCTCAACTGCTGGGGTTAAAGGCATGCGCCACCACCGCCTGGCCAGGATTACATTTTAAATTCAATGGAAAAGCTTGACAGAGTTTACTCAGTTACTATGGGACACCAGGAGATAATTCTTTGCAATCTGCAGGCAAGTTAGCATTTTTGGAAAAAGTATAGGTGGGCAATATTTTATATATGGGGATGAGGATTTTAGTATGTGCTCTCTTGGGATTGGAGATCTTAAGACTATAAGACATAAGTGTTCATATACATTTTGTCCTTAAAAGCAGTGCACATTAATTCTGAAAACAACAAGGATGTTCTCCTCTGTATGGAAAGATGGCCTGTATGAAACTAGGCTTTCAGAGATGCTAACCTCTTTCCATTACTTTTAATATTGGTTCTGCAACCATTTTCTTAATTCATATCTTTTATCTATTCAGAGGTCTTGCTGTAAAGTGATTTCCATAATAAAGGAGAGAATACTTTTGGATTTCTTGTTCTTCAGCTTCTCTATATTCTAGTTTGCTTTCTAATACTATAATTGTTATCTGAGGACCTCAACTTATAAGGAAGAAAGGTTTGCTTTGACTGTTTAGGTGTGGACTTGACTGACTGCATTCATTGTTTTGGGGACTACAGTGACATGGTACACAGTGGTGGAAGACTCCTTATCACATGGCTGCTGAGAAGCAAAGAGAATGACAGTGTACAGTGGACTGGGAACTGACATATACTCCAGTAATTTAGTGTCCTTTCACTAGCAGGCCCTGCTTTTCACAGGTTCTACTTTTCCCCACTGCATTACAGGGTAGGACTAAGCCTTCAATCCACTGGTTTTTGAGGACTTTCAAAATACATATTGTAGCAATATTACATTTCTAATTATTACTTGATCAATTTTCTACATTCTATATTATATGACTGCTAGATTTGTAATCTAAGCATTATTTAATAAACAGGATCACTAATTTATAAATGTCTATAGATTAGCATAAATGCTTAAGCAGATAAACTCTTGCATCATTATCTATTACTACATAACAAACTTTCCAGCACACATAGTATCTAAGTTACTTGTCTTGTTGCTATGACAAAACGCCTCATAAAAGCAACTTGAGGAAAGAGTCAATGCAATGCCCATCAGAAATCCCAGCCAAATTCTTCAAAGATTTCGAAAGAATGGTACTCAACTTCATATGGAAAAGCAAAAAACCCAGGAGAGCCAAAACAATCTTGTACAATAAAAGAACTCCTGGAGGTATCACAATCCCTGACTTCAAACTCTACTACAGTGCTACAGTACTGAAAACAGTCCGGTATTGGCATAAGAACAGACAGGGGGACCAAAGGAACTGAATAGAAGACCCAGATATCAATCCACACATCTTCAAACATGTGATCTTTGATAAAGAAACAAAAAAACATCAAATGGGAAAAGAAAGCATATTTAACAAGTAGTGCTGGCATAACTGGAAATCAACATGTAGAAGAATGAAAATAGACCCATATCTATCACCATGCACAAAGCTCAAGGTGATGAGTACATGGTTTTGAGATGTGGTTTCTCATGAGGTGTTAGCTGGACCTGCAGAAAGCCCAGTGGGCTGGAGAATGGGCTCTGATGAAGCTGGCAAGTTGTGCTGTCTGTTGGCAGAAGGCTCTGCTCATAGTTCATGTGATCATCCACAGGGTTGCATAGCAACTTACATCATGGCAGATTGCTTCCCCAGAATGAGTGATCGAGGAGAGCAAAAAGCACAGGTCCACTGCTCAGCGCTTCTGACAGGGCAGTCGTATACTTCAGGAAGAAACTGTACATCCTGTAAACTGCAGGTGAGAGCGACTGTTCTGCAGATAGCTCCTCGCTCCAAATCTCAAGCCTATCGTTGACTAGATGACTAAGAATTTTACTCAGTATCCTTTTTCAAACTTCCTGTCCTGAAATCTGGGCAAGGATACTGCAATGGCTATGCTATTGTTCTCAACAATTCTTGCTTGTTGTGGGGGAGACTAAGCCTCTGCTGTCATCGATGTGCACTTGCAAGGCCCCTCCCCATGGAGGGACCTTTTTTTTTTTTTGCTATCACATCTGTGTCATTCATCACCATGTGATGGATGCCTAAGTGGAAGGTGTCTGATTTACAGCTCAGTGATTTTCCTGCATGCCCTCTTATCTCAGTCTAGGTCCTTCTATGGTTAAAATGCAGAGTAGAGCCCCCACTGTGCACCAGTGTGCTTCCTGCATTGTTTTCTGGTCAGTAGACTAAGTAAAGATTGGAAGATAATCTTGAACATAGAATTATGTATGATAAGTGAAAATGCTTTGAAAAGAGGTTTCTTGACCAATTCTAAGGGCACTAGTGTTGTGAAATATTAGTTTGAGATGTGTTACATTTGTTTCTGATGTGGGATGTTTGTTTAATGATGCACAGATGTGTTACATTCTTTTGTGCTGCATTTGTTTAACTCCGTGAAGCTATGTGACTTTGCCTGTCTAAACCAGCTAATTGGTCCAATAAAGAACCAAGTGGCTAATAATTAGGCAGGAGAGGACTAGGTGGGGCTGCCAGACAGAGAGACAAATAGAAGGAGAAAAAGAGAAGAGGGAAGGAGTGAGAAGAGGAGGAGAAAGGATGCCAGCCACCCAACCAGCTAAGGAGTAAGAAGAAAAGAAAGATATTTAGAATAGAGAAAGGTAAAGCCCAGAGGCTAAAGGTAGATGGGATAATTTATGAAAATTATCCTAGAAATAAGTCATTAAGGCCTGGGGAGAGGGGTGAGGAAACATTCATAAGAAAGAATAAGTCTCCACGTGTTTATTTGGGAGCTGGGTGATGGGCCCCAAAGAAAAAGAGTAAAAGCAACCAACTACACACTAGTAGTTACAGGGAACCAGTCACTACCTGTGATCTCTCCTCTTTCTGAGCTCAGGAAGACAGGCTGGGAAATTCATGGGAATATGGATGGGGAAACAACCCCTTGCTTCTGAGTCTGGTTGAAGCAAATCACCAGCTGAAAGCCAAGAATTGCAACACAGTTACCACTTGAGAAGTTTGCCAATGTGGAGACAATGTTTCTTTTGCACGTATTACTTTTGAAGGGTCGGAGCTTATATGGCTTTCAGTTCTTGTTTCTTAGCTGTATGCCTTCATTATTCTAGGAATCTTACCAGAAACTCCATTTACAGTAAAAGACATGACTTTTAACCCCTTGTGTAACCTTTGTGATATATGACTCTATATTATCAGACCATTATCTTATCCAAGGAACCCTGACCTACCCTGTAATCATACTTACTGGAAATGGGCAAAGAGGAGAGGAGAGTGAGTGACTTATAAACTGGCTGAACAGTCAAATTCCCAAAGCTTCCTAAGTCCTGAAAGCAGTTGCCAGTGGACAATGAAGTGGAACTATCCTTGAGAAGCCCACAACTGTGATCCTGGGTCTACCTTATTCTTTTCTTCAACCCTTGTATATTTGTGTGTGTGTGTGTGTGTGTGTGTGTGTGTGTGCGCGCGCATTTGTGTGCACATGTGAGTTCAGGCCAGAGGACTTTGGGTGTCATTCTATAGAAGCCACCTTGTTTGTGAGATTTGGGTTCTCTAGTTGGCCAAACCAGCCAGCTCCAGGGCTCTACCCATCTCTCCCACGCAGCTCTGTATTATAAGCACCCATTTCCGTGCCTGCTTTCTTTTCCATGGATTTTGAGGATTGAATTCAGGTCTGCAGTTTTGTAAAGCAAGCAGTTTTCCAACTGAGCTTGCTTCCCAGTTCCCTTTCTCTTTTTAATAAAATGCAACTTCGGTTTCAAACTTGCTTTTCCTGAAATTCTCTTTTGCATCAAAGGAGCCGGTGTGATTCAGAGGTCTCTGAAAAGGAAGTTTTCGGACTCCTGAGGTAGTCCCGGGCTGTGTCTCCTGAAGCACTTAGCAATCCTTTGCCTTTTCCACCTCTGGTTTCTCTTGCTTGAACTTCACGGGCTTTGTTCTAGAGAAACAGAATGGAATATCCAATGGGATTAAGTAGAGTGGCTTACAGGCTGAGGTCAGCTAGTCCAGCAATAGCTGTTTCCCAACAGAAAGAAGGAAGTCTACACCATAGCTCACCAACTATTACTACCATTTCCACAGAAGACAAAATTGAATCTGCAGATGTAACATACTAGAAGGTGTGTGCAGCTAAGAAACCTAGCTTTGCTGTCTGCCCTTTAGGGAAATTTCCTCTTGTGACCAATTCTACTATCTTTTAGGAATGACTGTTATCCCTGTATGAGAGAATGCTATTCTAATCCTTATTTTTATACACTCTTCTTTGTTGTGGGGGTAGAGTAGAAATACAGAGGCAAAATCAGAGATAGCAAGCGATTTGTAGGCATGTAAGCAGTATAGTCCTTTGCTATTCTAAGGTTGGTTCCAAGCCTGCCACAGATGCCCCATTCCATGGATGCTCAAATTCCTTATATAAAATACAATAAATAGTACTGCATACATGTGACTTAGACCACTTACACTATAATACAATGTTATACCATGGGAACATCTGTTATACTGTGTTTTAAAGACAATAAGGACAGGATTCCTGATTACTTTAACCTGTGGGACTAGGAAGAATGAATGAACTTATTTTATAAAGCTGAGACATGAATAAATGTAAGAATCTCTATAATCTCTATCAGGGTACTCTCTTTGTATGGTAGGGACAATTCAATGCTTGGGGTCACCCCCATTTCCCTTTTAACTCTCTTCTTGTTCTCTGTACCCTCATTCCTTTGTCTTCAGATGCAGTGCTCCCCCCTTTGTCCTCAGATGCAGTGTTCCCACCCTTTGTCCTCAGATGCAGTGCTCCCCCTTTGTCCTCAGATGCAGTGCTCCCACCCTTTCCTCAGATGCAGTGTTCCCCCTTTGTCCTCAGATGAAGTGCTCCCCCCTTTGTCCTCAGATTTAGTGCTCCCACCTCTTTGTCCTCAGGTGCACTGCTCCCACCCCCCTGTCTTCAGAGGTAGTGCTCCCATCCAGAACATACTTTCTCAACTTTCTTTGTGGAGAAATTCAGGAGTCTTCACGTCTCTTAGTTAGGGTTACGATTGCTATGATGAAACACCATAACCAAAAGCAAGTAAGGGAAGGGAGGGCTTATCTGGCTTACATTTGCACATTTGTCTGTCATGGTCCATCATTAAAGGAAGTCAGAGTGGGCACTCAAACTGGGCAGAAACCTAGAGGCAGGAGCTAATGCAGAGTCTATGGAAGGTAGCTGCTTACTGCCTTGCTCCTCATGGCTTGCTCAGCCTGGATTCTTACAGAACCTTGGACCACTAGCCCAAGGATGGCACCACCCACAGGGGCTGGGCTTGACCTATTAATTGTTAATTGAAAAAAAAAAAAGCCAAACAGTTGTATCCTTTGGAGACCTTTTCTCAATCGACATTCCCTCCTTTGAGATGACTTCTAGATTGTGTCAAGTTGACATCAAACTCTTCAGCACATCAACATTCTTGGATTTACAGGACCGCAGGCTGCGCAAATCACCTCAATCCCCAAAGCAGGAAACTTAGTGCACAGGCTTAGGGCAGTCCTGATGAAACAGCCACGCGCCGTGGGCTCCAGCAGTGTGAGACAGTGCAGTCTTCAGGACTAGGCATGGCCTTCAGCACCACCTTCTTCCAGCTGCTTCGGAAAGGAGTTCATTATTGCATTCAGTCCCACTGTTAGCAAATGTATTCATACAGCGGTTCAGGGAATATTTCAGAAAATTTAGGTAGAGGGAACTAGGTCATTAGGACAACAGGGGATGAGTGGAGAGACTCTAGAGCGGGGGAGCAACCAAAGTGCAGCAGAAATGTACTACCTTTCCCCTGTTAAAGAAACAGGGCAGGAAGAATGGTACTGTCAGGCAGGAGCAGAACTGAACCTTATGAGGTGGGTGAAGAGCCAGCCAACTGAAGCAGCAGATTGGCTTTTAGTGGAGCCAGAAGTGGAGCTCCAGAGGAGATAGAGAAGTCGTAAGAAAGAGTAAAGGAAGAAGTATTCTGATCAGTCTGTCACCTTCTATCATCGCCTCCCATTGACCAAACAGTGAAGCAGGACAGTAGTAGCACATGCATTTAATCCTATCATCTTGGAGGCAGAGGCAGGTGGAGGTTGAGGTCAACCTGATCTACATAATGAGTTCAGGCTAGCCAGGGCTACAAAGCAAGACTCTGTCCCAAACAAAACAAAACAAAACAAACTAAGATTAAAAAAAAAAGCTGGGTGGTGGTGGCAGCACATGCCAGCACTGGGGAAGCAGAGGCAGGCTGATCTTTGTGAGTTCGAGGCCAACCTGGTCTACAAGAGCTAGTTCCAGGATATGCTCCAAAGCTACACAGAAACCCTGCCTTGAAAAAACCAACCAACCAACCAACCAACCAACCAGCCAACCAGCCAGCCAGTCAGCCAGTCAGCCAGCCAACCAACCAACCAACCAAACAAAACAAAGAAGTGAGCAAGATTAGATAAAAGACATGGGGCATTCCAAAAGATAGAAAATATTTGAGAAGATGGAATCTAGGTGATTAAAGATATGGGAATACTGAGATTTCTTCACTTGTGATAGTCTGCACGTAATTTGCTCCCATAATCTCATAGGGAATGGCACTATTAGGAGGTGTGGTTTTGTTGGAGTGGGTATGGTATTGTTGGAGGAGGTGTGTAGCTGTGGGAGCAAGCTTTGAGATTTCCTGTGCATAGGGTACCACCCAGTGTCTCAGGTGACTTCCTGTCAAGTGATGTGGTCCTGCCAGATGTAGGACTCTCAGCTTCCAGCACCACATCTTCCTGCATGCCGCCATGCTCCCTGTCATGATGATAATAGACAGAACCTCTGAAATTGTAAGCGAACCACTCCAACTATATATTTTCTTCCTAAGAGATGGGGTCATGTGATCTCTTCACAGCAACGTGATGATAATAGACAGAACCTCTGAAATTGTAAGTGAACCACCCCAACTAAATATTTTCTTCATAAGAGTTGGGGTCATGTGGTCTCTTCACAGCAATGGAAATTCTAACGAAGACATCTTATGCAGGATGAAGCCTTTCTCGGGGGCAGCTGGGGGAGTGGTCCAAGAAACACAACGACTACTGAAATTCTTGTCTCAAGAATTTGAAGAATGAAATTCCAGGACCCTACAGGGTGAGTTTCAGAGAGGCTTTTATTATAGACCCATCGCTTGAAGCTTAAAGAAGATGGCACTGAGCTTCCGTGTATCAGACGGGGCTCAGGAAATGGGGTACCACTAAGATAGTAGTCTGGGGCTTTTAGAAGACTTATTGCAGAAATTGGGGTGAGGTGTAGGAAGGAAGATGAGCTGGTCAGTCCAGCAGGCACACCCAGGTGTCCAGGTGCCTCCTCTCACTTTCAGTCACCTAAGGCAGTACAGTCTTTAGGCCAAGGCACTCACTAGGAGATAACAAAGAAATAGAAACCAGATTGCCCTCTTGCCCTCTTGGCCTTCTGGCCTCCAATAAGGACGTTGTCAGAATGACTGCTTTGGAGTCCCTGCCCTACTTGACCTCCCTTTATCTTCTGATCTGGTGAGAAGTTATAGCCTCACCTCCTAAGGAACCAAGGACCTATTCATTTCCACCGACTACCACCTGAGGAGCAAGGTAATGCCTCCTCCCCCAGCAGGTCTTTCTGCTCCTGGCTTCTGTCTCTTCTCTCAGAGGCACCAGAGTCGTGTATGCTAGCTGCAGCTCAGGGGAAATGCATGCATGCAGCCTCTTCTCTTGCATCAGGCAGAGCTGCATATCCAGGTGGGGCAGCCTCACACAGAGGGGGCTGGGCTCCGTAGCCCATACTTTCCCCATTGCTTCAAGAAAGAACAGGACTGATTTGAATACGGAGCACAGCTATTTTCTGTGTGGGTGTCAGCTGGGAAAGCCAGCTTCATAGCACCTGGGAAAACTGGCTAATTCTCCCACAGGGAACGATGCAACCACTCTTTCTAGTTCATTGCCAGGCAACCCAGAGGGAGTCCCTGGGGTTGCATGTAACAATCTCTGCTATGTATACAATGTGTCTCCTCATAGTATTTCTGGCCATGCTACTCGGAAAGTCCCTGCTGCTACTGTCACCATCCGTAGCCACCCTACCGTCACTGGGGAAGGCATCTTTTACGGTCCGGAAATAGGATGGTCAGGAAAGTCTTTACTTCATGGTGATAGCTGAGTAAAGGGCTGAGAGCAGTGAGGGGTTCTGATAGGTAGGAGATAACACTTAATTGTTCAGTGTCTGAAAACCAGTCTCACAGACTGTGCAGCTTGAGTCAAGCCTGGAAGCATCTGGGTTTGGGGTGAGGGGTCTTTCTAGGTGGCAAGAAGGTACAGTACAGGAAGAGAGACAGAGAGAGTATGTGTGTGTGTGTGTGTGTGTGTGTGTGTGTGTGTGTGTGTGTGTGTTAGAGAGAGAGGCAGCAGGGGAGGCGTTTTGTTGGGAAGAAACAGGTTCTTTAATGCTGTGGTGTGCTGGGAGATGTCTTGCTTAACTTTGCTGGTAACTAAACAAAAAACTTGAAGTCTTGGTTGGTTCTGTTGCTTAAGTATTACATTTATGGGTAATTTCACCCTGCTGATACACAGAGACTCTGAATGTAAGACAGAAAGGAAGGAAGACCTCAGACTGCTGCCATCTTCAGTGTGAGTTCTGAGCGAGCAACAAGGGCTGCCACATGACTGAGTGTGCGGTGTACAGAAGCCACCGCCCACACGAGTCCCCTTGGTATAACTGTGACTGTGACCTTGGAGATGCCCTGTCAGAGGCGCTGCGCTCAACTGTCAGCCTCTCAGACTACTGAAGCAATTGTTAGGGTTGCCTCTATTAGGTTTTGAGGAGGCCCATCAGAGAAAACGATTTTCCTGCTTTGGGTGGAGACCTACCATTCCAATCTACCCACAGCGTAGGAGGTAACACCGTCAGAAGGCTTTGCTGCCTTTGACATGTTCACCCACTCCACTGGGTCTGCTGTGTCTAAACTTACACAGGTGCACACAGTCCACACACAGGTGTGTATCCCCGCTTTCCTACTTAGCTTCTGCTGTTAGCTTGACACAGTCCTGAGTTATCTCAAGGAGTCTCAAGTGGGGGTTGGCCTCGATGTTGGGAACATTGTCTTTAGGGGCATTTTCTTGATGTCTAATTGATGCTGGAGTGCCCAGCCCTCTGTGGGTGGGACCGTTTTGAAGCCTGAGATCCTTCTTTGCACAAGCAGGTCAGCTCAACTCATGCCAGAGAGAACAAGTCAATGAGCAGTGTTCCTCTGTGGATTCTGCTTTAGCTCCTGCCCAGAGCTCCTGCCGTGGCTTCCCTCAATGATGAGTTGTAACCTGAAAGATGAGATAAATTCTTTCTTCCCTAAGTTGTACTTGGTCCTGGTATTAGTATTGTGGCAACAGAAGCCATGTGGGTACACACATACACACACACAAAACAAACAAAGTAAAGATGTCCATATAGACTTAAGCAAATGCAGTAAGGGATGAGAGCGAAAGGTGTTTCTCAGAATAGTGCATAAGCAAAATGGTGCTGGCTTCTCCGGAGTCTCTTTTGAGAGCCTCAGGAGCTGTCTGTGTGATTTGGTGCTTCTGAAGTCCATCACTCAAAGGGTTTCTAAGGTGCCTTAATTTTTTTTTTTATGCGATCGTAATTGGTTTCTGAGGTGTCCTGGACATGATTACAAGTTATAAGATAGACTCGTTGATCACATAGCTTGGGGGGATCCCAATTACACTAGGTCACAAGAGAGTCCAGATGGACTTTGACAGGAAACAAAGCGACCCCGTTCTCAGATCGCTGCAGATGTCCAGCAGCGGAAGCAGGGGTTTGAAAACTCAGAGGCCTCACACACTTGGGTCTCCAGCATGGTCTGTTATTTTAATGTTCTTACTTGAAATATCTCTACAGAAAATGAAATTGCTTTGTAGGCAAACTTCATGGCGAATTCTGTTGGTGGTACTGGACTTCTCAGACTCTCAGCTAGAGAAAACTGTAGCCAGTGTCAGGGGAAAGGGGCTCCTTTCCTTCCCGAGTCCCTTTAATTTCCCCTTTCTCTCCTGCTTCATATTGTAGATGTATTCTTAAGAATAAGCATGATGTGTCCTTCCAACTCAGCCTGTGAAACAATGTTTCTGTCTCTTCACCTCCTGGATTTTCAGGGCCAAAAGTAAAATTTCTCCCCAGCATTGGTCTTAGGAAATCAGCTATTTCTTAAGGCACTAACAGCTATATGGCAGACATCATCAGGTATCATATGGAAACAGAAAACACAGCAATGCACCAAATAGATTATAGGGTAGCAGAGGCCATTTCTCTAGGCTTGGGGTGCAACCCAGGTCAATGCTACTACTGAGCTACCTACCCAGGCGGAAGAGACATTCTATGAGGGGGATAAAGTAGGCTCTCTAGTAGGGGTGTGTGGTTCCTACACAGGCAAGGTAGAAAATGAAAGTTTCCTACCCAAGCAGGTAATCTGAGTCACTGCCTTCCTCCCCTGTCACCATTTTCTTGTCCTCTTCAGGCTGAAATTTGGGAAATCTACATCTATCAAAACATTTTGCTTTCAGCTCTCACAAAAGGAATGATATGGCAAATGAATTCATTTTCATTTTTGTTATTTCTTAGAATACCAAATACTTCATCCTCTTGATAATTTTTCATTTTCATAGCCCTTTAGAGATGAAGAAATTAAGGTTCCAAATACTGTGGTAGCACAGTTTTTAGTGGAAAGACTCTTGAATCCAATCCCAGGGCGACCTGAACTTCACACGTTCACCATTCTAGTAACACATGACTACAGCTATAGTTTAGTTGTGATCTGGGGTTCATTGTGTGGAAATTGTCTCACTAAGTGGAACGGGAAGCAACCCAAACCCCCTAACACTGTGGGTTGTGCTGTGGTTTGCACGTGACCAACAAAGTCACGCTGGGAACTGAATTACCAGAGCCATTCTTGCTCCTTTGTGTTTGCTGAGCGTCTTCCAGTCAGCTTTGGGCCTGGAGGGAGGGTGAACAGGAAAAGAGTCTGGTCTCTCTCACCTGGACCAAGGCCACACTCCTCTTTTTCTCTAGGATATTTGTTCTCCCGCCCTTTGGTAAGCCCAGTATCTAAACAAGGTCCCCCTTGCTGTCAGGCCATGGACTGAAGGTTACATCATCAGCTTCCCTTGTTCTGAGACCTTTGGCTGTGCAGTCAGACTTGTGTGTTCTGGTCCTGGAGCTTCTCAGCATCTGTCGGCTGTATATCTATCTAAACAGATGTCCTCTCTGGATAGATCTATTTGCCTATCTAGTTCTATATTACTCTGTTTTTGTGTCTTTGGAGAACCTTGCTAATATAGGAATAATTACATAAATTAAGACACACATTTGTGTTACAACAGCATCCAACATCAGATGGCAAGAGCATGTGTTCTCTTCTGGAAGGTTCTCTAAGATAGACTGATTAAAAGAGCACATGTACAGCCTGCTTCCCTCTAAGATGAAAAGGAAAGAGTGAGATAAAATATGTTCATTTTGAGAGTCACCAACATAAATCAACACTGGAACGTTACACAAGGGGGAAAAAGGAGCTAGGGAGATGGAGAAAGGTGGATTTTTTATTTTTATCTTTTGGCAGGGTTTCTTTGTGTAGCCCGGGCTGTCCTGAAACTGGTTCTGTAGACCAGACTGGTCTTGAATTCAAGAGATCTGCATGCTTCTGCCTCCCAAGTGCTGGGATTGAAGGTGTGCATTACTATGCCCAGCTAAAAGGTAGATTTTTAAAATATTTGTCTGATTAAAAATTATGTGTATGTGTGTATGCCTGCTTGCCTGCTTGCCTGCATGTGAGCCACATATGTGTGATGCTGCGGAGGACAGATCTCCTAGAACTGGACCCTGCTGCAGAGAAGTGCTGAGACTCAAACCAGGGTCATCATCAGGAGCTGCAAGTGCTTTTAACTGCAGATCTCTGAAGCCCTAATACATACCAAGATATTATTATTATCTTGGAATAATAATAATAATATATTATTCCAAGTTATTCAACATTTCCACTGCACGACTTCAGAACAGACACATTTCTCCCTAAAGGAGCTCCTCTGGACTTATTATTCTCCTCTCCTGCCCTCCCTTGTTCATATGAAGAATAAACCTAGACTGTTTATATTCTTTGACAATTTTGTGCAAGTGTACAATATATCTGGATTATTTTTACCATTTCCTTTTCTCCTTCACCTCCCACTCCTGTTGAACCCCTTCCTTCCTTTCTTTTCCCTAACAAGGCTCCTCCCTGCCCCCAAACCCCAGCATTTTTATGACCCACTGAATTCAGGGTTATTTGCATAAACCTGGGTGGTAGGTTATTTTCTGAATCCTGCAAGACTACATTTGTGTGCGTGCTTTAAAACATATTTCCTTAGCAATAATGATGTATTTTAGAATTTTCTTCTTTTGCAATATATTTTAGAATCATAACATAGGGACTAAAAAACAAGTTTCTCAGTATTTCTAATCCTGGCATAATATGTTGCTAACAACCTTATTTAAAATAGAAACAGATTTCGAGACTTTCTGAGGATAAGAAACACCTTCTGACCCTTGACTGATTAAGGACAGAAGAGAGTTGTCTGTACGATGTCAGAAACCAGCAGAACTGTTCAAACATGACTGGAAGAGGGGTGAGAACTGAGGAAAGAAATAGCCAAGAGACAAAAGATAGAGTCGGGTGGATGTCTAGGGAATACTGTATCCGCCCAAATTTATTTCTCATAGCCCTTATATACCCCAAGCAAAAGGGGAGGGTAAAAGACTACCATGCCATGCTATGAGGGACAAAGGAGTGTAATTACTTCCACATCTCTCAAAGCATACAGTAACCACACCTTAGATCAAACATTCAGTTATCTGGCTTTGAGGATCAAGAACAGGTTTGAACTCTTTGTTTTTAGGTCACGATGGAACAGAGAGTCCAGTCTGTGGGCTCCCACGGTATAATAGATGTTCCAGCGCAGAAACGCGGAATGTGCTACTTCTTCAGCTGTACAGGCTGAATGTCCACACATCCTCATCTTTGTTTTCCCCGTGGGTCTGCTAAGCAGACCCTTCTAGTCCTTGTCGGCTCAGTTTAATGACTGTGTGGCATCTCTGTGTGTAGTTGCTTCTAGCAAAGCCCAGCAGGGGAGGCACTTTCCATCCTTAGAGCTTCTTGAGTGCTCTTTGGGTTCCCAGCTTTTCCGGTTGAAAACCCCCATCCCAGACTCCAGTTTCATGGACAGAGCTCTGCTATCCACTGCAGGGTTATAGTCTGAGATTCAGAGATTATTGATCAGAAATTTCAAAATTTTGACTGTTTTCCACATACTTTTATCAATCTTTACATCCTATGATTTGGATAGTTAAATTCACGTTGAAAGAATGTAATTCTAAGTTCAGTAATACTTACAAAAAGCCTGTAGCCTGCAGTAATATGAAAACAATGAAAAACAGTTTAAATCCAATCTTCTTTTTTGTTGTTTATTTTTTCTTCAAGATAGGGCTTTTCTGTAGTTTTGGAGTCTGTCCTGGAACTCGCTTTGTAGACCAGGCTGGCTTCAAACTCACAGAGATCCATCTGCCTCTGCCTCCTGAGTGCTGGGATTCAAGGTGTGCACAACCACTGCCCATCTTAAATTCAATTTTCTAATAAGGTAACATTCCACATGGAATCACATGTAGTCACTGCCCATTTAAGGACTTGTTTAGTATTGAAAATACGTTACACCTTGAGCAATCATTCAAAGGACTTATACAAAGCACACAATACATGTGAACACCTTACTACTCATCTTTTTAAATTATCCTTCTTATTCCCCTTTTGACATGTCATACTATGCCTGCATATTCATTTGCTCTCTGAGTTTAATTAGGGTCTTTGCATAAGCATAGGTAATTAGTTTATTTACTAGATCATGAAAGACTAAGTTTCTGGTAGGAAAAATAATTTTAGGCCTGTGACACCGTTAAACCATTTCTGAGAATTGATGGGTTTGGTAAGCACTTGATAGCCCAGCATTTCTTTCTTATGGAACCTAAAGGAGAGAAGAACTACAGCAAGTGTGTTGGGAATTCTCTCTGCCTTCATCAATGCGCAGACCCTTTTCTTTGTTCTGAGTTAAGTTCCCTCTAGCTCGTGGCCCTTCTCAGTTCCCCGCATAGGAAATTCCCATAGCCAAAGGGCCCAGATTCCCAGGAAGGATAGATGCTCTTAACTTTGCCCACTGCATAGAGATGCCAGTTGGCAACCAAAATACAAATGTCTACTTGTAACTGAGACAGGAGTCAAGTCTTTAAAACTCAAGTGTATTGAGAGAGCCCACAGTTTGAGAGGACAGTGCATTAAAATCCCGAAAATCAGTCTCCAAACTCCTCTGCAGATGGAGAAGATGGGGTGGAGGCAAGGCTGTCAGTCAATCCAGAGCTTGGTCCTGCCCTTTCATTAGGTGACAGCCACATTTCTCAGACTGGCGGTGTCCACACCTCGCTACTTCTACTCTCTTCTCATTCTGTGGATGCTGAGGTTCAGGCTTTTCTTGACAGGGAGTCTAACTAGTTTCTGTTGGTATTAACTTTGTACTCTTCCGGGGGCATCTGGGCTGGAAATGGTGTAACTCAGAATGAATAAACAGCAGTGTGTATGCTAATCCAGTAATGACTCATATAAGCCAATCCCTTTCTACAGCACGGAGTAAAAGTGTCTTCATAATGTAGACTATGAAAGAGTTCCCATCTGTCCCTCTCTTCTCTTGTCACAGTTAGACTCAAATTTCTGGGGTTTTGGTTTTGTTTCACTTTTCTATTTAATTTTTGAGTACAGTGTCTCTCATTTACTACTGGGTCAGTAGAAACCAAAACAATTAGTTAATGTTTATCTGAAACTCAGATTAATCTGGTATACATCGTATCTCTCTCTCTTCTCTTCTTTTTCTTCTTCTTCTTCTTCTTCTTCTTCTTCTTCTTCTTCTTCTTCTTCTTCTTCTTCTTCTTCTTCTTCTTCTTCTTCTTCTTCTTCTTTTGAGACAAGGTTTCTCTATGAAACAATCCTGGCTGGCCTCAGACTCACAGAGATCTGCCTGCATCCCAAGTGCTGGGATTAAATGGAATTAAAAGTGTGTGTTATCACTGCCTGGCTCCACACTGTATCTTGTGACCTGATTTTCACATGGCACCCGAGGGAGACTGTTGAATATACTAGCCCTTTAGCACAGAGGAACAAGAAGTCCCCAGCTCACTGCTACCCTAGAGAACTTTGAGAAAGACACATGCATCTCTAGTCTGTCCAATCCATACAGCAGCCCCTGGAAACTTGAAATATGATGAATGAGACTGTGAGCCTGAAGTTTAAATTACTGAACAGAAGTAAAAAATGTGGCAGGTAGCTCTGCTGAGCTGGGAAGCACAGATCTATAGTGTGTCCTGTGTTCTCTTTCCAAACCTAGCTAATACAATTTAAGACCAAGAAGTGACTAAAATGGTCCATACCTGGAAATATGCTTACAGCTCTCAGAAGTTTAGACTGTGAGTATCCATTCTGTGCAGATGCAGATTCTTGTGTGGGAAGATGGTTAGGTGCCAGTATAGACACAGGGAACATATCATTCTTCAACAAACTCATCCAGTAGATGAGATAGCTAACTATATAATTTCAGCATTTAGAATGGAAAAAAAAATCTACCACAGAGCAGACATCTAAAATAGATGAAATAGCCTTTTTTGTTTGTGCTTTTGAGCTGTGTGACCCCTTTCCGCCAGGACTTTAGGCAAACATCTGTTAGCTATAGATCTGCAACATTTAAAGACGGCTCCTGTAGTGCGATTCAGCCGGCAGAGAATAAACCTTAAAAGAACTCATTGTTACTGTGAGACAGAAACTGGGGGACAAACTGGGGAAAGAGAAAACAAAGGAAGCGTTACTGTGTTTCTGCCAGGTGGGTAGGAGGAACGGGAATTTCCGACATCAGCAGCAGACAGTTTTATACAAAAGTTAGACAAACATGCTTTGGACAATAAAAGGCTGTCTGAGCAAAGGCATCCTTCTCTGGTTCACTGACCAGATATGTGAATGTTCACTAAATGCCAGACTCCCCGGTGGGTACTGGGGCATGACACTTGGTAGACCAGTTCTCTACTTAATGGAGCAACATCTAATTGGTGAGGGAATGACAGGATCTGATAACCTCAGACTATTTTTTAAAGAACTGAAGCAAGTGCTCACTTCGGCAGCGTGTATACTAAAACTGGAACAATATAGAGAAGCCTAGCATGGCCGCTGCACAAGGGCATACAAATTTGTTCAGCAAGATGTATTTCTTTTATCTCTGAACATGACACTATTGCAATTCTCAACTCACAGGAGTTCTAGTTACCTGCATATAACTGCACAATATCAAGACAACCCAAACTCTGGCATAGATGGGATATCTATGGCATATATGTTTGTGTGTGTACATATGTAAATATATACCGGAAATGTGTGTATGTATTTCCTTTTCACTTAATGACACCCCTGCCAAAAGTGTATTCATAAACACAAAAACCATGCATTAATGCTGTGGTATACAAAAGATCTTTAAAATGTCATTGATATTTATATCTCATAATTTAAAATGCAAACTCCTCCTATTTAGGTCTATTTTACAGGCGACTCAAAGGCTGAAACTGCTGTGACAGGAAAGTTAATGGATCAGCATTTCAGAGAGTTAATAGCAATACAAAAACCTTACAGCACCACAACGCAAGGCTATGGGGGAAAGACGATGAGGCCAGACTGACTTGAGGAGCAACGGAGATGACTTCAGAGAGGCAGTGTGGTGAGAGAGGCCAGAGACAGTTATGCGAGGATCCTCAGATGAGAATAAGAAATATGGAGGATTAATTTGCACAGGTCTGGATGTCTGTTGTGACTCGTAGGATTGGTAATACAGGAAAAGCATTAAATCTCGCGGGCTTGAATAAGCAAACGCAGCAAAGGATGGTCATGTCATTCATGCCATACCCGGTACCCTGTCAGCCAGGGCTGGAGCCAGCAGCAATGGCCTGTGCCTGCACCTGGATATCAAGCTCCCCTTCCAGAATCATGAGAAAATAAATTTGTGACGTCATTCGAGTCACCCAGTTTGTGACATTTGTTATGGGAGTGATAGCAGCCTGGCGGATCAGAAAATGAAGAGAGAGGGTGCTGCAGTAACAGACACCCAAAACTATGAAAGTGGTTTTATAACTCGGCAATTAGGAAAGGGTAAAACAATTCTGAGGATCATTTTGAAAAACCTTACTGCAAAGAGCCCGTCAGTAGAAATGGGGTTGTCAAAGGAATTTCTGGGGCGCTTAGAAGGCAGAATGAAGGGTGATGTAGGGTGTTTCTGTTTACACATTTTGCACGCTGGGGGAAAAGGTGATCCTCATTCTGAAATGGCACCAAACTTGGCTGCATTAGTTCAAGTGTTGTTGAAGGTAACACTTACAAGTAACAAAATTAGGTATTTAGTGGAGTAGCTGTATAAGCTAAATTGGGAAGAGAGATTTAATCCCTTCATATAAGTAAATGTCAAAGGAAAGAGGTGATTTGGATCAAGGCAATAAGCCAAACACTACTAGCTCTTTGATACTGTAAAAATCTATATATCTACCTTCTTTTTTCATATTACATTTGTTTTATTTTGTTTGTGAATGTGTGGGAGAGTGTGTTGGTGGGAGTCCTGGGATTCAAACTCTGGCTGTCCATCTCAGCGTGGAAAGGTACTTACTTGCTGCTGAGACATTTAGATTACGTGCTGTTTCTTCTGAGGCAGGGTCTCCTGTAGCCCAGGCTAGCCTGGAACTCACTATGTATCTGAAGGTAACTCCCAGCTGTCCTGTGTCCATGTCCCCAGTGCTGGCCTTACAGACACACGCCGCCACACTTCGGTGTTGAAGATGTATGGATGAGTAGCCCTTTAACAGATACATCATGGGTGCCAGTTGTGAGCATGCTCACTTCCTCAGCCATCTGAGCAGAAAGCCCCAGAGAGAGAGGTGGGGATCATTTCAGCAGGGATATTACACATTTAATCTAAACTAAGGAAGTGGAACCGAATGAAGGAAATTGTCATGCCTTTTGGATTCTATATGAAGAGACCATAAACTATTCTACTGTGAACAAGTCCTGGCTTCCAAGAAACAAAAGAGTACTCCAGAAGTTGGTTCAAGATCATTGCGGCTGACACTTCCAGTTAGGGTATGCTTTCAAATTCAGCTGATGGTGGGAGAGGGTGGGCAGAGTTTGGTTTAAATAGCCATGCATGGGCCAGTCTTTTATGGAGAACTGCTTGATTGGAACCCCACCTAACTACAGGGTCAGGACTCTGTGCAGAGGAGGAGTCAGCCTCATACAGATTCAAGCCGGTAGCATTGCCACACAGTTGGCCTGACAGTTGAACTCAGAGTCTGTGAGTGTATTCTCAAGACAAGATCTAATTGATTGGCCTTCTTAGATCATGGACTTGCTTGGGATGCGTTCTCTTTATTCTTCAACATATCTCCCTTTGGGCACGCAGATGTCTGTCTTATGCCTGTCACAGCTGTATTTTAATGTCGTTTATTTGTAATTTTTTAAAATATGTGTTTGTTTCTCTGCACCATGTGCCTGCAGTGCCTGCAGAGGCCAGAAGAGGGCATCAGATTCATTGAAACTGGAGTTACATATGGTTGTGAGCAACCAGGTGGGTGATGGCCATCAAAGCCAGGTCTTTGGCAAGAGCAGCCAGTACTCTTAATGGCTGAGTCATCTTTCTGGCCAGACAGCTGTATTTTAGAGGCATATGACTTGGCTGGTTTCACAGCTTCACAGCTGGAGAGAAATTTTGACTCAGGATAAATGTATCTTGTGTCTGCTCCTGATTCAGATGATCTACATATCACTTTGGTCTTTAGAATTAATACTGGAATGAGTTAAGTCTTTGGGGGCTTTGGAGATGTGATAAGAGTATTTTGCTTAGAAAAATGACATTGGTTTTGTCAGGCCAAGGGTGAAATTTAGAATGGATTGTGAGTCAATATCCATACATTGAAACTCTAAACCCAGGTGTGACTATTATTGGGGATACGGATATAGGGTTTGTTGAAAAAAGGCCAACAAACACACAGTGAGACAAAAGTCAAGCAGGGAGCATCGTCTGGGGCCAGACACAACAGTACCTTGGTCTTACACTTCTAGGCCCTAGAAGAGGGAGAAGTCAGGGAACTATTTGACCATCAGCCAGAGGAGACCTGGACAGTGGAGCGTGTGATAAGGGGCTAAGCCTTGACAGCCAAATAGCACATAGGGAAGAATCTGGACTTCAGCACTCTTGCTTCTTGAAGACAGAGCTCAGCTGACAGCAAGTGCATAAGTGCTAGAGCCTCCAAGATATACATTCCCTCATCATAGACAAATTAGCATTATCAGTGAGAATTCCGGGAAAGATGCTGTGTTGGTGAAGACAGCTTGACTGATTAGACCTGCCACGCTGTGGAGAGGTCCGAATGTTTTCACTCTGGAGGCTAATCACCTCTTCTCGGCTAGCCTTGGCCACCTGAAAGCCACTCCTTGCCCACTTCTGAGTCTGAACTAACATCTTGTGATCAATATATAAAAAAAACATGTTGAAATTGATTAACTTAGCAGGCCACTAGCTTTCATCATTCCAAATGATAAGAATGTCATCAAATAGCATCTGAGACCTAGAGAAAAGCTTCTTCCATCTTGTTGTATCCACCCCTCTGATGTACCCACCAATCTGTTTTAAGCGTGCCTTGATTTATGACTTTCTTTGTACTATAAGACTATAGAACACCAAGAAAATGCTTGCATGTTGGGACATGGAATTTTGGGTTCTCAGGCCATGGTCACTAAGATTTAAAAATAAACTAGTTCTTTTATTGTTGCCTGTGTGTGTGTGTGTGTGTGTGTGTGTGTGTGTGTGTGTGTGTGTGTGGAGAGAGAGAGAGAGAGAGAAAGAGAGAGAGAGAGGGAGGGAGAGAGAGAGAGAAGACAGTTATTATGTGTGCCCGGAAGGAACCCTAAGGATGATCCACTCATACACCAGCAGAGCCCCCTGAATGGGAGTGATGTACTCATTGAGTCCAGGCCCACTGATGTTTTTTCTGCTGGTGAATTATTGTGTTCTTTTCCAGGGTTCTCAGATCTCACTCCGTTTGACTCACAGTCTGTTGGTTTACTAATTAAGGACCCTGAGATGATAGATCCAGGTTTTGGTCAGTTTTCAAAGTATTTGGTTTAAGGTGTCTAATTGGTTTGTTTTGAAAGAATTTTGGTGTAGAAATTTGATTTTGTCTTGTCTGTTTTCAGGTCTCTAAACACGTTTTGGATTTTATTTGCTTTTGGAAGTACGAAGGAATTTTGGTTTCTGTTTTGGTTTGCCATTGATTTTGCCTTTGGCTTGTTTTATTACCACTTGGCCTTTTTCTCATGACATTCTTTCCCAAAAACCTAATTCTGTGATTTTCTGTTGCATTTCATGTGACCTTACCAGGTCTTTAGCTTAGGATATGTATGGGCACTTTTTCAGAAAAAGAGACAATCCATCAAATAGTGTTTTAATAGGGTGGGGGTTAAGGTTTCTGAGATTTAGGAAGTGCTTGGAGACAAACCTCCATCAGGTACTCCAGATGTCCTTACTTGTGACAATTATTGACTTCCAACTTGCAAATATTTGCAGAGATGGGGCTATCTAACCAAAGGAAACCCAGTTTTATGGTCTCCCCACTGGGAAGGTGGATGGTTGTATTAGTCAGGGTTCTCTAAAGAAACAACTGACAGATGAATCTGTATATATAAAATTGGAATGTTTTAGAGTGGCTTACAGGTTATGGTCTGACTATCTTGCATTGGCTCTCTCCCTGTGAAAGTTCAAGGACCCAGTAGCTGCGCAGTCTACGAGGCTGGGTGTCTCAGCCGGTCATTAGCACATGTAGGAATCTGGAAGAAGTGGCATACAATGAACGTGGCATTGTGAATGAACTTGACAGCAAGAGTGAGCATAAGCGCTCCTTTCTTTTAGGTCTTTTATTTCAGCTGCTATGAGAAGGTGTGGCCCAGATTTAAGGAATGGATCTTTCCACCTCACAAGATCTGGATTTAGGATGAGTCTTTGCACTTCAAATAATGCAATCAAGACAGTCCTTCACAGGAGGACCCAGATGCGTAGGTTTCAGTTAATTCCAGGTGCAGTCACATCGACAGCGAAGAATAGACATCACAGGGGAACATTCGATGTTCCAAAACTGGCATTTCTGTATGCTTAATTAAGTTCTAGGCAATAAAATAAAAGCCACAATTTTTATAAAAAGCGTTGAAATTGGTAATTTATTTTTTTATTGATATTTATTGAGCTCTACATTTTTATCTGCTCCCCTCCCTGACTCTCCCCTTCCCTCTTAGCCCTCCCCCAAGGTCCCCATGTTCCCAGTTTACTCAGGAGATCTTGTCTTTTTCTACTTCCCATGTAGATTAGATCTATGTAAGTCTCTCTCAGTGTCTTCATTGTTGTCTACGTTCTCTGGGATTGTGGTTTGTAGGCTGGCTTTCTTTGCTTTATGTTTAAAAACCACCAATGAGTGAGTACATGTGATGATTGTCTTTCTGTGTCTGGGTTACCTCACTCAAAATAATGTTTTCTAGTTCCATCTATTTTCCTGCAAAATTCAAGCTGTCATAATTTTTTAAAGTTGGTAATTTATAAGAACTCTAACAGAAGCCTGCATGTGCGTTAGAATGAGATACTAGTGAGGAATTTATTTAAGATGCCGATCAGTGCCTTGTTCAGCTATCATCAGAGAGTCTGAACTGACTCTCAAAAGCATTTAAAATCTATCAACTTAGCAGACCACTAGTTTTCATCATCCCAAATGTTAAGAATGTCATCAAATAGCATCTGAGACCTAGTGAAAAGCCCCCTTGATCTTGTAACTGCCCCTTGGATGCACCCATCATTTTATGATTAAGACTCTCGTTCTGTAAAAGCTATAAAATGTTAAGTACATGTTGGGATGTGGAATTTGGGGTAACCTAAATTTGTGTTCTCAGGATATGGTCACTCAAATTTGGCTCTAGAATAACCCATCTCTAATTCCAATTAAGGTAATGCTGTTGTGTCATGGCATTCCCTACCGCCATCCTCTCCAAAATAAAACCAAAGAAAACCAGCACCACCAGCCTGCTATCCAATCAGTGTTCTTAAGGTAGCCCGAAGAGAGAGGATTGTAGTGGGTATGGCCTTGACAGTCAAATAGCATATGTGGAAGAATATGGAATTTAGCACTCCTGTGTTTTTGTTTTTCCAGAAACAGTCTGAACTATCAGCAATGTGCATAAGTTCTAAATCCTACAAAATATAGATGCCTTCATCATTGCCAAACTACTATTAAAGTCCTTACATGTATCAGGGAATAAGGAAAAGTTGATTTTAATGCTTGAGAACTCAGCTTATTTTGAAGTATTCATGACATATCTATTTCCTCTGAATGGCATAAAAATTCTATGTACTTGTTATTTAAAAACAGAGATCAATTTGTTAATGATAGTTTCCAAGTGTAAATACAGGTGATGAATATCTTTAGCAGATACCATCACGATACTAACCTCTCTTGCTTTAGTCTAAAGCAGAGACAAAAAGAAAGGTTAGAATTCTTTGTTACATATGAACTCTCATTGGTTCCAGTGTGAGTGGAGAATATACAATTAACTTCCTGATAATCTTTTCATACATGTGCATTATACTTAATATTTAAAAGGAGTAAATATAAAGATGAATAACTACAATTTAGGATCATCGGATGATGAACTTCTAATGAAATAACCTATGTATAACTAAAATACATCCTTATAATTTTAAATTATATTACTTCAAGTGGATACAAAGAAAAAAAATCCACAAAAATGAGTGGCGATGGCAGGGAGGAAGGGAAAGAATATTACTGTCCATAGATTATTTTTCAGTGTAAAGGGATAGAGCAATTGGTGATACCATATTAAAGTTTCTTTTTATTTTTGCTTTATGTTTGTTCTGGATGTGTTAAAAAAATCAAATGATAACTCCATCTCAGTCTTATGTCTCAGTAAAACCCTAAGATAAGTGTTATCTCTGGTGCCTGAGAATCTTCCCTGACCAGGAAGCCAGGGTAAATAACTTTTATCAATGTGCCCTAGTATAGAGACGTCCCCAAGACCTTGAGACAGAATTGGTGAATATCTGCTCAAAGTCTGAAAGGCAGCTGAAACTGCCAGTCATTTAATGTTCTAGAGAATTCTGTCCAGTGATAGGCAGGGTTCTGCGATATAATTAGTGAGTGCAAAACAGAAGTTAAAGAATCACGTCAGAGATGAGCTGGGTCAGAGATGTGCGAGATGCTCTGTGTTCTGTAGCCTGTTCTTAGCTGCCCCTCCAGTCAGAGCAGTACAGCTGTCAGCCTTGTATCTCCCTGCGGCACCCCAAACAAACTCCCTGCACGATCAGAACACTAGAAAGCACGATCTACTTGAAAAGATGATGCTATTTGAGTTTTAGTTTGGTGTGTTCTTATTGTCTTCCCTGGTAGTAAACTAACTGTCTAGAACAAAATGCCTTCTGGCTTGCACTGTGTCTGATACATTCAATTCAACTGCCACTCAGTAATTTTTAAGCAAGCGTCTTTGTAGTTCTTAGCCAAGTATTAACAATTTAACAAGTTGAGGCCTTGACCTTATGGTCTTGTTTAAGATGAAAATAAAAGGATTAACAATGTTCATGATGTAACCATTCACAAGCAAATGTTCAAATACAAACATTGTTCTGGGAACCTGAAGCAAAGAATTCAAACCTCAAGTCCTCGCTACCTTATCTCCTAACTCATCCTGTGGAAACAGGTCCTCTTCCTCCTGAACACCATCCTCCCGTAATATCAAGTCTTATTTTGTGCTATTTCAATGTTTTTCATAATAATCTCTTAGGCAAGGATGGTTATAGGATAACTAAGCATTTGGAGTGCTGGCTTTATAAGCCTGGGGACTTAGTCACCTTCTTTCAGCTCTATTCCTCTGTCTATAATAGCAATGGAACAGGGTCTTGATTGTTGACTCGCAGGGATGAATATGGTGGAGCGCACATGTGGCTGGCACACAGTGGTGCTTAACCAGCCATCTTGACCAGCCTTGCTGTTCTAACTTCAGGACATGCCCTATAGAGTTTTGGTTTCTTTCATAGCAAAGTGAATAAAGATACAGAAAGACACAGAAATACTGATGCAGGGAGAGTTTACACACAATCTGAAGGTCTGTTTCACCTCTGGGAAATTTGGGTTCAAAGGGAACTTGACAAGATTTTGAAAATGATTCCAAGGCTCATATGAAGGAAGTGAGATCCAAGGATCCAGTTCTCAAATTTGAAGGATGCCTTCACTGCTGAGCTGGACGCCTCATCTCACAGTAGCAGCTGTGCACAGTGAGACCAGATTTCCCGAACCCAGTTGCTTGTGGGACCTCTCTTAACACCTTGGAAGCAGGCAGATGATGCTCAACTGTATTTCAGCGCTGAGGAGCTTGAACTGAGAGGGTCAGAAGTTCAAGGTCATTCTCAGCTTCCTAGCAAGTTTGAGGCCAGCCTTGGGCCCTGCATAAACAAACAGAACTATTCTTCCTCAGCCTGGTGTATTGATGTGCATCTGTATTCCTGACATTTGAGAAATGGTGGCAGTAAACTCAGGAGCTCAAGACCAGCCTGGGTTATGTAGGTAGCACTCAGGCTTCTTGGATTGCGTGAGACTGGTTCTCACTCAAAACCAAACACCTCAGAAAATTATTTTTCTTTTCTCTCTTTTTCAAACCTAGAGCACTAGTATCGACAGGTGGTTTCCCATCCCAGCACTAACCAGGCATGACCTTGCTTAGCTATTGAAATTAGGGATGTTTAGAGTAGTATGGCCACACACAGGAAATTCTTACAATCAAGGTGATTGTTTTTCCTCTGCCCTATCTTCAAAGCTCCTGGGCACCCAATTATTTTCCTTTTAGAATGTCTGCTAAGGAATGAATAAGAGGTTGTCTAGGTCCTCATACATTTGTCAGTATCTCAAGACCACAAGGACAGGCTTTGCTTGGATTAAGAAACATTACTAAATCCGGCATGGTGTCCCAAGCCTTAATCTCTGCACTCAGAAGGTGGAGGCAGGCAAATCTCTGAGTTTGAGACCTGCTTGGGCTACGAGGGATTCTGAGAAACCATGACTCGAAAAAGGAAAAGAAAAACAACCTCCCCAAAATAAAACAAAAACCAAAATCACACCTAATCCACAGCTACTACATACGTGAATTTGAATTGTGGGGACTTAATGGTCACACCCTCAGTGCTTTAGTGGAGTGTTTGTGGTTCATGCTGTCCAGAGGAAAAAGTTGGTGAGACTGAGAGCTCTAGAGTTAGGAGTTTCCCTAAGGTTTCAGATAACCTCCATTTCCGTTGTTTTGTGGAGGTCTCACATCTCATCGGCTGTTTGTAAACTGAGAAATAGAAGTAAATTCAATAGTACCCATTGAATACCTTAGGCTGTAGGTTAATAGTTAAGATGGATACCACTCTCTATTACCTGGTGAGAACTAATAGTTGTGGAAGGTACGTTTGGCTTTTTATATGTCCTTATTTATCTAGTTACATTCTAGGAGGCTCTACTTCTGCAGTTTGTTCAACTCTTTCTTTGAAAACGTGGGGGCTCTGAAAAGAGCCTTTGGGTCTGAAGCTTCCGGAAGTTCTGATGGTTGTCAAATTACTTTCCCTTGGCCTTGTGGTGGCTCTCAGTCTTCTTGGGCAGCAGCACCGCCTGGATGTTGGGCAAGACGCCGCCCTGCGCGATCGTCACGCGTCCCAGCAGCTTGTTGAGCTCCTCGTCGTTGCGGATGGCCAGCTGCAGGTGGCGCGGGATGATGCGCGTCTTCTTGTTGTCGCGGGCCGCGTTGCCAGCCAGCTCCAGGATCTCGGCCGTCAGGTACTCCAGCACGGCCGCCAGGTACACCGGGGCGCCGGCGCCCACCCGCTCCGCGTAGTTGCCCTTGCGGAGGAGACGGTGCACACGACCCACGGGGAACTGCAGGCCGGCCCGGGAGGAGCGGGTCTTGGCCTTGGCGCGAGCCTTCCCGCCCTGCTTGCCACGTCCAGACATGGTAAAGCTACAAGGAATCAGCCGACACAACACAAGCCACTAAGCTTTGTAAAGCACGGCCGCTTTTATATTTTGTTCCTGGGTAGTAAAAGGCCACATTTGATTGGTTACAAGAGGACTCAGCGATATAGCCAATAGAAAATCGGAATCTCAAACCCTCATTTGCATGATTCCACCCACGAGCCCACTAGTGTTGTTTCTTCCAATTAGCTAAGACTTATTTGAGATCCTTCATTAGCATAAACGCCCTATAAGTAGGAGTTGTCTACTTCCAACCCACATTGAGCTTCCTGTGTTTGGAGATCTCAAGATGCCAGAGCCAGCGAAATCCGCGCCCGCCCCGAAGAAGGGCTCCAAGAAGGCCGTGACCAAGGCGCAGAAGAAGGACGGCAAGAAGCGCAAGCGTAGCCGCAAGGAGAGCTACTCGGTGTACGTGTACAAGGTGCTGAAGCAGGTCCACCCCGACACCGGCATCTCCTCCAAGGCCATGGGCATCATGAACTCGTTCGTCAACGACATCTTCGAGCGCATCGCGGGGGAGGCGTCGCGCCTGGCGCACTACAACAAGCGCTCGACCATCACGTCCCGGGAGATCCAGACGGCCGTGCGCCTGCTGCTGCCCGGGGAGCTGGCCAAGCACGCCGTGTCCGAGGGCACCAAGGCCGTCACCAAGTACACCAGCTCCAAGTGAAGTGACCGTTCCAAGTAAGCCTGTATTGCGATTCCAAAGGCTCTTTTCAGAGCCACCCACCTTCTCAAAAAAAGAGTTGTGACAAAACACTATTGAGCTTATTTTAAGATTTATGTAAAAGCTATTGGTACTTTAAACCCTTTTAATTTTTAGTTGTCAGGGCTACGTAAAGCATTAGTATGTTTTTAGTTGTGTTTTGAAATGTTAAATAGAGGAAAATTTTAACTTCCAGAGCCTATAAACGTCATTTCCGGTCGAGCTGTGTCAGCTTGCCGGAAGGAACGAAGTCGTAGAGCAAGGAAGACAGATAATGCAGTCAGTTAAATATGGTAATACTCTGGCTACTGGTGGACTTTTGTCTTTAAAACACTCCAGGTGGTTTATTTTTGGGAAGAAGTTCGAAGTTCAAGTTCGCTTTCGTTTTGAAAGCTCGAAACAGGAGCAGCCTGTTAAAAAACAGCCTTTTCATATTTGTAGATTTAACATACATCAGACCCCCTGAGATGTTGGCTCCGTTTTTGATAAGTTTTTAGGGTACAATAAAATGTAGTCTGCCGTTATTAAACGAACCTCTGACACTGACAATCGCCGCCCCCAGATGCTGGTGAGGAAACGAAGCAATTTGTTCAAAAGAGATGTCGACATTTATCACACGTTTGAGTCCTTGGCCCAACTATATTTCAGTTTCATAGTTCCAGTGGGGTGAAAGGCAGTAAGGGGAAACAGCCACTGGGTGGGGGTGAAACTATAATTTTTGAATGAAATAAAATTTTATACGAGTGATAAGAATTCAACATGTCAGCTTAAAAACCAAATTCACAGGCAAATTAAAAACTTAGATAAAAAGACTTTAGATGAATATTAAAAGGAATGAATTAGTGTCTCATCATTGGATACTCTTTAGTTTTAACTTAGAAGTTACAAAATAGAAGACATTGATATGTTGCCGCTGAGGAGTCTAGCCCCTAGCAGGCCTTCAGCAGGTCAGAAACAGAAGTGAAGCAGCAGCTGGGAGAGACACAAAGACTCAGGCGACTTTTGCTCAGGATCAAAGCTTAATTCTTCATTTTCTTTTCCTCTCTGGATATTCTTTATCTGTTCTGTCTCTGTTCTGTTCTTTTACCCTGATGTTTCCCTTCTCCCAGTTCTCTTTCCTAACGTCATCCTCTTTATTTCTGTCCTGATGTTTTTCCTTCTATATCTTTTCTTCTATTTTTTTTCTTATCGCTTTTATACTACCTAAGACAAAGACTTCAGTGCAAGGAAAGATTCACAGCCATAAGTTATATATTTTTCATAAACAAAATCTTCACATAGGAAGAAATCATATTAAGATCACAAGTTACTTGTTTTCCTTAGAAGCTCTAAGTACTTAAACATTTTTCTGTGTGTTAATTTTCCCACCATAACATCTCCACCCCAAAGCAACGATTCTTTTGTTATTGATTAAAACATGTTTTAAGGAAGTTAAGTATATTTTAGCCAGTTCCTTTTGTACTGGCAGGCAGCTGTCTGGCCCTCAGTGCAGCAGATTTCTATTTTCTACTCTAGAGAAACTTTAAATGAATGGTCAGCTAACAATCTAGTTTACTTTGCGCCCAGCAGAGTCATTTAGTTTCTTTTCACAACTTTGCTTTTAAGATGCATACCGGGGCTGGAATTAGTTCTGTAAATTATGGGACCGAGGAAGGCAGGTCTAACCTTGGGTGTTGGGACTAATTGCTTTCTTTTGTCATCCGCCTGTTTTTCCACAGACAGCATTCCTGATCTATAATGTATGAAAAGGCCTTTAAGGGGAAGATGACTTCTAGTCTATTTTTGTCTTTTTTGTGTCTCTTAGAGGAGCAATAGGCACAATAACCTAAACCATTTCCCTAATCATCTTTACTGTCTTAACCACTTGTATCTTTCAGGCAAACTCAGAAAGTCCAATTAAATCACAGATCTAACTATTATTACCCTTATAAAAGCCATCTTCAATATAATCTGCAAGTAAATTGCCCAGAGAGGAGTGGGATTTTCCCAGGAAACAATCACACTATATTCGATTTGGTGGAATCCCTTTGTAGAGCAATCACACTTTGCCAAATACAGAAGGAACAAGGGGCATTCTGGAAACAATCCTCCCAGGGGGTCTGCCTCTCCAGGCTGCTCCCAGAGAAGCTTTGTTACCCCTGAACTGTCTTCCACAAGCTCTATTCCTGACTGCAGTTCCTCTGACACCGCCAATGGCAGCTTGTTCTGTGTTAACTCTCTCAATGTTAACACAGGTTAGAATGAGCTTTGCTTAACAAATTAGAAAGCCCTGTCCTTTCAATTTAGGATGGTGGTAGTCATCCGTGCCTTTGCTACTTTTAAGTCTGTAGGCGTGAAAAATACACCGTGAGCCCGGGTTTGGGATTGGGGCTTGTTAGTGTATATATAAGGAAACACGATTGCTTGCTTCATTTAAGGACTGTCTTTTATACCCAGTTCCCTAGCTACAGAGGTAAACAAATAAGGATACATGATAATGATTAAGTTACTCTGTGTTTTAAGGAAGCTGGTAGTCTTAAGTAATATAGCTTAGTAAGACTCTAACCTGTGACTGTCCCAGTTTTCTTTTTGTGTAGCTGGGATTTATGTTCATATTTTAATGCAAAGATCAGTCCTTTTCCAATATTAAATTCAAGTTTAAGTTCATACTAAATTTGGCAGGATGAGTTTTAGACCAAAACCTATTCTGGGAGTTTTCTCCTTTGTTTCTTAGTGACAACCAATTTCCCTCTACACTGCAAAGAAGGTTAGGATACTAAAATAATTAGCTGTGTTTGAGTTCCCAGGGACTGTCTGGGAAGTGACATAATTGATTCTTTAAAAATTATTTTGGAGAGAGTACTGAGAAAATAATACAATCAATAAAGTGCTTTCTATGCTATATGAAAACCAAAGTTCAGTTTTCAGGACTCAATGTAAAAAATGCTGAGTGGTGGTGGCGGTGGTTTGTGCCTGCAGTCAACGCACAAGGAATGTGTGCTAATAATTAACTGACTGTCCTTGAGGTACGGACAAATGTCACCACACAGACCTTGCACAGGACAATAATGACCCACACAGAAAGACGGGCTGAGGAGTGAAGAAAGCATCACTGAAGAACAGGGAACTGAGCACTGGTTCACACCAGCAAAGCTGCTGCAAAGCATTGCTCCCTGTTGAAAAGGGGAAGCCTCTGGGGTTGAAGTTTAATTCTTATGGGGAGACTTTAAGGCAAGCCGTGCACTATTTCCGTGCCTCAACTTCTTCACCTGTACCTTAAGGGTAACGGTAATCGCTCCCACCTTCTAGAAGGGACACAGCAAATTCTGTAGCATTGCAAAGTGTCTTCCTTCAGGTAGTGGGAAAATTGTCACTAAGTGGCAATGGAGAAGATCCCCAAAGACTGTTTTGTTTGTTTTTTCATGTAAAAAGCATCTTAGCTGTCCTAATATTATGAACTTAGAACTTCAGTTTAAGATAGGTAAAAATGAAAGTTGTCAGAGAAAGGTTAAAGAAGTTTTTCCCTTTAAAATTTATGTCTTTTCTATTTTGTGCGCTTGTGGTGGGTGGGGAAGCTCACACTTGACGCTGCATAAGTACAGGTCAGGACAACTTGAGGGAGTCCACTTTCTCCTTCTGCTTTGTGGATCCCAGGGATTGAACTCGGGTCATCAGACTGGGTGGCAAGCACCTTTACTTTCTGAGCCTTCTTGCCAGGTCAAGGTTAAAGATCTTTAATCCACATGCATGCTGTCTGTGCTTGTCTGACACAGTTTATACATTTTATTCTTATATTAGAAGGATGTGAAACAGCTTTATGTCAATCTGGGTAATAGTCATTAAGAGAGATGGAATTTTATACATTATAGAATTCAGATAAAAATGTTAGATGGAGAGAAAATGCACCCCTCCCCCAAATGTAATCTCTTTAGGAACTCTTAAGGAGATTTAAAACAGTTATCCCCAAGGAGTTTAGATCCAGCATTTTTTTTAGACACTCCCAGTAATTACAAGTTTATGGCATTAAGCATCCTTTATCTGAACCCTCATCCCGTGCTCCCTGGGTGAGGAAGCCTGCAGTCAAGTGAGCCAAGTAAGTACATAGCTGCTTTCGGCCTTTTCTTCAAGACATAATAAACTCACTAGATTACTTAGATTCTAAAATCAGCTTGCTGCGTCTTTAAGTATTGTAGTTGATTATAAATTAGGAAAAGGGAAGTAAGTTTTCTCACAGCCCCCTAGTTCTGAGTAGACAGAAGCAGTTGAGGGGCTGAGAGTTGGCTTAGTGTTAGTGGCTGCCCTTCCAGAGGACCTGGGTTCAATTTCCAGCCCCCACCTGGCAGTTTACACCCGAGTGCAACCCCAGTTTCAGAGGATTCCATGCTCTCTTTCAGTGTCCATGGGCACCAGGCCTGCAAGGAATATGCAGATAGATATACATGATGTACACTCATAAAAGAAAATAAATGCAATTTTGGGGTCTCCTAAAGATTTCTGTAGAGCAACATCCCAATGTGCACTTTGTAGAATATTGGTGGTCATCCCCCAGTGTCGGGTCGCCCTGCTGCTGGCTCCGAAGTGATGCAGACTAGAGAATGACAGACCTATCGCAAGGAGGCAACTCAGTGCCTTTTTTTTTTTTTTTTTTCCCAAGACAGGGATTCTCTGTAGCTTTGGAGCCTGTCCTGAAACTAGCTAGACCAGACTGGCCTCAAACTCACAGAGATCCACCTGCCTCTGCCTCCCGTGTGCTGGGGTTAAAAGGCGTGTACCATCACCGCCCGGAAAATTAGTACATTCTTGACATGCAGTCCTGGCCTTCCTCAGCAGTATCGCATTCTCCAACAGCAAAATAACTGCACTCAAGAACAAAAAAATTAAAATTTTTGTCATGCCTAACCATGGTTAACAGCTTGCTGGAATTTAGAATTTCCATGGAAACAACACTGACTGTATCTGCAAGGCCATGTCTGGAGGAATTTTAACCCTTTAACTCTCTAAGTGTCATCCCCTGAGCTGGGGTTACAGACTGAATAAGAAGCAGAAAGCGATCTTCCGGACCCTGGATTCAGGGTGACCAGCTACGTTCCTGCCACCTTGCCTTAACTGCTGTGACGGGCTGGGCCGTGAGCCACAGCAAGGTGTCCTTCAGTGGCTTGTCAGCATTTATCACAGCAGCAAGGCAGTAATTCAGGGACCTTTATTCTTGCTTTTCTTTTTCTTTCTCCTTTCTCTCTCTTTTCTTATGCTTAATTTCCCTCACATGTTCTCTACTGTTATCGGCCAAACTTAGAAAAGCTGATTATTTTAATTTTCAACAAATGTCCAATTCTATTATTAGACTTCCTTAAACAATCGAGGTGATGGACACTGGACTCTAGCTTTTACTCACGAATTTGGACTTCAATATATTGAAATAAATATAAAATTCTAAACATATGTAATATATATATTGTAGAATTGCTTGGGAATTTTACAGTAATGATTCAGGTCCCAAGGTATTGGATAGAAAACAAACAAAAGCTCCCAAACACTGCCAGCTCCAAGTGTGGATCAAAAATGTCCATTTTATAGGTATTAAAGAGAGTGCTGAGGGTTTTGAACTCTAAGAATCAGAGGTTGATCTCCTGGCCCAGTCAATTCTAAACATAAAGAGGAGCTTTAATCAGGTGAATAGGAAGGGAAGGAGCAATGGGTCTCCATCAGTCTGGTGTGTGAGCACGCATGGTGAGACACAAAGCTCGGGAAAGGGGCTTACAATGCTCAGGATATCAGGGATTCAGGAAGGCTGGCTCCATAGAGTAACAAAAAGACCTCCCGGTTGTCAGACAACATCCGGTTCAGCCCTCTGGGTGGCTGGGCAACAGTCGCTTTTCTTCCTTGGAAGAAAATAGACCTGAGGGTTTCATAAGTCTGGTTTCTCCAATGCTTTAAGCTGTGCCTCCCACATTTTCCCTTCTATTCTTATAAAGGACCCCAGGATGGCTTCTCAGTTAACAGTGTCTGCTGTGGGTTAGATGTAGCCACAGGCTTACAGTGATTTAAGGAAGGAGGCTTAACCCTTCTCCCCCTGCCCTGCTGGATCACTGCTACGGAGCTGTCTATCTCCAGAGACTGGCTCATGGGCGAAGGACAGAGTGCTTGCCCTCATGGGACTTCCACCTCAGCTGGGAAGACACCGTGTAAACAATGGGTACTCTAATTCTGGGTGTACAGAATGTCAGAATGGCCTAAATTCTGGGGAAAGCAAAGCAGTAGAGCAGAGAAAGGAGGATTATGCACGGCAGCAAATACAAAAACTAGGAACTCTGATGCAAAGGCTTGCTATCATTAGCAGTTAACTGTAGCATCGTGCTTACTGTGTGCCAGGCACTGTTCTAGGAGTTTTACGTGCCTCAATTAATCCCTAGACAATACGATGGAAGCTGGAGGAATGCTTGAGGGATTAAAGCAGAAAAGAAAACAAGTGTAGACTGATTAAGTCTGTCTTGTGCTCTTCTGGATGCACATGCTCTTCTGGATGCACATCCATGCTGTTGTTCTTGTTGCCCTGATAGTTGGTGTGATTTAAAGAAGGAGCTGTGAAGATGAGTATGAACACTTGAAAAGGGAGCTGTGGTTCTTTCCCGCGCAGTCCTTTAAGTGTGCTACTTTTCTTGTTGTTTCCATTTATTTTGTGTGTGTGTATATGTCTGTCATGCGTGTGTATGCACACGTGTGTGCAAAGATGTGCAAGCCTATGCGTGCACACTGAAAGAAGAAAGGTTTGGGTGTTCTCTTCTAGTGCCCTCTGCTTATTTCTTTGAGGCAGGTCCTTATTGGACCTGGGTCTTGGGTCTTCTTGGCCAGGCTAAAAGCCAGCAAAGTCTACTTCTGTCCCTGCCCCTACTTAGAGCCAGGGTTACAGGCTTTTGTGGAAATGCCAAGCTTGCTATGTAGGTGCTGAGATCCAAACTCCTATGCTCATTGCAAAGCAACCACTCTTAACCATTGAGCCAATCCTCCAGTCCCTAAGTTCAATGCTTCTTTAATTGTGTTTACATACACTTTATTAAAACAAAGATGCTGGAAGAAACACAATGAGGTCTTGGGCCTTCAGAGGTCACACCCTGAGTAGGAGAGATAGTAGAAATGCATACCTCCCACTTATTAAAGAAAGTGAATCCCCTTACCTCTGCTTCCCTCTATTGTCACCAGGTTCTTTTGTTCCTCGTTCCTGGTTGCCCAGACCCGAATAATCATACAGAAACTACATTAATCACAACACTGTGTGACCAATAATTTAGGCATATTTCTGGCTCACTCTTATATCTTAAAATCAACCCACTTCTATTAATCTGTGTATTGGCTTACCGGTAAAGTTCCACTGTGTCCTTCTCCTTCAGTAGCTACATGGCGTCTCTCTGACTCTGCCTACTCTCTATTTCCTGCCTGGCTTTACTCTGCCCTGTCATAGACCAAAGCAACTTTATTCATTAACCAATAAGAGCAATACATATACAGAAGGACATCCCACATATCACTCAGTGCCTCCCTCATGTGGGAATAACAATCACTACTTTTTCCTGCTTTCTTCATGCAAGGACCCTTGCAGTCCTGCACAGGCAACTCCACAGGGTCCAGCTCAAGCCAGTGCTCCCCCTTTGTACCATCCCTACACCTGGGCAGTGCCACCATTTCCCTTAAGAACAACCCTCACTCCTTTTCCACCTGATGGATCCCTATCCTTTAAGGTTTTCATGAAATGGAACTCCCAGGACACTAACTCGATAATCCCATTAATCCTTTATTGAAACCAGGCTCTGTAGTAAAGGGGTTAGGTTTACTGTATAGGCCCAGCACCTATCCGCATCTGGGGATACCAGTGTCTGTTGCTGAGTTCCATTCTTCTATAATCAGGAGGGGAGCAGCCGTAGTTTGGCATAGTGTGGTTGTGATGACTAAGTGCATTGAATGGTATTCATAGGCTCCTCAGAACACTGCTGGTCTCTCAGGAAACAACAACAACAACAACAACAACAACCACAACAACAACCACAACCCCAAACTGTGCTAATCCCCATTGTCATTTTCACTCCAGGAAGAGCTGCAGGCATCTGCAGAAGACCTAGAGTGAGTTCACTTTTCTCTTTCTCTCTCTGCAGGAGGAGTAGACCCAACATCTCTTCTCCCGCTCATCAGCGCTGGATGTTGTTTCATCTGACAAATGAGACAAGGGAAATGGATGGTTCTAGCAGACTAATGGCGGTATTGAATTTCAAAACTCGAGAACAACTGATAAGCATCTGGCGAAAGATTCGATAGAAAATGTTCACCGTAGACCTTTGTGATAGGAAAGACACACATGAGTAGAAAATGAAAATACTCCTAGCTAAAAAAAGCTTTGAAGTGTTGGTGATATGTGAATATATAGTGTACATATAATAAAAATATCACGTAAAGCAAAAACGCATCCTACGTATGTAATTTTAATTAAATATGATTAGAAATTACTATATGTGGAGGTATGATATTTTATTTATGAATGAATCACTACCTATGTAACTAGTTTTGTATTTTTGAGTTAATTTGCATCTCTATTTTTTGGAATATAGATCATGCAAATTGTAAATCTTCATTTATAAATCTCTTACTTATAAACCTTTTTCTTCTTAAGAGGAAAAACTTAGGTCAACCACCTGAAAGAAACAGGCCTGGACAGGTCTGGGTATATGTGATATATAATTTTTTTAATGGTTATTTTCAGTTGCCTGGAGCAAACTATGAATCCAAGTTCTTTTTCTGAATTTTCAATTACAGTATCTAAGAACTCATTACATTTGTCGGTTCCGTGTTACCTTTAAAGCAATAGATTCATATGCGCTGCCAATCTGTAAAGGTCTGCTTGATGACTGTGTAGCATTGACAGTTAGTGGTCCAGAAAGCAGGTCTGTGATAAAGGGTCAGAGAGACCAAAGTGATATCAAATTTATAGTCGCCCAGAGAGACGGACCTGTTTTCACAGGGAAGATCACACTACACTGGCAAGGTGGAAATTAGTCTCATAACTTTTAATTGATAGTTTTGTTTTATTTTGTTTTTAGCTTTTTTTCCCCCACAGGAAACATACTAGAATAAAATATATGAATTTAGGCATTTTATTAAGATACCCTTGTTTTCTGGACTATGTGTGTGAAGGTCAGGGGGAAGAAGAAACTTTTTATCTCTTGCATTCAGAAATTTGACGCCTTGTCCTCAAGTGTTGGTTCAGAAATATTTCAGAAGTAGACTTTCCCCACACTGTCCCCCTAGACACTGCCTTTGAAATTCTAAGGTTCCTGCTAGAGTCCCAATATTATATACTCAGCACTTATCAGTAATGGTGATGATGTTTATTTCAAACATATAAAGCCTAGATACATACTACAATAATATAATATTTAATTTTCATGAACTTCTGATGACTCTTGGAATAGAGAATACACTTTTCACACAAGCATCTGGAGAGTTTCACAAATAGCCCGAATGAGTTTTCTTTGGGTTGAGGAACTGGGCTCTGGTGATAAAAGATAGAAAGACAGGAAATTCAGAAGATACAGGTAGGGGACAGCCTTAGTCAGGGTTTCTATTGTTGTGAAGAGACACCACAACCATAGCAACTCTTATAAAGTAATACATTTAATTGTGGTGGCTTACATTTCCAGAGGTTTAGTCCATCATCGTCATCTTGGGACTTGGTGGCATGCAGGCAGACATGATGCTGGAGAAAGAGCTGAGATTCCCACAGCTTGACCTTCAAGCAACAGGAAGTGGTCTGAGACACTGGGTGTGGCTTGAACATATATGAGACCTCAAAGCCCTCCCCCACAGTGACATATTTCCTCCAATAAGGCCTCTTGACTCCAACAAAGCCACACCTCTTATTAGTGCCCCTCCCTTTGGAGGCCATTTTCTTTCAAACCATTACAGGAATAATTCACCCCGACCTCAAGGTGTAATTTCTGCTTTTCACTGTTTGGGAGTCAAGTTTTAATACAACCATCTTTAACAAGAGGAGCACAACGGCTCACAAATTGCTTAAGGACAACACATATGTGACCTCTGAGGACAGCCGTGCGTGCTCACCTCTCATCCCTAAGCCTGAACGGTGCATCCTATAAACATCCCTGTCAGTTCATTCACAAAGGAAATTCTTGAAGAGAAATGAGTAACCACTTCATAAAACTTTACTTAATTTTTGAACTGCTTTATTAAATTTTAAAGACGATTGAGCAATGTAACTTCAAAACCACAAAATATACGTGTAGACATACTCACACAATAAATTCTCTCACACACACACATTCTCTTGCAGTCCCGGACTTTGGACCTAGGATCTACTACATGCTAGAGAGATGCTTTATTACTAAGACACACTCCCACTCTTTTCAGTGTGGTTTTTATTTTGAGACAGGGTCTCCCATCTGGGAACTTATTCTACAGCCCATGCGTGCTTTGAACTTAGACCCTCTTTCCCTTCTAGCCCATGGTGGCCTCAATCTCATGGCAATCCTCCCTTCTGCCTCAGCTGCCTTAATTCTGGGCATATTTTCCACAAAGCCCAATTGTAGGCACTCTTATCTCCAGACGTGCCCCATGGATGCTCTGAGAAGAACACTTCTCTAACACACCAGCAGCCGCATCTACCAGCCCAGTCACTTTAAGATACTGTAAACTGTCATTCCAGCTTTATAATTTTATAGATAATTAAGGGGCAGGCACTATGCCTATTCAACTGGGTAGATAAGACAGAGAGAGTAGGCCCCTGGTGGTGTTTAATTCGCGAAAGGAGAGGCAAACTCCGTTGAAAAACACCCTTGAGGTTGGTTGATTTGGCTACAGAGATGCCCTTGGTGAGACGTATATGATGGCGTTTGAGCAGTTCCTCTTACGATTCAGGGGAAGTAGTGCCTGCCACATGCTCTGTGGAGCGTTTATTAGGCTCTGCTCCCTTCAAGAAGGCCTCACTCTGGAGTTTTGAGATAATTCTAGGAACACCGTCTGATTCTACAGTGAGATGACTAAGATCCCTGTGTTACTTCTGTCACATATATAAAGTATTTCGGTAAGACTTCGGGCCTGAATAATTGATTTTAATCGCCAGTTAGAAGCCACACATATAGAAGATCCCTCTGAAGACATTGGATATATTTTCTACCAAAAATTACTTTTGAATTTTCAAAGAAAAGAGAAAGTTTTCTTCTTCTTCATGATTTTGATTGATAATCAAGGGCTTTTCGCACTAGTTCTGGCATGCAGGAATATTTATCAATAAAAGGTAAAAAGTCAGGTGGAATCCAAGTCCCCGTGGGCCATCTGGTGTCACAACCTGAGTGATTCTGCAGTGAGCACACATGAAAGTTTCTACTTTTGGGGGGAAAAGAAACACAAACGCCCCTCCACCAGGGGCGGGGGAGGTGCCTGGGAATGCACCAATCACAGCGCGCCCTGCTCTATATAAGCCCCCCCCCGCCCTACCCCCTCCTGCGCTGTTGGTGGTCTTTTACTTTTTCTTACTGGGTTAGTTATTGACTAATTCTTGATTATGTCGGAAACGGCTCCTGCTGCTTCAAGTAGCCTTGTCCCAATTCCTGCCGAGAAACCTCCATCTAAGAGGCGAAGGAAGAAGCCTGGCCTGGCCGCTGCTCGCAAACCCCGGGGTTTCTCGGTTTCCAAGTTGATTCCCGAGGCCCTTTCGACGTCTCAGGAACGGACCGGAATGTCCCTTGCTGCCCTGAAGAAAGCCCTGGCTGCGGCTGGCTATGACGTGGAGAAGAACAACAGCCGGATCAAGCTGGCCCTCAAGAGACTTGTGAATAAGGGGGTCCTGGTGCAGACCAAGGGCACCGGCGCCTCTGGCTCCTTCAAGCTCAGCAAGAAGGCTGCTCCTGAGGTCAAGGGTAAGGTCAAGAAATCTGCTTCTGCCAAGGCGAAGAAGCTGGGCTTGTCCAGGGTCTCGAGATCCCCCAAGAGCAATAAGACCAAGGTTGTCAAGAAGCCGAAGGCCACGCCCACAAAAGCATCCCCCGGCCAACCAAAGACCAAAGGCACCAAGGGTGTGCAGCAGCGGAAAAGCCCTGCCAAAGCGAGGGCAGCCAACCCTAATGGTAGCAAGCCAAAGATGGGCCTGCAGAAGACCGACCTGAGGAAGGCAGCAGCGAAGTGAGCTTCAAAGTCAGTTTTAAAAAACCCAAAGGCTCTTTTAAGAGCCACTTCCATAATTTTTAAAATGGCTAAACACTTTAAACAAAAGTTAATGAAGCCGGGCGGTGGTGGCTCATTCCTTTAATCCCAGCACTCGGGAGGCAGGCAGATTCCGTGAGTTCGAGGCCAACTTGGTCTACAGAGCAAGTTCCAGGGCAGGCTCCAAAGCCACAAAGAACCCAGTCTCAAAAAACAAAACAAAAAGTTAACGAGGTAGACAGTCGCTTTATGTGGATCGGTCTTCTAGCCCCTAGAGTTAAAAGGTTTGGAGGTACCTATTTACAGATTTGGTCGTGTATTTTATGATAATTTCTCATTATCATAAAGGTCATCATAGGCGTATTTCATTCTAGAAACGCCCCCATATCAAGGAAGAAAGTAGAGATGAGTTCACCATTAATCAGTGTCCAGGCTGTCAAACCACCACTATGAGCCCAGATGATTGGGAGTCAAGCTAAAGATTATACTTGTTTAAATTGAGTTTAACTTTTAGGATTTCGTGGGAGATGAATGGAAAAGAGCAGCAAGCAGTCTCAAGAACATTGGAAGTTTTTGCAATGTATCAATAAAGATCAATTTTGTTCCATTTTATAGAATGATTTAATACTATTGGTCTAACAGAGTTACAGTTGAAATCTTTTGTATATTTTATGAAAATAACATGTAGGCTTCATGAGATTGACAAGAGCAGTATTAAAAATTAAGGAGCCCTGTTCTTTTAGGGAAATGTTGGGGCTTGAATTCAATGCTCGACATAACAAAAACAGTACTGGGGCAGTCTGGTGTGAAATACTTAAAAAAAAATCCTGTTTTTAAAACTTGTGATTTAGCAGTTTTATGCATTAAAGAGTGCCACAAATATTAAACTCATATTCATCTATTCTAGGCCTTGGTTTGAGCAGTGACAAAAAGACCATAGCGGGGAGAGAGATCTCTAGTAAAACTAGAGAGATTGCCTAGTAAAATACACATGCTGTTCTTGAAGACCAGACTTTGGATACCAAAACACAACTACCTGTAACTGCAACTTCCGGGGAAATCCGACGCCCTCTGCTGGCAACTGTACAAACGTGCAACATACACGAACTTAAAACGATAAAACGCCATTCGACAACTATACTGTTCGTGTATAAAAAAGTCGTTCCCAATAAAGAGTATGTAGTCAGGCCTTATTGTATACAGTGAATAATAGCTAAACATTTAATACTTTCAATACCTTCTGTGTAGAACAAGCCCCTTGCCCTTCTTAGATTAACGTTACCCAGCCACGCAACGACAAGCAATTCCCAAAAGTTCAGGTTACGATGGGATTCTAATTCCAAGCCTGCTAAATTAACGTATTCAGTACTAAATTACACTACATAGGCTTTCTGGTTACATCTTTAAAAACATCGCCTTGCTCTTGACACAACTATGTCGAAAAACATGGATTAACAAGGTTATCTAACACCGTCTGTCGAGTCAGAATTTGCTTAAAGATCGTAAGACGTGCAATAGCTCTTTGCTGAGTTTGTGGGTGGCCCTGAAAAGGGCCTTTTGCGATAGAGGAATAAATGAAGCAAAGCTTAACCACCGAAGCCATAGAGGGTGCGGCCCTGGCGCTTGAGCGCGTAGACCACGTCCATGGCGGTGACGGTCTTGCGCTTGGCGTGCTCCGTGTAGGTGACCGCGTCGCGGATCACGTTCTCCAGGAACACCTTCAGCACCCCGCGGGTCTCCTCGTAGATGAGGCCGGAGATGCGCTTGACTCCGCCACGGCGGGCCAGGCGGCGGATGGCGGGCTTGGTGATGCCCTGGATGTTGTCGCGCAGGACCTTGCGGTGGCGCTTGGCGCCGCCTTTGCCAAGACCTTTACCTCCTTTACCACGACCAGACATGGTTGAACGAACGGAATAAAGCCGCAGCGCCCAAGCTTCCCTTTAAATAGACCTCTGGCGGACCTGATTGAAAACCACAGGCGTTAGGCGGGGTTTTCGAATCAGGCCCTCGAAAGGGGGTGGAGCAAAAAGGATGCGCCATTACAATCTGAAGGTTTTGATTGGCCAGAAAACCCCAGCTATTTTCCGCGCTGTGTCATCACGTACAGATTTCAATCTCGCGGAAAATATTCAATTTTGTTTTTCATTATTTTTGCGCGAAATGAAAGCTTTGTAGGGGATATTACGCAAAGCAGATATCCCCATTTCACGTTTGTTTTTATTTTACTATTAAATTAGTTGATGGTTGCTTTGTGCGGACGCCCGTAAAATATCCAAAACGGTGAATTAAATATGCCCACAACACCCCTTACTGGTAAAGTTTAAGCCTGTTTCTGACGACTTTGTGAAGACAAAACATGGAAAAAAGCCTCTCAAATTGAACCTTCTAATTGTAGACTTCATAGTCCCCATTTCGAGTCAGACACCTAGTGCCTTCTCCCCCCACTCCCCCTTTTTAAAATAAAGACTGTAACAAAAGGATAAACCTATGGTATCGGTTGTCTTTTACCTGCTGTGTCCTTCCGATCCGTCTTGGTTCCGTTTCTGTTTCCCTTTCAACCTTTATTAACCACAGCATGGCCTTCGCAGTTTCTGAAAAGACGTATTTTCTAGATCTGGGAATTACAGTGCAGAGCTAATACTTGATTAAGGTCATTACAAAGCCCACACGGACATGGTGACGCCTGTGATAAGATTAGGGATGTCAGAACAAGGCTAATCTCAATTTTTCAAAAGATAGAAGAGCAGGCAGCATTATGTGTGTGGGTTTATTGTCGGTTTTGGACTTTCAAATATTTTTAACAATGAGGTAAGATAGATGGCTCAGAAATTAAGAGTATTTGATTTGATACTCTCCCAGAGGTCCTAGGTTTGGTTCACAGCACCCACACGGAGGCTCACAACCTCCCAAAACTCCAGGTCCAGGAATCTGACACCCTTTCCTGATTTCCATGGGTGCCACAAGTACAGGCAAAATAATCACGAAGAGAAAATAAAATAAAGTCTGAAATTAAATATCATGGTTATTACACTTCTAAACTAGATAAAGCCTTCTGGCCAAATCAAGAGCCTTTAATTCCTCTTTCTTATTATCCACCCCTACTACAAACACCTTAAACCAGGAGCCCCAGCTAAGTATGAATTTAAAACACATTTTTAAAACATGGAAATAGTTCTGATAAGTTCCTAGGATTCTGGTTAATTTAGAAAGGGTACAGCATATTTATTCCTTGCTGAGGGAGACATCAGAGGTCTGCTGCCAGGTAGCACTGGCAGTACCTTCTGTAATTTGGCAAGAAATGGTAACAGCGTCCCACCATGGGCTTTTTCGGCTTGGAGATAAGTATTGTAGCGGTTGGGAGCTGGATTAAAATTCCAGCACAGTCATTTGCTAGCTGTTAACCAGAAATTTCAAACAGCAAACTGACTCATCTCCAGGCTCTTATTCTCATAACATTGAAATAAAAGCTAATGTTGCCAAAAAGCCCTTCCTCATAGAACTCTCCAGAGGAGGTAGCAGTGAGAACAGCCTAGCCTCTAGTATTTATGTAGTTACATAGAATGTTAATTTGACAAAGCCTCGGGGGAGTGGGGGAGTACTTGCTTGGTTTGATTTTCACTACAGAAAATGAATGATTTTTAGGAAACCTTTGTTCCTGAAAAGATGTTACTCACACTGCAAATTCCTATTCAGGAAAATGGGGAGGCGAGCAGAGAAGCTTTTCCTCAAAACACCATTTTTTTTTTCCCTCACTCTACATTGGACAGTTAAGAAACAGCAGGCCTGAGCCATCAGCATGCATGACCAGGCGATGTCCAGTAATATCTAAATGGATGCATATGCCAAAGCACCCATGATTTCTAAAAACTGGCTGCCTGAGTCCTGAGACAGTGCATCAGTGTTCTGTATGCGAAAGAGCTGGGGTTAGTAATGAAAGCACAAACAAGCTATGTTCTAAAACGCTCAGGAAGCTTTGAAATTTCAGGCGTCTGTCTGTCCACACTCCTTTCATGCTTAAAGCTGTTCAGAGTGGCCTAACAGTCATCATTAAATTAAAAAAAAAATAAAGGTAGCATTATGACAAAATTTGGCAGTGCACGTGCAAGATTTCAGTTTGAAATGTGCCCTGGTGTTGCAGCAGAGCAGTACTGAGAGACTGGAAAGAGCAACCTCTCTTTTCTCAGTGCAGCACTTGAGAGGAAGTGCTTCTAGGGTGGACCTCCCAGCAGGCGCCAGTCACTGTGGAAGGCACTTAGAAGATCACTGGGCTTCCTGTTTGCCTTCTGTTCACTATACCAGTCTTCCCAGTATCTAGTCATAATCCTGTGTCCTATAATTTTCATGTACTTTCTCTTTAAAAATATCTTCTACACAGACACAGAAACACAGACAAACACACAGAGACAGACACACCTTGCTATTTGTTCTTTTAAGAAAGTTTCTTGTGGTCTCCAACTCACAGTATTGCGGAGACTATGCTGAACCCTGATGTCCCTGCAACCACATCCCAGGTGCTGGGATTACAATTGTGCCTAACATACCTGGTGTTGTTCTGGACAGGAGTTGCTGCTTCCATCAGCCCTAATCCAGCACTTTACCTTAGGGATATGTCCTTGTCCTTAACTTCTTGACAACCAGCTGTGATGTACTGAAATTAACCGCCAGGTGTCAGCCTTCCTCCAACCTACCACGGTAGGTAAACATTTAACCAGAGGTGGAGGAAGATGGGAGATTTGGGACTGGAAGTCTTAATTTTTCAAATGCAGCCCCTAAAATTTTATGAAAAAGGCAGAAACGACCCTAAGAAACACATCAAAATGCAAATACATCATTCGTGCAGCAGTCTAATTATTATAGCATTTTTTACTTAACATTTCCCTCATGGCATTCTGTTATGTACAAAGGGGTATTCAGAGAGAATAAATCACACTGTGTTTCAGCCTAGCTTGCAGATAAACACGTACCCGCAACTCAGATGATAATGTCCTTATATCAAAGGAAAAGTATGTAGCTAGCTATCACAGTGTGGGGTAAGGGAAAAGTATTCTATAAAACACGAAGAAAAAGTGCATGACTGTACCCATATTACAGTAGGTGTAGTTTAAGGCAAGCCTGAGCCACAGAAGGAGTTTGATGCTATTCTGGATTATGTGGTGTCCAATTTAAGAAAAAATTAAGCCAAATCAAACAAAAAAAAGCCAGAATTAGAAGTGATATTAAAGTTCTTAAACTGATATGAGTTAACTACATCCATAAAATGGGCAAGAATATCAATAAAGCTGTGTAGTACAAAATAAAAAATGGCATATTTACCAAATCATGAGTTTATTAGTTGCACATTATTTTGGGCATGATACCGAGGCAATATACCAGATGCTAGAAGAGTTTGTAACACACTGAGGAAATAATAGCTCTAAGTTTATCTATCAGATTCTGCTGTTTTCTTATACCTAGCTTTTACGAACAGAAAATAAGACAAAGGTAAAAAAACAGAAACAAAACAAACAAAACAACAACAACAGCAACAAAAAGCTGAAGTCCCTGCTTAAATTCAGTCTTCATTAAAAAAAACTGTAGCTGTTGGCCTGGGGCACTTGGTCTTTAAGATTGAATATCTAGCAGTCATGTGGGCAAATGTGTAAACTGGGGGACACTGAACACATGTCTTCTGGATGCAGACATGTGCCCACACACATGTTCACATATATGAACACACACGTGAAGGCATATGTGTACTTATACAAACACGAGACAAACACAAGGCTTAACTTTGAAAAATGAACCGATGACCCTTTGTTCTGCAATCTAGCAATTTCTAAGTTGTCTAGTTAGATCACATTTTTTTTTTTTAAAATGTGCATAACTAGGAATGAGCAGCAGGACCCCAGTAACTCCTGGCATTCTCCAGGACACCTGCCAGCTTCCATTTTACTTTCTTAAGATGAGACAGATTGACATATTTTTGGCTGCCAGGACAGTCAATTGAAGGTTCTGATTCCAGAGGCCTCCGCTTCAAGGACACCAGACAGATTAGCTAAGATTTAAACTGAACTAAAGCCAGAGACCAGAGGACACAGGAGACTGAAACGGTAGCTGAGGGTTGGAGAACTGGAAGCTATTTCTCATCTTGTGGGTCAACCTCAAGGAAAAGAAACTGCAGGAGAGAAGAAAAGAGTCATCTTTGTTCTCCACTCACTTCATGTAACCATTCCAGTCCACGGGGAGCATCAAAGAGCCAGGAAGGCACTCTTACGGCTGCCTGCCTGTCTCTGGAGAGCTGTGAGCTACTGTATTCTTCACTTTCTAAAGTGAAAAACTAAAGAAAAGGGATGTTGGCACAGATAATAATTTCTACTGCATAAAAACATTAGGACTTCCAAGCGGTGTTTATGTTTAGCAGGTGATCAGAGTATAATTTCGAGCTCTTCTTCACAAGTGCGAAGCACAATTTATTACTATAATCACCCATGATGTCTCCTATCAGGACACGGAGAGAGGGTACTTCACATGCCTCGTATCACATATGCATCTGATAGGAATCTCTGAAAACCTGTTCAACACCTTTGTAAATACAAACACACCACAATCATTATGCACACAGACATCTGTATTTTCTCAGAGGGAGCCTCCTTGGGTTGTACAGTGTGTAGCCTTCACAGCTGTATTGAGGACCCACAGAAGACTCTGGCGTCAGAGAAGTCAGGGCTTGGTGACAGAGGAATCACTAGGTAACAGGTGGACACGCTCAACAGACAGTTGATCTTGATTCCAGGACACACGCGCAAAATTCTGGCACAAGTATGAGTGTGCATTCCAGGATGAAGATTCAGAGCTTCTTCAGACGTGAAAAGGAACTGTGTATCCTCAGATTTAGAGAGCCCTTTTAAGAAGTACACACATGGAATCCAGATGGATGGAGAAAGCTGCTGGAGATTCATGAGACCACTTCTGGAGACAGAGGGTGCATCTGGAGCGTTGTTCGGGAACTCAAAGACTTGACTGGGGGAATCATCTTCAGAAAGTGAACAGGGAAAGCTACGAGCAGAGTACCTCAGGCCGTTTCTGTGTATTAGGTCCAACTGTGTTCTAGAACGGAGCAAGTGTGCTTCCTCCAGGTTTTCGGCTGAGTCTCCTCGCTTCATGGGACTGCAGGCTGCAGGTCATTCACACTCCGCTAAGACATAGTCACCCATGGTTTCTTCAGCTGGAGTCGGGATGGGAAATTGGTGAATGAGGTACACACAAAGTAGGGGACAAGGCCCAGTAATACACACTCTCTTACTCAGCATTGTTGTCCTGTGTGTGTGTGTGTGTGTGTGTGTGTGTGTGTGTGTGTGTTCTAAGAGAGAGTCTCACAACCCTTCAACTCCTGGCAATCCTTTTGTTGAGATTAGGGTCACAAACTATCACAGCTGTTTTCCATGGCCTTTCTGGGTGTAATGTGAGCATTTCTTAGAGTGACATCCTAAATCTTTTCATTCTCTGGGGTCCTCTTTAGCTGCATCTACTGGTCATAAGTTCCATTCCACGGTAGATTTGGATTCTGAGACTCACCTAGTGGCTTTCTCAACCTCGACTCCCTGACTCTACCTTAAATAACATCTGCAAAATCGTAGGTGCCTAGAAGGTTTTCCCTGAGTTAGGAACTTCCAATCTGGGAAAAACAAAACAACACAAAACATCCCCAGAGACATTCTGGAACTCTCAAAGCAAAGAACATAGAGAGGGCTGGCTTCCCAGAGAAGTCTCATTTTCCACAGAAGTATGCGTCCTGGAGGAAGAGGTACCATGACACTTCCCCCGCGCCCCTACTCACCCGAAGCCTTCCTTTTCCTTAAGATCAGAAACAAAGCCCCAACCAGGAAGAGGACAAAAATGGCGACTCCACTGATGACTCCAATAACCATGGCCGGAGACGGCAAGGGCTCTAAAACGGCAAATGCAAATTCATGCCCACGACTGCCACATACCAGCCCAGAGCAGACTTGTCTCTCAGGCGATCATCTCTACAACAGATGATCTCTGCCCTGCATGCCCATCCTTACCCCAGGAGACAGTGAGGGGCCGGTCGAAGCCTGGATGGTCCACTTGACAGGTGAACCTTGTCTCGTCCCCAGGGGCCACAGCCACGGTCACCTGGCTTTGATAGGTGCCATCCCCATTAGGCAGCACATCCTCGGGGTTGATGGCCATGGCATCCAGAGGCTGGCCGTCCTTCAGCCACCTCATAGTGATATTCTGGGGGGAGAAGTTCAGAGCCCGGCACCTTAGAAAGGCCCCGGCAGAGGTCCAGTGACGAGTCACCTTCACCAAAGGAGGCACTTGAGGGAGAGAGGAAGAAGAGGGGCATCTTTTACCCTGGGCAGGAGGATTGTGGGTAGGAAAAGCACACTCTTCTCAGAAAAGCCAGCTGGAGGAGATGCTTGGTATCCTGACAACGGCTTCAAAAACTGATGCTACTGAAGTGCCACACTGAGAACAGATGCTTCTGTCTGCTCCCCTGTTTAACACCGGCAGCTGCCCAAGCCCTCTGACCAGGCAGGCGACATTTCTTTCTGTGACACACATTAGGCTTGGACCCCCAGTACATCTGCTTCAGCCTACTAAGCATTCTTGTAGGAAAGGGCCTTTGTAAGTAGGGAGCCATCAATGAGACTGGCTAGTTTTGGGGAATAATCTTTAACTCCTTAAGGATTTTGCTGCTCAGATGGGTTGCCTTATTTGGTATTTTCATCTGATAACTGACGTTTCTGTATTCTTAAAAACATAGTAAATATACACAGGCTTTGTGGCTACGTCAGGGGAAGGGTACTGATGCTCCCTTTTAAGCCACATGCGTGAAGAAACTAAGTTTGTGTTCATAGTTGTGTTATACACCTGAGTATGAATTGAAACCTCCATCCTAAATGGTGGTTCACGCTTTGTAAATCAAGGACTTGGGAAGCTGAGGCAGGAAAATTGCTGCGTCTGTGGCTAGTCTGGCCTAAATAGTGAGATGTAGCCCAGTCTAGACTACAGTGCGGGAGACTATCTAAGCCAGTCTAGACTACAGTGAGGGACAGTATCTATCTAAAGAACCAAAACAACAACAAACAGATAAACAACAATGATGACAATGAAAAGTCAGGCTGGCATAGGCCAGGTGTGGGTTATGATTGCAATCCTAGAACATGGAACGTTGAGACAGGGCTTTTCTTCGAGTCTGAGCCCAGGCTGGGTTACATATTGAATTAGTTCGTCTGGGCTACAGAGTGAGAGATCTTGTCTAAAGAAAGATAAATGACATGAAGAAAATGGGAATATGGAAATCTTAGGATTGAGAAAGTATGAGATGGAGAAAGTACTTTCAAAACTCGGGGGTGACCGAAACCTTGACCTGGGACCTTGAATTCCCCTCCACTCCCACTCAAGAGCGTGGGGCCCGGGTATCGGTCCTCATACCTTGCTGCCCCAGAAACCCTCTCCCCAACTCCAGGAACTGTTTCAGGAGCTCAGGACAGTCCCTCTCCAGGTAGTCCTTGTTCTTCCTGGCCCCGAGATTGTGCTCTGTCCACTCCACCTTGGTGGCCCAGGCCCCTGGCTCTGCCGCTCTCCACTCCAGCGTCTTGGGGCAGAATTCGAGGTGGTCTTGCCCATCGTACCCATACTTCCAGAAGCTGCTGGCAGTGTTGTCTTCATGCACCTCACAGCCCAGGATCACCTGCAGGATGTGGGACTCGGACACCACTCCCACCTTAGTGACTGAAAACAAAGAAGGGAGGTTTTGTCCCCACCCTCCCCAAGTATGGAATGATGGGGACAGACAACTGTCACCCTCTTCTGTGCCCTTCCCCAGGGTCTCACACCCACCGGTGTCTACTTCAAGATGTATCCCCAAGGTAGCAAAACAGGGCTGATCTCGTTCTGACTGCCATGGTGGGGTGACTCCCCTCTTCACATACCTTTACTGTGGTTATAGTTGTCTATGATAGTCCAGAAGTCCACAATGAACATATATTCCCAGCCTTTCAGGCTCTGACTCAGCTGCAGCCACAGCTGGCTTGAGGTTTGATCCAAGACCCACGGGGCCCGGGGCTCCGCACGGCGACTCTCGTGATTGTAGGACACGAAGAGTTGGTCGTCCACATAGCCCAGAGCCTCAAACAAGGGCAGCCCAAGGTCTGGCTCAGAGGCACCCATGAAGAAGTAGTATAGAGAATGGGACCCTGGGGAAGTAAGCAAGCCGGCTTTCAGAATGGGCAGCAAGCAGGATCAGGAGGCAGAGGTTCCGTAGCCCTGCGTCAGCCCCTGCCCGCTAGGAGCTGAGCGAGGCCTCCTTGTGGAGTGATACAGTTTCCTTCCCAGCACAACCCTAGCTGCTCTGGCCTTCTGCTTTTACTCTGCCCATCTTGATGTCCCCCACTTGAGTAGAGTGGGGAACCCAGGTTCTGGAAAGTCCTTTGGTTTCTGCAACTGTGGGGGGCCAATCTAGGGAGGTGCTGCTGGATTTGTAAAGATGAAAGCCCTAACGAGTGGGAGGTAGTGAGTTTTCTCTGCTTCCATGCCTGTACATTTCCGTGTGGAGATGTTGGCCGAAAAACACTGGGGACTGTGTTGACACTGAGCTCAGGACAGCCTGTCAGCAAACAGAAGGGGTTCCAGGAAAAGGAACTGACTCACCGTGGGGCTTTCCCCACTTTCTCTCAGTTCCAGAGCAGGCTTGATCAAGGTTGCAATCTTAGTACTGAGAATGGCACCTGGCATGGGGTCAGCGCATCACAAATGCTTGTTGGCCTGGAGTAGGTGGCTCACTCACACTTCTAACCCTAACATTCTGGAGACTGAGGCAGGAGAATTGTCTCAGCTTTGAGGCCATCCTGGTGTGCACAGGTGAATTCCAGGCCATCCTGAACTACATAGGGAGACACCCCCACGGCAGGGGTGTGTGTGGAAATAAAGCAAGGTCAGATTTAAGTTTGTTTGCTTGTTTGTTTTTCAGTCTGAGGAAAGATCTAGGCTGAGAGTCAGCGAACTAGCAATAACTGCTGCTTCCCAGTACATAATTAGTCAAAAAGGATCACAGATTCAAATGTTTTTAAAGGGTATTAAGTAGTACTTTGGCATTCTTTAGAAAAAGTCTGCTAATCTTTTGCTAATTTGCAATTCAGCAAAGTCCAGCTGAACAAGGGCCTCTAGCAGAGTGCTTCTCAATCTGCGGCCAAGACTCCTTGGGGTCGAGCTCTCTTTTCACAGGAATCGAATAGCAAATATTCTCCCTATCAGATGTTTACATCATGATTCATAGCAGTAGCAAAATTATAGTGAAGAAGTAGCGATGAAAATAATTTTGTGGCTGGGCGTTCGTGACACACTCCTTTAATCCCAGCACTCAGGAGGTGGAGGCAGGCGCATCTCTGTGAGTTCCAGCCTGGTCTACAAGGGCGAGTTCCAGGACAGCGAGCACAGTTACACAGAGAAAGTCTGTTTCGAAAAAGAAAAACAAACAATAATGATGCAATGATGATGATGATGATGATGATGATGATGATGATGATGATTTTGTGGCTGGGGGTCACTACAACCTGAGGAATGGTATTTAAGCGTAGCAACATTAGGAAGGCTGAAAACCATTGCTCTGGTCCTGCAGGTGTCCAGAAAGTGACTCTGACCCCTCACCCTCAGTGAGTGAGAGGGTGTGGAAGCCTAGCTCTCAGCTGCCTTCCTGTCACCAGACTCCTACTGAGCTCTTTTCTTAGCCTATCTCACCTGCTCCCAAGTCTTACGACACGAAGATCTTATTGTCCCAAACCTGAAGTAATACAGGAATATAACAGCCTCAGGACAGGAATGCCCCCACACACCCACCCTGCCCCCACATGAGGGTAATTAATTATCTTATGACGTCAAGGCAGCACACCAAGGCAGAAAAAAATGTTGCATAGTATCCTAACAATGAACAATGTATGGACTCCGTTGTAGGATGCAGAGCTGTTCATCCAAAGGAATCTTTTGCTTTCTGGTTAAACCTAAGTGTCGTGTCAGGACCTTGAAGATGGACTCATTTTGGGCCACTGATCTCCCCAATATGACCACAATGAATAGATCTGTTCCGTCATCGCTGGACTTCTTAATTGGGAAGTCGCTATCAGTCAACCGGAAGGGCTGCCAGAACCCTGGCTTCTGCCCTGAAATCTTTGTTTACATTATTACACCCATTTGTTAAAAAAACAAACAAACAAACAAAAAAACAAAAAAAAAAACAAAAAACACCAAAACAACCTTTCAAGATGAAAGAACAATTTCCAAGCGAGAGGAAATGTCCTCCGTGCCTGCCACTCCAAGTGACCTTCACCTCCTCTCACCAAAATGTAATACAGGGGGGTGCCACCCAGCACCTCCAGCGCTCACAGGGCAAACAGGAGTCTTTCTCCTCCTCGGAAGAGAAACCGCCAAAGGGACAACTGTAGTCACTCTTGGTGAGAAACTTCAGATCCCGGGTGAGTAGGCGAAGTAGGACAGCGCAACTCACAGTTACAACAAACCGCAGGCTCAGCTCTATCAACGTGGCTCCTCACCTTTGCTTAGACTGGCAACACCCCACCCGGCCAGAGCAGGGGAGGAAAGTGCCCTGAGCTAGCTAGAAAAGCTAGCAGTGGTGCAGATGTCCCCTGGGGGGTCTGCATGTGGAGAACTGGAAGTGGGACAGCGGAGGGAGGCATTGTTACTCTGCAGTGACCAACTCCGTGCACCAAGAAAATCACTTTCGGTTTTGTGTCCCACACCCCGCTTTCCCCTCCCGCACTTACGCTGCGGTCGCGCCTGCGGGGCCATGAACCACAGCAGCAGCAGCAGCACAGAGAGCCCAGCTGATAGGTCCATGTCCCCAGTCTGGTCCACCTGTCTTCACTAGAATCCGGAAACGTGGAGGATCCAAGAAGTTACCCCGAAGCCATTGCTGAGATTGCGAACCTCTCAGATAAAACTTCCTGGCAAGCGAAATCCCTTTCCGGGACCTTTGGTGGAAAGAAACAAGTCCTAAGTCTCAGTAGTTCAAGTCTGTGACCTCAGCATTCATGAGGCTGAGACAGACGGATTGATATGAGTTCGAGTCCACCCTGGACTACATAGTGAATTACAGCCCAGCTCGGACTACAGAGTGAGACTTTAAAAAAAAAAAAAAAAAAGAAAGAAAAAAAGAAAAGAAAAGAAAAAAGAGAGGAAAAAAAGCTAAAATTAAAAAGAAAAGTGAGTATCCAGAACTTGCACTCTGAATCCTGAAGCTGAGGGCGCTTGTTTGTGAAACACTCAGTGACCCAGCAGACTCCAAATCAATCCCCGGTCTCCGCCCTTAAATCATTATAAATGTTGCTAATTGAGAAAATTTATCTCACAAATTTGAGATCTAAACATTCAACATTTTCCCACTCGCTATCTAAATTCTGGCTTAGACATTTCAATCATGTTAATACACTGAATGCATATTTATTCAAAGTCTTTAAATTATCTAACAAATTTAGCAAGTGGTACCTTTCTAGGTATGCCAATTTTGGTAATTCTAAAAGAAAATCAAATTAGGGAATGAAGGGCTCTTAACCGAATGTGGATCGTTGAAATAAGGTTGAGAAAATGGGTACCTAGGGTTTGGTTATTTTTTTTCTTCTTCTTTTTCTTGATTGATTGTCATGTAGCTCATGTGTCTAATATGTAGAAGTTAGTGGGTTTTAATTTATTTGATGAAGTTAACAGCCGTTCTCAATCAATTATAGAATATTTACATTTTCTATCTCTCAGTTTTAGCCATTACCTCTCAAATTCCTACGTACACCCTGCCCCACCCCCAAGACTGAACAACCACTCATCTTCTTTCCTTTGATTCTGACGTGCACGTGCCCTACAAATCGATCTATACTTCCTGTAGCTAGTGTGTGTGTGTGTGTGTGTGTGTGTATGTGTGTGTGTGTGTAAGAGACAGAGACAGAAAGACAGACAGACAGAGAGAGAGAGAGAGAGAGAGAGAGAGAGAGAGACTTCTGTGGCTTTGCCCAATGTTATCATACATGCTTTCCTGCTCCATCTCATTCTCTAATTAGGATTCATAACGCCACATTTTATTCCCTCCTCGGCTTGTGCACTTGTGAGATGTCTCCATTTTCCACTCTGGGAAATAACATTGTCACGAATATCAGAATATATTTTAATATTTCCTTATTATCTCATTGCTCTTACATACACACCATGAGTAGAGGTTGTGTAGTAACCATTATAAACCTTTTAATAAACTGCGTGGCTGTTTTTCAGCAGCTGCAGACAGCATTTCATCTTCCCATCAGCAGAGTACAAGAGCTCCGGTTCCTTACATCCCTTCCTGTTGTCCGTCTTTAAAACTCCAGCTTACCCATCGTGTAAAAAATGGTACCTCAGGTCTCGGGCTTTCTTCTCCTTGGTAGTCAGTAACATAAACATTATTTCACTTGTTTATTGCCAATTTGGAAATGTTTAGGGAAATGTTCTTTCAGATAATTTACTTACTCATTTTTGGGGGGAAGGGGTCTGGGTTATTTGTTGCTTGGGTCATCAAAGCGTGTTTCTCAATGAATGGGTTTGAGAGACTACTAGACCTCAGAATGTGTCATTGTGTCTTGTAAAGTCAGTTTCTAGCTTGTCTAAGTTTTGGTGAATGTAAGCATTTGCATCCCTTGTGGTATTGTGATGGATATCTATCTAGCTCCTGTAAATGCTCGTGCATTTTGCTCTTAAGTCCTTATAACACCTTCATCTTGTTCTCATCTGCCACTAATGCTTAGGACCTCAAGGAAATGAACAAGTATTGACAAAGTTACATCGGCAGCAGAGAGATATCCTATGGGGAAATATATCCCATGGGGGAAGTATCTGTTATCAGTTACCTGTACAATCCTATAAGAAATAAACATCAGAGGTCCTGTTAATAATCCTCCCCTTTCTCACACATAGATGTATTTACATGATCTTCCTTCATGGATACATGATACATGGATACACATCTACCTAACCTCCCACATAATCATATGTATGTATGCATGAATAATAAAAACCCAGAGACAGATATTTGGGGTTCAATTTAGATATCAGAAAAGCAAAACAGCCAGTCAGTGGCTCTTATCTCTACCTCAGACCCCAAACGGGGGTTCCTGCCTCCATGAATCCTCAGATGGAGATTGAGCCCTGTCTCCTTCTGTCTTACATTCCTCTCTAGTGCTGGGAGTAAGCCGTGCACCACCACCTCTATGGCTAATTAGTGTGGCTGCTGGGATTAAAGGTGTGTGCCACCACTGCCTGGCCTGTATGGCTGACTAGTGTGGCTGTTGTGTGTTCTGATCTTCAGGCAAGCTTTATTTATGAAAACACAAATAGTATTTCACTATATATGTACTAAATGCTCTAACTGCCCACCCCACAAATACACACTTATGGGGAAGTGAGACAAAGTTATAAAAACCAACCTGATGCATAATATGAGATGTCAAAACCCGCAGTGTAAAATAGAGGTGAATAAAAGTTTTTAAAATTACACACACACACACACACACACACACACACACACACACACACACACATACACACGTGTATTTGTGTGTTTACTGATTTATTGTCTGTGAGTTATGTGTGTAGGCAACTGGGCAAACTTGTGGCAATCAGAGGACAACCTGCAGGCGTCAGTTCTCTTCTTCCACTAGGTGGGTCCCAGAGATCGAACTCTGTAGGCAAGAAGTTCTTGACCTGCAAGCAGTTTCCAAGTAACCACACAGAGGCTTAATATGAATTATAAAATGCTCAGTCAATTGCTCAGGCTTGTTACTAGCCAACTCTTACATTTAAATTAACCCCTATTTCCTATTTATGTTTTGTAATATGGTTCTTGACTGTCATCTCGTTTCCATAAGTCCTGTGTTCCTCTGCATCTGGATTGTGACTCCCGGCTCTGCCCTTCTTCCTCCCAGCCTTCTTAATTTGACTCCCTCAACTAACTTTATCCTGTATAGCTAATAACCAGTCACCTTCTTTATTAAACCAACCACAGTGACATATATTCACGTTGGGTGAAGGAATATTACACATTTCCTCCTTTTTGTCTAATTAAAAAGGACGGTTTTAACTTCAACACAGGAAAATTATGTAAAAGGAAACCAGTTATCAATTAAGAATTACCGTTACAACCTCTAGTCCATTTGTATTTGGCAAAAATAGGGAAAATATTCCATTATCTATTTTATCATTGTGACTCTAAAGTTTTATACCTAACTTATCTTTTATTAGAACTAAAGAAAACTTTAACTATGATTGTCTAGTCTTCATCTCCATCAAAGACCCTTAAAGGGTGAAATCTTACCTAATAAAAGGGACATCTGGCTGCCTGGACAATCATCCTAAATTCTTCTGTAATGTTGGGGCATCCATCTTTGGTCCATAGGCATAGTATATCTGACAGATTTTTCTGAGGAGCAGGGAATTTTGATGGATTGTTCTACCTAGTCTTGGCAAAGGTTGGATGTCACTTTCTTCTGCATCCTAAGGGTCCAGTTTGAACGTATACTGTCAGAATCTGAGGCAAATGCTGTAGAATAATCTGCTAATCATTTTAAAGATTTGTCACTTGAAGCAGTTTAATAAAACACTAGTTGGCTGGTAACCAGGCAGGAAGTATAGGCGGGGTGACAAAACGAAGGATGTTGGGATGAAGAAACATGTATTCAGAGGAGCCTCGAGAGATGCAGAGAGAAGCAAGATGGACATGCTGTGCTGAGAAAAGGTACCAGGTTGCATGGAAAAACACAGATAAGAAATATGGGTTAGTTTAAATGTAAGGATTATCTAGTAATAAGCTGAGCTATTGGCTGAGCATTTGCAATTAATATTAAGGCTGTGGGTAATTAGGTGGGAGAGGCTGCAGCACAGGAAACCTCCACCTACAGGCAAGGTCAGCTTTTGATCCAAAAGGCTCGCATTTTCTATGAGGAATATAAACTCCAGATGGAGTTTCTTTGATACCCATTATCTTCTCTGAAGTAAATTGGTGATGCCAGGAGCAGATGTGTCTTGCTGTTATGAAAAGTCAGGTTATTAAACATATGAAATGCCATATTCTTTGCATGACCTTGAAAACATACCTAATATGACTATAAGTTTGACTATTATTGTTGACCATGAATTTATGCTTATTAATTATACATTATGTTTTTAAATAAGTTGTATAAACACAATACCCCAAACAAAAGTAGAAATAAACATATGCTATAACAAAATAAACTTTAAACTTTTATCAATATACCAAAATCCGTACCAATGTTAAATATTTAAGACCAGTGGGTTTGTTTTGGTTTAAAATAAGATTCAATAATCTATCCTTTTATTCTATCATTTCTATATGCTTCCCTTTTCTTTTTAGAATGAGATTCTTGTGATCTTATCACCTCTGTTTAGTTTTTTTGACCATTACCAATAACAACTTCTAACCACTGCCCCCTTAAATGGTAACAAACATTTATATCCAATATTTTCAGAATATGGCCATTGTTATTTAGACTGTTTACTTTTGTTTGGTGACTCTGGTAATATTTGGACGCCGAGAAAGCTTAGGACAATAGTTAAGTTTTGGTTATAGTACGCGTGTGACTGGATCATCTCAGTCAGTAGCCTTAGAGTTGCTCTTGATACTGGACCATCTGGACCATCTGTTTTTATTGGTGTCTGGTACCTTGTTGTGAAGACACATAAACTTTTAAAAGTGCCATACATATCTGTGTTAATACAAGTGTATGCTGTGCATTATACACAACTCAGCCAAAGATGATTTTTGTTTTATGTTTGAACAGGTAAAATATATGTCTTGTAGTCCTCCTAGGTTTATATCTTTATTCCTGTAGCCAGGATTTCATGGGGTCTTCCTTGATCAAAACTGATCATCTTTAACCTTGAATGAATCTACAGCTGTTGATGTACAAAAGAGTTCCACATTAGCCCAGAATGGAGTATAGCAAAGGTTTATTTATTTAGGGATAAACTCACAAAAAGGGTAGCCATCCACAGTCCTCTGCCTGTGCTGGAAACTAAAACCAAATCCAGCAGCCAAGAGGCCCACACATGTGTTTCATCTGCATTTCTAGTACATGAGACTACACCCAAAGTGGGTCAGTAATTTAAAGACAATTATTGACTGAAGGAGTTCCCACAGCACCTACATTCTCTCATTACCCGTGGGAATAAAAGCAGCACCTCTTCCTCAAAGTAACATACCTTTTGACTTTTATTTTGAAGTCAAGATATTTTTTAAATATATAGGTTGGTTTAAGATAGCAACTTTAATCCAGCATCTCATAGAAACCAAAAATATAGACAGCATAATATTTACAGTATCCAGTGTATTTCCAACCTTTATATGACTTTTCTTTTTTATATTACTTTACTCCCTTTAAAGGACTTTACTTTATTAATCTTAAACTATTTTTTATAAACCCTTTCTCTTCTCTCTCCAAAGCCTATAAAAAATTTTAAACACACTCTATGACCCATTTAGAGGTTTTTTTTTTTGGTCTGAATCTGTCTTTACTGTATATATGTATTATTTTTTGATAGCATGAGACAAATCTTGAAGTGCTATATCAGCCACCACAGGCGTAGCTTAGTGCACGGTGGTAGTGCTCTTCCCACAGGCAGCTGCTAGGAGACTTCTTGTTTTATTACTGCAGTCAGCATGAGAGACACGAGGCTAGGAAACCATGTTTGTCTCTGTTTCTGTGCATTTAGAATTTTTTTTTTTTTTTTTTTTTTTTTTTAGTTTTTCGAGACAGGGTTTCTCTGTAGCTTTTGAACCTGTCCTGGAACTAGCTCTTGTAGATCAGGCTGGCCTCGAACTCACAGAGATCCACCTGTCTCTGCCTCCCAAGTGCTAGGATTAAAGGCGTGCACCACCACCGCCCAGACCATTGAGAGCCTTTTTAGGAGCTTTCTCAGGCTTTATGTGGATGTAGGTGGGCCTGGACATCTGATGCCATTTGTAGGCAGAAATTTCTGTCCTGCAAGTAGCTCCCAAGTAACCACACATAAATGCTCAGTTAATAGCTCAGGATTATTATAAGCAACTCTTACATTTAAATCAACCAATATTTCTTACCTAGGCTTAGTCATGTGCTTCATTGCTTGCTGCCTCCTTTTGCACCTGTCCTACTTGCTCTGCATCTGGCTTGTGACTTCCGGCTCTGCCCTTCTTCCTCCCAGCATTCTCAGTTTGGCTCTCCCACCTAACTTTATCCTGTTAATGTTATTGGCCAGTCAGCTTTATTAGACCAATCATAATGATATATATTCACACAGTGTAAAGGGATATTCCACAAACCTCGATTGACAGGCTTGTCCAGTAAGCACCTTTACCTACTGAGTGACTTTACCAGCCAGGATTGAAGTTTCTACCATCAAAATTAGTATTTATGATCAGTAAAAGAGCCTATGAATAAAGTTTTATAGTTAACACAATGACAGAAACACAATAAGTTAAAACATACAGAAGGATTGCTTAGTAACTTGAATATAAAAGAAATTTCTGTAAAAGAAGAAATATAAAACAGAGATTCAACGTAGAACTTGATGAAAGAAATGAACATAAATGGATATACTGGAGAGCCCCAAACACATGGTAACCAAGGAAATATAAAGCAATATTTCATTTTGTATTGGCAAGTTGGAAAGTTGAGTAATGCCTTCCTGACAGGGATAAAAGCCTAGGGATCTTTATGCACTACTGAAGGAAGTACAGAATGTGGCTTCCACTCAGTTTCTAGCATATAATCCATAAGGCTCACCAGGAGGTGTAGACAGATCATTTTACTTTACTGAGGCAATGGAATTCTGTATTGTATGGAGTTGGAAGCAATGCAAGTCAGTTAATGCATTGAAGAAACTTCAGTGGGGGACAACAAATGTGTTGATGATGCCTTAAGAAATAAACACACAAACAAAATAAAGAAGAAATAAAAACGTATTTCCTATTGAATTAGTTTGACCAAGAACGAGCCCAAATTGGAATTCTCCACTTGTCTCCCTATTTCAACCACTTGTAACCTGTGGTTATTGGCCTGTTGGTTGTTAGTTGTTTGTATCTAATCTGTCCCTGGTGCCTAGCTATTATACGTGGTGTGTGTGTGTGTGTGTGTGTGTGTGTGTGTGTGTGTGTGTACCTGATTGTATCTGTGCCTTTGACTAGCAAGGTGCTTCCCTCTGTACTTACTGGACCAGACAGAAAACATGGTATGTGAGAGAAACAAGGGATTCCTTTTAGAGATCTTTAACAGAGTTTTCCAAAAGTGACTTTATTGCCAATGACTCAGAGCAGCACTCAAAAGCATGCAGATGTTAGTAACTTGTATTTATATGTTGCTTCCAACAATTATGAGATATTTGGATTAAGACTACTTTCAAACTGTTGGCTCTTTTCAGTAAATGATAACACACACACACACACACACACGCTATTCTGGGAAAAATGCATAACAAAAGATTAAATCTATGTATTTGGCTTAGGTTACAATAGTTAATTACATTGGAAATCAAGGTGCAGTAAGGTTTGTTCCTTTGATCTCTTAAAGGCAGATTAAACTAAAATAAGCTGAGTACACAATAAGATAACAGGTTAAGTACACAGTCTTAAATAATCTCAAGGCTGATTATTAACTTGGAGGCAAGTCTGGAAAGAGTTCATTCTCTCTGAAGACAAGAGTTATTTCCATAGAAATACATCACTACAACAACACACTCAATGACCACACTCACCCTAGGACACAACTTCAGTAAACATGCAGGCAAGCACAGCTTTTATGGAAGTTTTCAACCAAAGATATCCATAGAACTTATTAAAACTTTTCCTGGACGTGTGAGTGAAGAGTGGCAGAGGGAGACTAAGGGAATCTGCTGGTAGGGCGAGCATACGTGTGTGCTCTTCCACTGATGGTGTTCCGGCAGGAACTGGTGGGTGTGTCTGGAAGATCAAGAATATTTTATAATGTACTTGCTGAACAGTCAGCGGCCACAGTGAGCTTCATTCCTTTAAGGCGACTGGAGCTAAGAGCCTAGACACTGTTTTCGGGCTTGGGCATCCAGAAGCTGTTTCTGCAGAAAGAGTGAGGCTGTGTTGCCTCTTTTCCATCATGATGATGCAATAACATGAAAATATCTCTTGTAGCCTAAGAGAATGGAATTTTTGCTGGACCCCCACAGCCAAAATTGATAATTTGCCCTATGATCACTTCCCTATGGTAACTTAGTCTGCTTAACCTGCCTTTAAGAGAACAATGCAACAAACAACTTTGCTTGCCTTGGATTTTCCATGGAGTCAACTTTTACAACCTAAGCTAATGCATAGGTATAATGTTAAATTATGTACTCTTCCATGGCGCTGACCCAAGAGTGATGTGCTGTCTTCATTAGCTTGCTGGTGACTACACTGGGTGCTTGGGATCTCAGTGCAGCACTGAGCCTTTTGAAGGGTGAGCTTTTAAGCACAACAACCATGACCTGGATTGACATACTTCACTTAACAAGAACAGTTAGCCAGAAGCAGAATTACAGAAGTCAAAAAAACAAAGTTAATGCGTTAGAGACTTTCCCAGAACTATGGACTTTGATGGATTAGGTCTTTGCTTTAGTTTTGGCAGGTGATACTGTCTATGTGTTGAGCTTTGCAGCCTGAATGGCATTTCCGTGGTGGAGTCAGGTGTGCTAAGGTCTGGGAGCCCTATTACATTATGTATGTGGATTATCATGATCATTTGCTAGAAACGGAAAATAGGCTGGCTGAAAATGGTCTTATAAAATGAATATCTATCTACCATAAATCTTGAATGAAACACACAGATATTACTTAATAAACAATATTTGCCATTCAGTTTGCTACCAGTTCAGTTGGGGAACCAGTTGGAGCTAGTAAAACTCTGATAAAGATTTTTATAATGCATTGCATTCCTTCCCCCACATGATGCTTTCTGTGTTGTTCAATAAAAGCGAGGGCAAAACCCTTAGAGAAAAGACACAGACACAGGGAGAGATTCAGAAGACAGCCTTCAGGCAGGCACAGGTTCAGACTTATCCAACACATAGCAAGGCCGAAAGCCACACGAAGCGTGACATAGAGAATTCCAATGTGGCCTTGATCTTGGTTAAATGACACGAAGTGGAAGTGCTTTGATTTCTCAATGTGCCACTGATACATTATTGGGGACTCGGCATTTGTCATTAACACGTTCACATATCATGTCTCCTGACTGATTTGACTAACTTCCTCAAAGAAAAAGATGCCTGCTAAAGTAACTATGGAAACAGCTCTGTGGGGTCACATAAAGACCCCAAACTGAAAGTGTTTAGGGCTTATCAGGAACACACTTTGATATATTTCCACACTCACTAGCATGCTGGTTTCTGGGACCCTCCTTCTATCTCTCTGCATAGGTGAGGGACCCTAGAGTCACTATCAACCAGCTTTAGCTCACCTGATTCCTACCTCACAGAGAAGGTAAGGAAACCACATAGCCTTCACCATTAACTACCTGATTTTCTTTGGAGATGGCCACGTTCACCCAACATTGATATATTCCCTCCGCAGTAAGCTACTCCCTCTCTGGTTCTAGTCCAGGCCTTCCTTGCCTGCATCATAGAAACACAAGGGAAGAATGACAGGTCTTTGCGCCATAACACACCATACTCCGAGAAGTGTGACTGTGAAACACTAAGTAGAGCAGGTACTGTCTGGAGCAGATTGTTATAGGAATGTCCTCTTAAGGTGTCCCGTCCTTTATGCTCAGCTAAAACTATGTTCTGCAAGCTGATCATGTGGTGGTAGTTTGAATGAGAACACCCCTCCCCAATAGGTTCTGGTATTTGAACTTGGTTTTCCTTTGATAGTCCCATATGGAGAGGTGGTACAGCCTTGCCGGAGGCAGAACATCATCGAGGGAGGGTTTTGAGAGTCTATAACGTCAGACAACTTCCAGATACCTTGCTGCTTCACAATTGCAATTGAGAACATCATGTGGTCACACAATGAGAAGAAAGCTGCCTCAAACCAGGAACTTAGCCCTTACTGGAACCAGACTGACTGACCAGAGAGTGGTCAGGGAATACTCACGAAGGAGTGAAGAGAAACATCAAACAACTTTATATAAGAACAGATGCCCCAGTCTCTAAAAGGAAAATCCAGTTCCAGGTTCCTGGAAGAGTTAGGGCAGCTTATCATAGGTGAGGTGATCCATTAAAGAAACTGTAAAGTGTCTGGTTCTGATTCTCTACCTCATCAATGGCAAGCACAAAGGGAACTCACTTTCACACATTAAACTCCTGATTAGGACATAGGTACCTTTTCCAAGTTGAAATATGAATACAACCCATTGGTTAGTGTTTAATTAAATGTTATTTGATTATTATTTCAGGTTCCTATGATCTTGTGAGGATGTCGTCAGAGTTATTAAGGTCAGAGCCTGGACCCTGAAGCCTTAATAAACTAGGCCATCACCCTTCCACATTGGAGTAAAAAAAAAAAAAATACAAGTAGTGAGTCAGGCTGTGGTGGCATACTGCTTTAATCCCAGCACTTAGGAGGCAGAGGCAGGTAGATCTTTGGGAGCTGGAGGCCAGCCTGGTCTACAAAGCGAGTTCCAGGACAACCAGGGCTGTACAAAAAAACCCTGTCTCGAAAAAACAAAAAACAAGCAAAACTTCAAGTAGTAGTAGGAAAAACAAAAGGAAGAAAAGAAGAAGAAGGAGGAGGAGGAGGAGGAGAAGAAGGAGAAAAAAAGACTTACTCATGGATACCACATTAGAGAGAAGAGCAGTGACACCCACTCCACTCTATCTGTCCTTAGGGTACTGACATACTGACGTGAAATTTAGGAATAAACAGAGGGCAACTCATCCCCATAATTAGGCATTATTTTTCATGGTGTGGTCCTGCCCTCCTGGCCTCTAGTCTGTTTATACAACTTGTCATCTTGTATAAAATCTCTTCCTGGGAGACAAGTTCCTCCTGTGGCTGGCACCAGGCTTCAACCTTTTCCTTCTTCCAACGTGAGACTCTAAGGAGATACCAATTCCATGAGATCCATCGTCTCAATAGTCTTAGAGTCAACGGTGGAGCCTAGTGTTTCTTTGTTTTTTTGACAGTTAAGAGAACACTGGCTACTCTTTCAAGGGACCTAGGTCCAATTCCCAGTAACCTCATGGCAGCTAACAACTGTCTTAACTCTAGTTTCAGGGAGTGAATCCAGTGCAAATAAAAAAATTTTTTTAAATGAAAAGTGATACTCAGAACTTTTAGTTGTGGTGGCCTATGCTTTTAATCCCAGCACTTGGGAGGCAGAGGCAGGTGGGTGTCTGTGAGTTCAAGGCCAGCCTGGTCTACAGAGTGGCAAGTTCCAGAACTGGTTCTATAGCTTCTGAGAAATCTTGTCTCAGAAAAACCAAAAAAAAAAAAAAAAAAAAAAAAAAAAAAGGTCTCCATTTCTGCCACGAAGGTCACAATGATTTCCTGTGCTTTTAGGATGATCTCTGCTTTGGCAGAATTAGGTCCCGTCTACCACTGGACTGTGTATCTATAAACCCTAGTTTGGTTCTAATGCATATGAGCTCCTCTGACTAAAAGATGGAGGTAGAAGCAAGGTTAGCATGCCGGTGTACTTGTCCTGGTGATTCCAAACTTCAGGGGGTAGTTGCTTAATTACACCCAAGGCTTCTTCCCAAATCACTCGTACTTTTGAAGACAGCATTTAGCCATCCCTGACAAGGGAAGAATGCTGTGCCAAGTTTTCATCTTCTTCAACTCTGCAACACGGTTTGGACTTCACGGATGTTGGCAGCCCCTAAACCCTGCTTGGAATGGGAGCTAGTCCCTCTCCTCATAATCCTATTCCAAAGCCTTTTGTAATTTTCACCCTTTTTGAGATCACAGCCCAGAACATTTGTAAAATACAGGGTTCTGTATACAGATGAGATGTTTCTCATCTGTTCATTGATAATAGAAAATAAATTTGGGGGGACTTTCAGGGACTTCCTCTCACATGGGGCTTCCTGATTTCTCTTAGACCTCAGATACAACTCTTGCTCCCCTGAAAACACACATCATTTGTCATCTGGACAATTTCTGTACTCCAACCTTTTCCCTCTGATCCACCGACTCAAGGGGGCTCCATTGCCTCTAATTCCTTCACTTTCCTCTTCCTTTATATGTTCCCATTTTCTTTGGAAAATCTGGTCCTGACCTGAGTCCAGGTTCAGTGTGCAACTATTTCAGTCCTGACATGTGGCAGAGATTCCAAAAATAGCAAAATGATAGTTTATCATTACTGTTTATTATATTTATTATACGTCCTATGAGGGAGGGAAGAGACCTTGCAGAAACGCAAATAACAGCAGCCATGAAAGTGAGCCTGCGCGAGAGACTAAAGAACCTCAAGCCTGGTCAAGCCTGGTTGGAGCTCTTTGAAGTGCTACAGGGATCGTGAGGTTCTGGACACTCACCATGCACACTTGGTCTTTATTTATGTCACTTCCAAAGTATACATGTGGCTGGGCAGGTATACTCCAGGCCAGGCAGCAGCTTTATTTTGGAGGGTTCTGGCAAAGTAGGCATAGTACTTCCCCCACACAGAATGAGAAGAAAGTGGAAGAATGGGAATGTCATTGTCTGGTGCAGCCATATGGGTTATGTGGCAAAATTCTCAGCCCTGTCTTGGGAATTATTGACATGAACCTTAATGTTAATTGCTGGAGAAACTGGCACAGGAGACAAGCCCTTGCCTTATTGTACTCTAGCTGATCACCGTCTCAAGTCTGGTTCTACAAGTCCTCAGAAGTTATTATTCCCACTATAAAATGACTACTTGGGCTTAGGAGGTCAATCTTAGTTTTCACCAGGGATGTTTTAGTTACTGTGAAGGGACACCATGACCAAGGCATGATTGATTTCTTACAAAAGAAAGCATGTAACTGGAGGGTTGCTTACAGTTTCAGAGGTTTACCCCATTATCATTGTGGTGGGGAACATGGCAGTGGGTACGTAGGCCCTGGAGAAGTAGCTGAGAGTACATCCTGATCCAGAAGCAGCGAGGGAGAGAGACTCTGGGCTTGGAATGGACTTTTGAAATCTCAAAGTCCAGCTTCAGTGACACACTTCCTCCAACACTGCCACACCTCCCGATCCTTTTAGTCCTTTCCAATAGTGAAATAGTGTCCCTTCCTAGTGACTAAGCATTCAAACATATGCTCCTATTGGGGGGCATTCTTATTCAGACAACCACAATGGGAAAAGCTGTCTCATTTAACCAGGGCAGTCATATCAATGGGCCATTCAGTTTTGTCATGTCGTCATGTCAGGTGCTCTGCTGACTCGGCTTAGCTGTTTACTCTTCTGGAAGCTAAAGTACCTGCAGGGGTGAATGATTCAGGTGAAGAAACAAGTTTCTCTCCCGGTTTGGGCAATGGCTGGAAGGGTTTAGAGGCTGCTCCAGTGGGCTGGAAGAGGAGCTTGTAAGGAGCTTGTAAGGAGCAGCAAACTGCAGCTAGCAGTGGGCAGTTTGCTGTTTATGATCTTCCTGCAAATCTGAACAATGAAAAAAATCAATTAGTGTTTTCTGTGTGTGCATGGAAGTCTGAGGACAGCCTTCCAGAGCTAATTCTCTCCTGCCCATCTGGGATCTGGAGATCCAAGTCAGGTCGCCAGGCCTAGAAGGCAAGTTTGTCTACCTCCTGAGCATTCTTAAGGACACAACCTTAGCAAAGTTACTAGCTTTGGTATTTTTCCTGTCACTGTGATAAAAATACCCTGATACAGGCAATTGAAGGAAGAGGTTATTTTGGCTCACACTTGGAAGAACAGCCCATTATGGCAGTTCATCTAGGAGCACAAACTGCAATCGTGGTACACACACATCCAGGATGAAGGGGACAGTGATGCTCATGCTCGGCTAGCTTTTTCCTTTCTGCATGGTCTAGGACCCGCATCCTCCTTCATGGCTGTTCTTCCCACCTTAACTAACTTAACCAGCATAATCCCTCACAGGGGTACCCAGAGGCCAACCTAATCTAAACAATCCCTCACAGGTGTGCTAGAGGAATTGTCTCCTAGGTGATCCGAGGTCCTGTCAACTTAATAATTCTAAGCATTACAGACGCCAACGTGGCATCCTGTTTTCCTAGCTCGCTGGGTACCTGCAGGCCTAAGAAAAAAGTGGTAGGCAGCCTTTCAGCAATCGTATCACAGCATATGCCTGCCCCTCCCAACTTTCTGAGATCTCTGAGGGATAGCCAGTGTGCAAACAGTCCAATTATTGTAAACTGATTAAAAATTATGAAGCTTTCTTTGCTCATTTGTAAAACAAATTAAACAAGTTATTTGATAGGCTATTTAAAAGTAAACTGGAAAGGCTGATACAGTATCAGGGTTTTGATCGGGTTCCTGTTTTCTTCCAGATATAGAATTAAAAAGCAGGAAAAAAACAAACTCCACTGTTACATCTCAAACATGGCAGACAACAGCACACAGAACCAGCAGTTTAAGAAAGGCATTCCTGAGGGTGAGGAGAGGCACACACATGCAGCAGACACAGAGAAAAAGACCCTCTGCAAAGTAGCCAAAAACTTCAGTCTCCTTTCAAAGGCTGTTTTGTTGTGTTTGTTTGTTTTTGTTTTTGTTTTAAGTTCCTGAAGAGTGGTTTGAAGGAAAACAGTGTGGTCAACTGGCCCATAACTCTTGTGTAACATGTCCTGATCAGGCCTCAAATTTCTTGAGCCAATCTATCAGCGAGAGTCTACTGGAGAGAGAGAAAAGCCTGCCAGGTCGTTGTTTTAAGTCAGGAGGTTGAGGAAGAAGCTGTTTATCTTGGAAATTTGCTGCCTTTATTACCTAGTCATGACCCCTTCTCTCCTTATCTGTCTGTCTACCAGAAAATCTGTTTAACTCCTACTCTCTAAAGATGATATTTGAAATCTCCAACATGGTGCCTGGCACCCAGTTCAGGATAATTCTGGCTTGCTGTGATACATACCTTGATATACTACCACTGCTCCAATCAATTACATTGTTTATCCTTTTTCTTCTTCTAGAACTGGAGATTAAACCCAGTGGCCATGAACATGCTAGGCAAGCAATCACAACTGAACTGTTTCCCCAGCCCATTTCTTCTTCTTTCTTTCTCCCCGCCCCCCCGCCCCGCTATTAAAAGGGTTTTCATTAGCATGTGATCCAATGGTCTAACAATGGCTGTCTCACAACAGATAGATCAAGAATCTTGTAGTTGTTCAATTTACAGGAGTGTCTCATCAGTTCCAATGTAGTGCTGGCATCATTGTTGGTTCTCTGAAAGCACAGGTAGAGTTGAGTCACCAATACTGGCCCTACCGTCCCCTGGACCAATCTTTCCTCTCTCTCTTCAACAGGATTCCCGGAGCTCGGCCCAGTGCTTGGTGTGGATCTCTGCCCCAGCCCATTTGTTAATTTTTATTTTGACAGGGGTCTTTCTGTAGCCCAGGCCAGCCTTAAGGTTTCAACTCTCCCGCCTTAGTGTATTGAGTAGCAGTGATGTCAGGCCTGTGCCACCAGGCCAGGTTGATGGCATTTTTACTGAGGTTGTTGCTCTCTATCAAGATATAGTCCGGTATTCTCTTATAAATGGCTTAGGCTGTGATTATTTCAATAAAATAAGTAACAAAGAGCAATAAACACATTTAGCCTCAGACAGTGCATGTGTTCCCGGCTTAATTCTACAGGCCCCTTTAAGACTCAGTGGAGGTGACTTTCCCACCAGACAACCATCTCCTCTTTTGGTGTCTAAACTAACATACATAAGACATTACCAGTCTTGTACTGAAACCCAAGGTGCTATGCAAGAAGTTATTTGTCCAACATAATAGCTGTTTGAAAAAGCAAAATGGTTTTTTTCCACTGGAGTGAGGTTCTTCTCCATTTGTTAACTGGTTCCTATTAAGAAACTTGAACTGGGTGTGGTGGCTCACATCTGCAACCCCAATGTTTGGGAAGCTGAATAGGAGGTTGTGATGAGTGTGAAGTCTGAAGCCATCCTGCACTAAGAGCTCTAGGTCAGCTTTGGTTATAGAGTGAATATGTCCAAAAGAAAAAACCAAAAACAGAATTGATGGTGGGCCATTGTTTAGTTGTTTTTTTTTTCCTGATAGACTCAGTCTTAGAAACAAAGAAACAAATAAGCAAACAAACGAAAAACCACCCTTAAAAAGCATTCTTGAGTGGAAGGTCCTGGGAACAGACGTCACCAGTGGAACCCTGGCTTCAGCCTCAACTTGTCTCCCTCTCATTCAGTTGTGGGAAATCAGTTTTGTCACCAGAAGACTCTGTAACTGGATGGGCTTTTAAATCTGCAAAGTAACGGTGTCCAAGTAAATGATTAACCAGGGGTGAGACCTACAGCCTTTCCTCAGATGAAGATTTAACCTGGAATTCCATGGATGGTCTACCAGTACAAAAGCTTGCAATGGCAAAAGCCTCGTGTGAGGAACTGTGCAGAGCTGGGGGAGCGTGTTCTATGTTGTTCCTCTTCAGAGGTTCCCCTTCCCTTGGACAGCTGCAGGGTCAAACAACCAAACCTCTTCCTGTTTGACTCTTTGCCAAAAACCATTTAAAATTACTAGTAACCATTTGAACTGGTTTTTTGCATATATTTTAAAAATTATTTCTTATTCATTTGTTTTTGCTCTGTAGCCCTAGCTTTTCCCCCTGCCTCAGATTCCGGAGTGCTGAGATTTACAGTCATATACCATCACGCCTGGCTTGAATGCTTGTTTTGTTTTGTTTTTTCTTTCCTCTCCCCTAATATTTTAATTAAATTAATTTAGCTGTTCATTCAGAAAGGACAAAAGAATGGTGAGGTGTCTCTTCAGTAGGACTTTCAGATACCCACACTGTAGTGCAGCCTTGGATTTGTTGGGAGTATGGCTCAGGGAATGTGTGTTGCAATCAGGTGCTGGGCTGATCGTGAGCCCACTCTACAGTTGCAGGCCCTTTGTAGCTCCTTGTCGGCATACCGTGATCAATACATTTATTAGCATGATTATCAATAGGCCTTAATTATGGATTTTATATTTTCCTCCCTACAAGACAAGAGCCATTTCTTGCGCTTCGGTCACTAGCAGGGGACCAAGTCCAAGGCCTAGTTCTGAGTTCTTAGAGACACCTGCTCGGATGGAGCCGGGACATAAAGCAGCACCGCAAGAAAGTCTTTCAGAAGCCACTGCGAGCAGAGTCAGGGTCTAAGGAAAAGGAATTTCAGCACAGGTTTCAATTAAGTAGACAGAGGTGTGCAGGAGGATAGCTAATACCAAGCGTCTCTATGGGATTCTCAATCGAGCAGTATTTAAATGGCTTTACAGTAGTCACATATATGACTTTGGTGGCTTCTGAAGGTGGGCTGGTTTCTCGGGGACTTCTGTGGGATCATAAGGCAGCTCCTGATTTTGTACGTAGGATTACAGTTGATAAGGTAAGACCATAGGGTGCAAAGATTACACAAGTGGCTTTTTATTTCATTTTATTTATTTACTTTTTTTTTTACTGTAAATGAAGTTTATGATCTTGTCTGTTAGCTTCACAGGAATTTGTAGGTTCATATATGGCAAAGGCTCAAGGCCTGTTGGAAGGTCATATGTGTTCAGGTCTTATGTAGAGTTTATCGCTTATTTGAAACATCTCTCTATAAAGGGAATATTGTCTCTACCTAGGCCACTTTAATAGCAAATACTGCTAACTGGGCTTCAATTATTGGCTTTTCGCTGTTAGACTTCAACCAGACAGCAGGCGAGGGACTCCTTTGCCTTGTGTATCCCTTTAACTTCCCATCTCTCTGTTTCCCCCCTGACCAGGTTTACATAGCAGTGTCCCGCCAGCTTCTTTGCTGTGGTCATTTTTCTTTAAAAATATGAGGAGCTCATTTGATAATTCCAGTTAAGTCTCTATTATGAAGCTCTCCCACCATACAAAGTAAACCATCGCTTTTCCTTCCCTCTGGGAGCTCCTTCTCACAGTCAGTTCTCCTCATTGTTTCGGAGAGCTCCATTATCCAGCTCCTACATGAGAACAGACTGCCCCTCCCTTTGTTATTCCCTAAGCCGGACTGGCAGGTGCTAGGCTGATTGTAGTTGATGACGAACTCACCGTAGGGTGAATGAGCCAACACCGTTTTTTCTAGACCACTTAGAAAAAGAGTCCAGTTCACTTAATTTCTTCTTCCCATGTTTCCTGCCTGTGGAGAGGCTGTATCTCGTGGACTTCCAGGTATTCAGAATGCTTATCTGCCAAATGGTGCTATTAACTTCTGAACGAGTTGGAAAAATATGGACATAGATGAAGATTATTAGTTTTCTAGGTCAAGAGAAATTTCAGTAGTGTCTAAAGCAGCATTCTTGTTTAGGACTGCCATCTAGTGTCTACTACAGCAAACAGTATGACTGATTCCAAGATACAAACTCCAAACTTAATGTATTTGCAGGGGGGAAACCTGTCTTTCTAAAACTAAATATATTGATAAGTAGTTAATTGGTAGCGATGTGTTTTCATTTTTCAATTTCTATATAGGAACTAAAAGTATTATCTGGTTCAATTGACTTTTTCCCCCTTTGAGAAAGGATCTATTTCGTTATGTATTCCAAGCTGCTTTCAACTTTTAGGAATCCTCCTGCCTTATCTTCCAGAGTCCTGGGACTATAGCCATGAGCCACCACACCTGATTTGCTCTGTCTATAGTCTTGCCTGGCCTGGACTCACTTGGTAGACCAGTTGGCCTGGAACGCACAGATATCTGCCTGCCTTTGCCTCCTGAGTGCCGGCCTTAAGGAAGTGTGTCACCAATCGTGGCTTCATTTGAAAAGTTAATACCGATTTGAATGTGAATGTGGTGCTGGAGGCATAAGAAATGCTAAAACTGCTGCACTGTCTTAGAGAAGTCTGAGTTCTCAGTCGTCTTTTCTGAAGGCTGAGATTGTAATGGTAGCACTAGGTAGGATATTGTTAACTGGGCTAACCACGGTGCTGGAATGTCTGTTCTGAATGGTGTTCTGTTGGCTGTTTGTGAGCCTTAATGGCACTCACATCAACTCTGACATGGTTGGGGACTAGCTTGTATGCAGATGTTTATGTACAATATTTTAAAAATAATTTTTATATTTCTCAGCATGCACATTTGAAATACGTCAAACATTATAAATATACCAGAGCTATGTGCATTGATTCACAAATCCCATAACAACCCATAAAACATATGGTATTATTGTTGCCTTTTTCAGATGATAAAACTGAAGCAAAGGTAGGTTAATTAACTCATCTAAGGCTAAACATCCAGAAAACCAAAGCTGAACTGAATTCAGATAATCCTGTTATGATCCAATATGGATAGGCTTTGACTAATTTACAATGTTGATTTGTTTAATGAAATTATAAAGAAAACACAGCTGCAACTATTAATCATGAAAAGTATATTTCATAGATTGACTGCTACAAATCTTAGGTCAGTTAATAAGAATTTGGTCACATCAGAAGTTCTGTCTAATGTTATCCGATTGTGATAAATTTAGGAATATATGCAGAGTGACGAAACATCATGGTCTTCTGAATTAACCAGGCATCCCCTCCTGTCGTCAAAAGTATGATCTGCCTAGAATGGAGAAAACAGGGACAGGGGGATTGTGTGAGGGTCTTCACAAGCTTGCAGAATGCACATGTAGCAGGGTAACTGTGGGGGAACCTTTAAGTGGATAGTGATAACTTTGCGTTATTTACTCATCTACTGGTCACCCAATGCATACCCACATTTGTTTACACCTGTGCAAGCACACACAGGCATGCATACCCCATTCCTTCCGATGTTTGATGACCTTGCACCATCTCTTCTTAGTAGGATAACACCTGGGTTCTGGGACCTTTAAAATGCATCTAAGAAGAGACCCAGTAGCTGGTTGGACTTGATCTACCCTCATCTGTTTCTATAAAATTCAGGAGAGGACTACCTCTCCCAGAATCATGCCCATGACAGAGGGTTCTTATATCTTTTGGGTCTAATGGGAATAACTGTTAAATGTGGAATTTCTGAGTGAGCCTACTCCAAATCTAGAAGGGAAATACTCATTACTTAAGCCTCACTGTTTTCTGAGTAGAGGTTGTTGCTCAAGAATTGGGCATGGTCCCTGGCATATGAATGGAGGAAGTAGAATTAAAACCAAACCAGGTTGCCTCAAAACTGTTTCTTTCCATCCCCGACATCACTAATAAGTTGTAAAGTCCTCCCAAAAGCAACCTTACACATTTTGGGTTAGCCTAGTATGGCCTTCTGAGTTGGTTAAAGCCTGAAGAACTTCCAGCAGATGTTGTGTGGTTTCTTTCCCTACTCAACAGAAAATATGTAGTGTAGAATACATAGCATACATGTGAATAGCATATAGTGATAAATGTATTTAATGAAGTTTATATCTTAAAGGATTATCAAATAAATCAAGGTTATCAGCTATCAAATTACCTAATTTAATACCCAGCTTCAATTCCTAAAATGGCACCTACCACAGGTTTAATATGTTAAAAGATTTTCAGAGGACTTGCTAAATTATTCGAGTGGAAAATGGGCTTGAAATTTAAGAACTTGAGGACCACTAGGTTAAGCTATTCTCCTTGTTTGTTTTCTTTTTGAGACAGGTTTCACATAGTGTAGGCTGGTCTTGAACTCTGTCTTGAATTCTCGACCCTCCTGCCTCCCTAACACCATTGCTGGGCTCACAGCCCCCTTGCTGGGCATAAGCAGTTGTGTGTTACAGTTTCACAGCTGAATCGCTAGCTACTTAAGAAAAAGGTTTAGCCCACACATTATTCTCCTAGAAATCTTTTTTTTTTTGTTGGACATTCCCTTTCCTATCAGGAGTTCTTGCTCTGAAATGTTTGTCCGTGCCCGTCCTGTAGGTGCTTGCCCTTGAGAGAAGATGTTCTCCATGCTTGATCTTTGTTTATCTTCACAGCAGGTGTTCTGTGTGCAAATGAACATGCAGTGTCCGGTGCAGTTTTCACAGCTTGTTGGCAATGCAGGGTAAGAAAATAATGTCTTCGTATATTTGGCACAATCTGTACATCATATTTCCTATAAAAACAACCACTGTGTGAGAATGCATTGGCTCTGATCAAAGTGATTATGTTGGCCTCTTATGTAAGCTTAGACAGAAGAAGTATAAAAAAATGTATATTGTCATGATTGACAAATCTGTTTCTTTGGAAGGTGAACTTGAGGTTTTGAAACTGTTTTAAAGTCTTTTGGAAAAAGTTGGAAGAAGGAGGAGATGGAGGAAGAGGAGGAGAAGGTTTATCCCAGGGCTCTGTCAACAATTTCAAAGTGACAGGGGAAAGTTTAGCAGTGTGTCTCTCTTTTTGCAATTCTCGACTTGGATTAAGTTCCTCCTGTTTGTTTTGCTACTATGATGTATTTCTGTTTAGCATTTGCTGGTGCTCCAGGGAATAAAAGTTCAGTAATTTAGATCTTGGCCCTTCAGATGCTCAGGTATTTCAGGAAAATATTGGAGCTAATGTTTGATCTTGTATCTGTTAGACAACTGCACGGAGAAATTGAGAAAAAAAAAAACAGAAACACTGCGAATGTTACTTGCAGAAAATATGAGACCGAGGTGAGAAAAACAGTATAAGTCTCCTGACATCACTTACACATTTCTTCTTATGCTGCAAAAAATTGTCTCACAGTGCACCAGTTAGCATTTATCATTCTGAAGCCTGCATCACTAATAAGATCCCTTGATGCATTAGGAAAAAACACGTTCCAATCACTCAAAGTTGGGATCATCTGTTGGGGGATATATGTTGGTTAACTAATAGTGGTTAACCAGTTACCTCTAAAAACTGTTCCAAGCCCACTCTGCCATGTTGGAGGGAGGAACTGGAAAAGAAAAGGTGTAAACCCCCATTCCTTATACTTGTCCTAACTACTCTCATCCTCCGATGAGCGTATCTTGCTGCTAAGCCTTTTCTGTCTCCAGCTCCTTGCAGACTAAACAGTACATTATCTATATATTTAACTCTGCCCATCATGGGAGCACAGCCTGAACAGTAGGACATGGCGAAAGCTTTGCTACCTGTAATCTTCATCATACATACAATGTACAAGATTTCATGACAGTCACCACAATGCTTCATCAGTGACCTCATTTCATGAGAAGGTCATATCCTTGATCTGAACTTCTGCCTGGAGCTCATATTAATAAAAGTTTTCTTGCCCACAGCTATTCAACTTATTTCAAAATCTAAGACTCCATGGGACACTTATTACCTGGGATTATAGAAGGCCCTTCTGTAACAAGGCAAACTTTTTCTAAACTAGAATTTTTATGCTCTGAAATTCTGTGCTGCAGCAAAAAATAAGCAAGTATTTGCTCGTTGCTTTAAAAACAGATCTTTCAAAGTCTCTAATTGACACTTTTTGGGAGGGGGTCCGCATGCAGGCTTATGGGGGTCCTTTCGCTTTTTATTATCTCTATTCTTCAGGGTTAGACCCCCTACCTTGCACAACTCAGAGGGGAACCAAGAGCTTCAAAATACAGCCCGATGTTTCCCCTTTGGAGAAGGGAAAAGGGTGCCCCGCCCCCACCAGTGAAAAGGATTTGACGGTGTCTTTAAATCAGATATTTAAATCCTTAGCCCCCCATCACATGGTACATCCCCAAGGCCTATGAGCCCCCATCTCAACCTGCCCAAACTGCTTTAGACTGGAAATCCCAGTCCTAGTCCGCGGTTATGGTGGGTCCATACTCAGAAGTCACCAAGGACTTGTGTTACTTCCCTTGCGAAGAAACAGAATAATCGTGAAAATTTAGGCGGAAATCGTTTCGTTTTTGTCCCTAAATTAAGGGAAGCATGTGCCCTATAATCCCAGAGAAAAAGAACTCTCAGGGGCAAAGGAGCGACCAGGTAATTTAGAAGAAAAACAGAAAGTGGTCTCTGTTTGCCTGGGACTTCCTTTGGAGTTGGGGGAGTTAGGGACTCCTAGATGCGTTGTCTTTGGGGATGAGGAAAAAATAAACAGATATTCCGAAGCCTGAGGCTTCTCGGATCCGTTACCGACCAAAGTCGAGAGATTTGGTGCAAGACATTTTAATATTTTCTTCTTTTTGTGAAGTGTAACAAACACAAGTTGGGCGCAGCGCGGCTGCTCTGAGCTTGCCAGCCAGGCAGGCCGCTGGAGCACCAATCAGCGCGCGCCTGCGCTCTATATATACGGCGGCCGGGCCCTTGCTACTCCATCGGCATATTGCCACTAGTTCCTGAGTTTCGAATCGTCAGCATGTCGGAGACCGCTCCCGCCGCCCCCGCTGCCGCTCCTCCTGCGGAGAAGGCGCCTGCCAAGAAGAAGGCTGCCAAGAAACCCGCAGGGGCTCGACGCAAGGCGTCCGGACCCCCGGTGTCCGAGCTCATCACCAAGGCCGTGGCCGCCTCCAAGGAGCGCAGCGGCGTGTCCCTGGCCGCGCTCAAGAAGGCGCTGGCGGCCGCTGGCTACGATGTGGAGAAGAACAACAGCCGCATCAAGCTGGGGCTCAAGAGCTTGGTGAGCAAGGGCACCCTGGTGCAGACCAAGGGCACCGGCGCCTCCGGCTCCTTCAAGCTCAACAAGAAGGCGGCTTCCGGCGAGTCCAAGCCCAAAGCCAAGAAGGCGGGCGCGGCCAAGGCTAAGAAGCCCGCGGGTGCAGCCAAGAAGCCCAAGAAGGCGACCGGTGCTGCCACACCGAAGAAAGCCGCCAAGAAGACCCCGAAGAAGGCGAAGAAGCCCGCGGCTGCTGCCGTGACCAAGAAAGTGGCCAAGAGTCCGAAGAAGGCTAAGGTCGCCAAGCCCAAGAAGGTCAAGAGTGCGTCTAAGGCTGTGAAACCCAAGGCTGCCAAGCCCAAGGTTGCTAAGCCCAAGAAGGTTGCAGCCAAGAAGAAGTAGGCTGTCTTCCTCCTAAACCCAAACGGCTCTTTTCAGAGCCACCACATCCACTTAAAAGAGCAGTGACATTTGTGTAATAACTCCTTCCTCCTTGCTTTCCGCAGAAGCAGGTTGCGTGGGATGCAATCAGTCAGCTCCCCGCGGGGTGGGGTTTCCAGTCCCACTTAGAGTGATGCTTGAACTGTCGTCGGCTGGGCGGCCGAGAAGTGCTGGTGCGCTCCCCATGGCTGTCAACAGCAAAGAGCACCCCTTGGCGCTAGCCAGCGTTAGATTGTAGATTATTTGAAAGTTCCGCCCTGCTTGCGGGTTGGCTCACTCCCGCTCAGGACTTTGGTCCTTATGGCTCACTCCCGCTCAGGACTTTGGTCCTTAGTTTCATTGGGCGCCATTCGTTGTTGCGTTCTCCTAGAAGCTTTCGCTTCTTGCAGGGAGAAATGCATCCCGGACCCTTTCCCAGGGCGGTTTATGTGCTTAGCGCCGACGAACTGACTTACTTAATATAAAAGACTTTTAAGCGATAGCTGCGGAAAGGACCCACCCGCCCAGTTATGCCGGATCCGTGACTGATGTTTCTCGTACTTTCGGTTTGTTTCCTACAGCAAGGGACTGGTGGGGTCGAACTGCGTCACAACCTTGGTCAGCCATTTTTTTTTCTAAAATGGCAATTTGCGGGTTGTTTGGACTTGTTTTGCCTTCTTTGACACAGGTTCTCATTTTTAGATTGTTATCGAACTGATGTGTTGGAATGCGTCCAATAAAAGCATTTAGTTTTCATTCATTATTGGGGATTCTTTCATGCTTGCAGCTTTTTTCCTAGATAGGGTGATTGAGATTCCCGTTCTTCACCAAATCGAACAGATTTTTTTGTTGAAGCTTGGACCACACTGCTGGTGTTAACTATAAAAAATGGATAGCATGCCTTTTAGAGACCTACAACAGGCATTTCCACAACAGTGGGTCCTGTGTTTATTTCAGTGGCTAAGTTTATTACCTGGGAAAGCCAGGAGATGAAAAAAGGAAAATCTAGTTTTCTTCTAGTGTTTTGAGTCCTCAGTTTAAATGAACAGCTTTTTAGTGCAAGGCATAGTAAACAGACCCTTCCTCTCTACCCCACGACCTCAGGACTGTCTGAACTCTCAATTCTTCCCAGCTTTTGTTTTACGTTTGCCATAGGCTAAATGCCTTGGCTAGACTAAATGTAAAGTTTCTGTTTTAGTCCGACTGGTAGTCTCTAAGGTAGAATTATCGTCTTGATCCAATGTGGAGGGTACTTAACACATAACAAGGATTCAAATATTGTTTGCTAAACTGATATGTTATAATGTCTTCAATAGGGATGAGAATTAATTCCTTCCCACAGTCTCCCCCCCTCCCCCAATAGTTATTTAGTTGTCCAGGGCAATGAGCATGCTATCAGGTGTTCTACCACTGAAATGTGTCTCCTTGTTTCTATTTTGTGAAATAGGTCTCATCCTGTCTGTAACCTAGACTGGCCTTAAACTTGTGGCCTTCCTACCTCAAGCCTCCTGTAGTTGGGATTAAGGTATTTGCCACCATGCCCAGTTATTTTCTCTTTTCCTTTGTCCTTCGCTGCCGCCGCCTCCTCCTCCTCCTCCCCTCCTCCTCTCCTTCTCCCTTCTCCTCTTCCTCCTCTTCCTCTTCCTCCTTCTCCTCCTCTTCCTCCTTGTGGTGTTTAATATGTTTTTTGAGATGTTCTCTAGTATCCCATCACTCAGAAAAAAGTTTCTTGGCATTTTGATTGAGATTGTGTTTTAAATAATGTGGAGCTGGCACAGTTTCTTATGCAACAACAAAACCTTGTTTTTTCTTTCTGTTTAGGTATTTATCTCCCTAGAAGTCTTTAAATTTTCTCCAAATGTGTCTTGATAGTCTTCTTCCTTTTAATCCTATAGGCGTCTTTATTGCTGTTGGCAATAGCACTTTATGAGATTTGATTCCTTAAGTGACATCCCAGGAAGTGGACATTAAAACTACTAAGTTATTGAAGCAAATGCATTAACAATTTTAGGACAGGTCTGTCCATTGATACATAAGGTGAGCACAGTTGTAACACATATGAAACTTTAAAATCTAAAAGCACTATTCATAAGGGGAAAAAACTCACAAGTAAAATCCATTTTAAATCCACTACATCTAAAATATTGTCATTTAATGTAAAATGAATATAAAATAGGCAATATGCTATGTTTTTTGTTTTTGTACTGCATCTTTGGGATAAATGTATTTTTTTTGTGAAAACTGGATGTCTTGAGTGTTCCTGATGTTATTGGACCCAGTTAAGATAATCAGAAATTTTCTGTTTAAAATGGAATTGAGTTGGATTTAATGGCAAGACTAAACCCAGCCACCTGGAGACTGAGGCAGCAGGATCTCTGTGAGTTCAGATAAGCCTGGTCTAATGAGTTCTCGGCCCAGCAGGGATACATAGTTGAGATCCTGAATCAAAAATAAATCAATGGGATTTAAAAGATGGGATTGAACTACAGGAGCAGAGACAACCCAATGTCTGGTGACTGCGGCTCCTCTTCTGGGCCATCAGAAAGGAGAAACCAAGTCTGTTGAGCAAAAGGGTAGAAAAGAGCAAAATTACAGGGAAGGACTAGATAAAAGATGTGCATGGCTATATTTTCTCGTCCCCACATCTGAGTTTCCCAGTTCTTTCCTAAGCCCTGTGAACTCCTGTCCCTGGAAATGCTTCACTGACCTGAATCAAATCAATTGAGTTGTTGCAATTGTGGATGCTAAAAGTAGCCCAGGGCATGGTGGCTCATCTGTAAAGTCAGCACTTAGGGAGCTGAAGTAGGAGGATCTGAAGTGGTCCACCAGACCGAACTACTTAGCAAAATCTTGCCTGAAAGACAAACAGAAAAACTGCTGGGTGTGGTGACTACACCTTTAATTTCAGCACTTGGGAGGCAGAAATAGGTGGATCTCATTGAGTTCAAGGTCAGCCTGCTGCCCTTAGTGAATTCCAGGTAGGCCAGGGCTTTGTGGCGAGAGTCTGTCAAAACCAAAGCAAACCAAATCAAAAAGCTCACCTACAAACAACCACAACAAAAATCAAAAGAACTAAACATCCAACCAACAAAAATGTTACCTCAAATAAAACCACAAATAGCGTTTAAAGTAAGACTGAGGATATGTCTGTAGTGAGGTCTTGAGTTCCATCATCAGTAAATAAATAATAATCGTCATGTAACAATAAAGCTCAAAATAGTGATACTATCCAAACTATCCACTACAGTGCATCTTTGAATATTTTCAAATCTACACATTTATTTCATTTCTCTACTTCAGGAGTTGTATGTGAAGAATCATCTGAAGAAAAAGTAATTGCTTTTATAATTTTTATTCAATGCTTCTTTGGATTTTTAAAACTAGCCTGAATATAGGTAATGTTATATAAACATATTTTGCAGTTCTTTTTTTTTTTGTATACTTTCCTCTCCATTTTGGTATTGGTGGTGAAACTAAGGGCCTGTGTCTGCCAGACAAATGATCTCCCATTGAGCTATATACCCAGTCCCCATCTGTACTTGTATAAGAAACACTTTCCTTTAATTATTTGAGTGCTAAAAATAATAGCTCACCCACAGCCTTTAGAATAACATTACAATTCCCTCACCTTCTAGTTTTTTAATTTTTTAATTATTTTTAATGGTCTTTACTTTTTTCCCTTTACCTCAACACAAGTGCTTCAGTAGGTGGTTGGCTTACGTTTGGCCAGCTCTTTATTTGAGCCTAAATATTGTTTAAGATATTTTTTTTTCCTCGGTTTATGTTTATGAGATTGTCACCAAGGACTCTCCCTTTACTTTTGAGTATCTGGTGACTTCTGAACTGATAAAGCTCAGATGAACAGGAGAAAAAAAATCACGAGGTCATGCATATTTTAAAAGCACAGAGTTCACAGAAAAGGAATAAAACTCAAAGATGTAGTTAGAACTGAGAAACTTAGAATAAATTATGGTAGCCCAGGAAATTTGGGCTTAGGTTTCAAGAGATGACACAGGTGGTGAAGAGAACCATTCCTGCCCTCATCTTCTCCGAGGAAAGCCTTGCATGATCGCCCTCTTTGCATCCAGAGTGGTAGAAATTGTTCTCCGTTTCCAAGTAGAAATTCCTTCACCAGGCAAATTTCTTCTAGTTTAGATAAGAAAACTGATTTTTTCTGTGTCTGCTGATTTTCAGTTCAATATAATCCTCACGCCAACATGCCAACATTCTCTTTTCTTTCCAAGTTTATATCTATTCTTACTAATTTTATAATTTCCAACAATTAGATATACTATTACTCTCCCTAGGCCTAAAGCTAACAGGTAGTTGAGCTACATAAACTGGAAGGGAAATGTACACAATAGCTTTGTGTTTGAAATCCCAGCTAGAGAGGAACAGAAGCCAGGCATGTAAAGTTCCACCATCAGAGCATTTGGAAGAAATCGGGAATTAGGGGCTGGTGGCAGCAGCACTTACTGAGAGAGCTAGCATTACCTGAGCACTCATTTGTAGTAAGTTAAACATAGTAGGTGTTTATTATACACTTATTTCACAACACAGACTTGGCATAGCACATCTAGGTGGGTGTTATTATTACTCCCATTTTAGAGATTAAGAATGGAGGTTTGGCAACACTAAGGATTCAATTAGTTAGCTTCTGATCTATGAGTCAGTATCATTATCTACTATGTAGTAATAATTTCCGCAAAACTATATGAAACATAAATTTAATTTAAGATTTCTAATCTTGCATTAAAGCTAAAAGAAACAACTGAAGTCTATTTTAATGTTGTCAACCTAGGATGAACAAATATTTAAATAATTTGAAATATTTTTTCAACTTTTTTCATATGAAGTCTTTGTAATCTGGAATACACTTTTTACTTAAAGCACAATTTGAACTAGACTAGCTAAATTTCAAATGCTTATCTGCTATCTATACAGTTCTCATAGTAAATAGTTTAGGGAAAATAAAAACATGCTCTGGGGTAGTATCTAGCTGTTTCCAAGGAAACTGACTCCGCTGTGGTTCTTAATTTTAGAGAGCATCATTAATATCGTGTGTTTTACTGGCTCATCTATGTCTCTTCACGCCAGCTCTGGTCAAGTTCAGAATCTAATCCAGGCCAGTCTCTCACAACTTCTCTTGTCTATCTGGAGGCAGCCTTATATCTGAAATGAAATCACCTTTGAAGAAGATGAAGAAGAAACTGTGTTTGATCATCCATTTTGTTACAAACTTCTTTAAGAGAAGATATTAATTGTATTTGTTTGCTGTGAGACTGGCTGGTAACATTTGTCAGTTGTTAACTTATTAAAATCCCTTAGTCTGAAATGAGAGAAAATGATTTGATAGCTAGTAATAATAAGTAACATTTCAAGCTACCTTTTATATTTATTTCTTTTGAGACAAGGCGTCACATTGTTGCCCATATTAACCCATAATACACCCATGACAGCCAGGCCTCAAATTCCTTATCATCTTGCTTCAACCTCCTGTTGAGGCTAAGTACTTGATTCAATACTGGATGAATCTATAAAGTGTTCTAAAGTTATACCAGGGATTTCACTTAAGGTCGAGTGTTCAGATTGCTCGTAATTATCGTTTTTATTGAACACCACATGCTTTCTCCCCACTTTCTCGGAGAATGGCATCACCATCTAAAGGATTCTAGTAAGCAGCCATGACCCAGGGCCAGAGTCTCGAAGCAGATGAGCTGTGCGAAGTAAAATGTAAACCAAGTACGGGACGCAGGTGTGGAGCCATGTATGATCTGAGAAAGGCAGAGCTTAGAGACAAGTTTACCAGGTGTCTGACCTCTGAAATCGGATCATAGGTCTGTACTCATTCTGTTATTTAGTATTATGTTATGGATATAATTTTATTATGTATTGTAGTCATTTAGACTTGGGTTTTTGCATACACATCTACTGTGTGTATATAAAATCTTACCAGGATCCAAACAACATAATGGTATGCGAACAAACAGCATTCTTAAATTTTGCATGTTTTCCAAAATTAGAATATTCAACATATTCATAGGGTACCTAAATTTAGATATAGAACAGCTATATTTCTTAATCTGGGTAGATTTGATGCTTCTATTCTGAAGGTGGGAAGACTCAGCTGTGCTTTCCAACACAAAACGCAAAGCCTGTGCCATACAGTTACTCTTAGTGCACAGAAAGCAATCTAAAGATATTAACTGATCCTTTGAATTACAATCATTTGAGAAATAGAACTAAAAATGACAGGATATAAAACCGGTAGAGACCATTGAATGCAACATAAAACAGGCTACAGCACCATTACATGAAATTTTGGGTGGCTCTTAAAAGAGCCTTTTTTAAAGAACGAGGATGATTACATTATGCCCTCTCGCCACGAATGCGGCGGGCCAGCTGGATGTCCTTGGGCATGATGGTGACCCGCTTGGCGTGGATGGCGCACAGGTTGGTGTCCTCGAACAGACCCACCAGGTAGGCCTCGCTGGCCTCCTGCAGCGCCATGACGGCCGAGCTCTGGAAGCGCAGGTCGGTCTTGAAGTCCTGCGCGATCTCGCGCACCAGCCGCTGGAACGGCAGCTTGCGGATCAGCAGCTCGGTCGACTTCTGGTAGCGCCGGATCTCGCGCAGCGCCACGGTGCCGGGCCGGTAGCGGTGGGGCTTCTTCACGCCGCCGGTGGCCGGGGCGCTCTTGCGGGCGGCCTTGGTGGCCAGCTGCTTGCGCGGGGCCTTGCCGCCGGTGGACTTGCGAGCGGTCTGCTTAGTGCGAGCCATAGTAGTCACGAAAACTACACAAATGTAATGAAGGAAGGGAAATCTTGCCCTTAAATATACTTAGAAACATTCTGATTGGCCTTGAAACTTTCGAAAGTCCCGCGCCACAAACTCATTGGCTGAGAAATATTCGTAGTATCCGGCAGCGTTAAGAGTATCTGATTGGCTTCAAAGTTAGAGAAACCTTGTACCCACCCACCCCCCCCCCCCGAAAAGGAAAAGAGTATCTGTTTGGTCAAATTATTCTGACACTTTCATATTACCTTTTATTTTTTTAAAAATTGGGGCTTTTTAAAAAAAGTTTTGTGTATCCTTGGAAATCCAACAAGCCTGAGCGCCTTTACTATGCTCCATTTTTCCTTCGTTTCGTGGTCTTATTGTTTCGTCATGGTACAATATTAGCGGTTGGTCAAGAAAAAAATCATGATTCAATACTCAAAATTTATGTTCTTTAAAGAAAGAAGTTTCCCACGGCCTTAATGTGGAGAGTTAGTGCATAGCCTTAGCAATCTCCAAATTCAGACATTTAATGGAAGAATATTTTAACTTTGTTTTGTAATAAGTTGTAGACCGTGAGGTTTTACGTTGGAGTGCAACATGCCTTTTCAATAATCATGTATTAAAAGCAGGATACTCAAGGTACCCTATTAATCACATTGTTTTGTGGAAAGTAAGTGAATCTTTACATATGTTGGTGCTAACTCCCGACTTTGGTCTTTGGTTCTATTTTTCCTTGGCCTTGTGGTGGCCCTGGATCCTCTTGAGCAGCAGCAACGCCTGTATGTAGGGCAGGACTTTGCCCTGCGAAATGATGCGTTTATTCTTGTCGCGGGCGGCGTTGCCAGCCAGCTCCAGGATCTCGCCCGTCAGGTACTCCAGCACGGCAGCCAGGTACACGGTGGCGCTGGCGTCCAAGCGTTCCGAGGCGTTACCCCGGTGGAGGAGCCCGCGCACGAGACCGACAGGGAAATGTAGATTAGCCGGGGAAAAACGGGTCTTGCCCTTGGAGCAAAGCTCGCAGACAATCTGAACAATTCATTACCGAAAACACGTAAACAGTGAAAAATCAAGTGTTAAAGTAAACGTTCTTATAGACTAGTCTAGTTAATAAAAGAGAACAGTCCTATTGGTCACGGTAACCCTTTTTTGTCCAATAAAAAATAAGGATTTGGGTCCTTCATTTGCATGAAGCCGTGTAAATTTTTTTTTTTTTAAATCCTTTACTTTTATCCAATCAGAGCTGGTTAATTTTACAGCCTCATTTGAATTTCAAGAGTATAAATAAAACCATCCTGCCCTGCTTCTTTTTTTCCATTTTAGGACTTACAGCTCCTATTTGGTCTGTAAAGGATGCCTGAACCTTCCAAGTCTGCTCCAGCTCCTAAGAAGGGCTCCAAGAAAGCCATCACCAAAGCTCAGAAAAAGGACGGCAAGAAGCGTAAGCGCAGCCGCAAGGAGAGCTACTCGGTGTACGTGTACAAGGTGCTGAAGCAGGTCCACCCCGACACCGGCATCTCTTCCAAGGCCATGGGCATCATGAACTCGTTCGTCAACGACATCTTCGAGCGCATCGCGGGCGAGGCGTCGCGCCTGGCGCACTACAACAAGCGCTCGACCATCACGTCCCGGGAGATCCAGACGGCCGTGCGCCTGCTGCTGCCCGGGGAGCTGGCCAAGCACGCCGTGTCCGAGGGCACCAAGGCCGTCACCAAGTACACCAGCTCCAAGTGAGCGCGCCCATCTCCGCTCTTAACCCAAAGGCTCTTTTCAGAGCCACCCACTCTATCAAAATAAGAGTTGTAATTGGTGTCCTTTGCACTTTAATGTGTTGGCCCCAAATTTAATGTGTTTGTACTTTAGTAAAACACAGGTCATTTAGGGTTTACCTTAGGTGTTACACGTTCACTTTCTACTTAACCAGTTTCTGTTCTATTGTGCGCTTACTAAGTGCTTGCGTTGTGGGAACGTTTATAATGGTAAAAGTTTAGGTTTCTAGTGTGATCTTAGTACTTAAAAATTGTACCTAGTTGAGCCCTCCAATTGAAAACAACTAGTTTCCTAAGTTAATATTTTTTCCTTCGTCCAGAAATCTTGGGCCTTTTAAGGGTTGGGCATTGATAGTGGCCGGAACTCTCAGGAGTTTATCTGTAACCACTTCGCTTTGCTGAGGACCATGTTGACAACTCCAAGACTTCCAGAGTAATCTCTAGAAACTGGTAAAGGCTTTGGTAAAGGATTCAGCAGTGTCCTGAGCCCTTGGACTAGGGGAGGGAGGAAGACTGGACCAGGCCTGGTGAGGTAAAAGGCTTATTGAGTAGAAAAATAATTTTTTTCCACTGGCTTTGAGAATAAGACAAATTTTGGAAAATAACGGAGGTCTATCAAGAAACAGGAGGCAAGCTGGATGGTAGTTGGTGCAAGCCTTAAAGCCCAGCAGTAAGGAGGCAGAGACAAGTGGATCGCTGAGTTCAAGCCAGCCTGGTCTACAGTGCTACAAAGACCCTACACCCCGCAAAGAAAAGAAAAAAGAAACGGATGGCAGAAAGCCCAGAGACTGTTCATTATCCAATGTGGCAAAATGCATAACCAAGAGGCAAGGAATACCCTATTCTGACTTAATTGCAGGCTGGAAGATGTAGGTTTCTCAATTCTGCCTTCAGCATCTTTCAGCAAAATTTTGAATTAAATTATGAAATTGAAATCATTATGTAGCTGAGGTTGACATGAAACTTGATCTTCTTGCTTCTACCTTGCAAGTGCTTGGATTACCTGGGATTATAGAATCGTGACATTACTCCCTGTACATACGATTCTGAGGTCGATATCCAGGATTTGATGCATGCTATGTGAGCATTCTTTTTCACCCAGTCACATGTGGAAGCCATGATGGTGTTTGGTTTGTTTATATTTGCTAGTTTTTTGTCTTAAATTATTTATGTGTGAATCAGGTTTTAAATTTTAAATTTTAAGTTTCTGAAACTTAAAATTTACTTACTTAAATATTCACCACTATAAATAGTTTCAAATATAGACATGGTAGGCAAACTGAGACAGCTTTTTAAACCATAAAAATACATTTTGATACTCCTCTATGCACTTTATGGGGAATATTGTAGGTGGGATTTGTCGGTTCTGTGATAAACATAGGCTATCTCCATCCCATTACCTAGCTGTGCTCCAAAAGTTGTATAAAATCGTTTTCAGTGGGCAACGGTTAACACCAACATAATCTTTTTTTTTTTTTTTTTTTGGGTTTTTTTCGAGACAGGGTTTCTCTGTAGTTTTGAAACCAGTCCTGGAACTGGCTCTTATAAACAATTCATTCTTATAACATTTCTTTGAGTGTGATTGCATTATTTATATCTCCTTCATTTTTCTTTCTCACTGACCAAAATAAACCATGCCTCTCAAAATTCTTCGGTGTCATCGAATAATTTTGAAAATACCAGGCTAACAGGATTTCTTAAACCGCTGCCCACCTCAGTCATCTAAGCACACAAGCTGAAAAAGAAGCTCAATTTTGATCAGTTCCTTCTCCAAACCTGAAGCAGGGAAAGTTTACCACAAGAAAGACTACATGTTAAGACCAGACATTGGTATGTATTGTCCATTTAATACACTTGAACACATACATACCAATCCTTTCAAAAAAGACATGTTCTTTCTTACCTTGCTCACATTCCCATGATGTACAGTGAAAACATCAAAGAACCACCTCCATCACACTGGATTTTGGGGCAGGAATTATTCTTTCCTGTGAAGCTTACAGACAGCTAATTTATATATGTTTTCTTATGTTCATTCACGTGTAAATATATTTCATAGGCTTAATTCATCAGACCATGAGTCACGGGATGTTTTCCAACCCCTACACCCTGCAGCAGGCTATGCACAAGTAGAAGAATGGAGGATAATGGGAGTTTTGTGAAAGCTTAAAATGCATTGGGTTACAGTCAAGTGAAAACAGGAACACGAGAATAATGGAAACAGCTTGGCAGAAAGATGGGCGAGGCTTTCCTAGCGAGCAGAGGAGTTCTTGGTACCTCACAGCCTTGCATGTTCTTTTGAGTCAGTGACTACGCACGTTCTCTCTGCTTTCAGTCTCCAAGCTTCTAGCATTTTAGTGTTAACAGGCCCACTATAAGAAAACTTGCATGACATATTTATACTAATATATATCTACCTACCTATCATCTATTTATCTACCTATCTATCTACTTAAGTACACACACACACACACACACATATTTTTCTTTTTTGAGGGGTGGGATTTGTGGAGGCAAAACAGAGCCTGGCGTAGACTCTCAAAATGTGTACTCAACCTGTTATGGGGCGCCCATCAGAGATAACCACTCAGGCACAGTTTATAGTAAATTGAATTATTTATTTCTCAGTCCTGAGCATTTAGGGTGAGAGGCTTTTAAAGGCAAAACCCACATCCTGGGGTCTCACTCTACAAATCTAGAGAGGTTTTCCGCAGTTAGCAGTTTAACAGGCGTTATCTGGGGCATCTTGACCTCTGGTTCCTAGAATGCATCTGGGTCATTTTGAATGGGATTCTACCAGGAAATGAAACTAAAAATTGAACCTGAAATGGCCTTAGCATAAACACGAAGTGCAGTAGGCTCTGCACCGTCTTGCCCTGTCACAAAAACTATAATTCTATGTGACTCAAAACAACTCAGAAACACACCTGCTGTGTATTTGAGAACTTTTGATAACAAAATCTAGAAAGAAAAATGTCATTTAGTAATTTGCATTTAAACAATGGTTGGGGAAAAGTCAGAAGAGCCCTTGGCATTCAACTACCAGAACCCTTTTTTTTTTCTTTTAAAGTAGAAGTTTAAAGAAAATTGAACAGACAAAAAGAGTCATATGCAAATTAGGAAGTCAAATTCTTAGTTTCTATTGGATATTATCTCTTAACCAATGAGAGCAAGGCATTCAAAATCCTTCAAGCTTGTATAAATACTTCACATTTCCAACTCAATGCTTACACTGAAATTTTCTTCCTTTCTATTTCCTGCTATAACTTAACTGTGGTTATGTCCGGACGTGGTAAGCAGGGCGGGAAGGCTCGTGCCAAGGCCAAGACCCGATCTTCCCGGGCCGGCCTGCAGTTCCCCGTGGGCCGCGTGCACCGTCTCCTCCGCAAGGGCAACTATTCCGAGCGGGTGGGCGCCGGCGCCCCGGTGTACCTGGCGGCCGTGCTGGAGTACCTGACGGCCGAGATCCTGGAGCTGGCTGGCAACGCGGCCCGCGACAACAAGAAGACGCGCATCATCCCGCGCCACCTGCAGCTGGCCATCCGCAACGACGAGGAGCTCAACAAGCTGCTGGGCCGCGTGACCATCGCGCAGGGCGGCGTCCTGCCCAACATCCAGGCGGTGCTGCTGCCCAAGAAGACCGAGAGCCACCACAAGGCCAAGGGAAAATAAGTTGCTCACCTATATCGTGGACTTTCCTGGTGGAAGTGACCTTAAAACAAAGGCTCTTTTCAGAGCCACCCACCTTTTTCCATAAACGAGCTGCCACCTCAGTTTGAGTTTTTTAGTATAGTCCGTGGTGTATTGTGGAAGGCATACATTACTATATGAAACTCCAAATCTTCCTTTGTTTTATAATTTCATACAAGTACTTTCTCCAATCACTTCGTGAACCAGTGTTGAGAACCCGTTAGGATACATCACTAAACCAGAATAAGTAATTTTCTACATACGTTTCTCCAAACTGGTCGTGAACCAAAGTTAAGAACCCATTGGTGTTCAACAACACTAAACAATTAGCATCCGAGTATAAAGGCACAACAATACCAATCATTACCCGGCGTTAAGGCACCCTTTTACAGTTTGCACTGCTCCCAGTTGGTTTTCGCTGACACGAGTTGTTTTCGTGAGACTCCTATTGTGCATTCAAATATTTGGAAGTGATAAACAGTATTTAATACTAAATTACTGCAGTACTAAATTACTGTCAATCCCATTAAACCTTATTAGATGAAATTCCTGATTACCTGAGTTGAACATTTTCAGCCTGAACCTACTGAATGTACAGATTCCTGAGTAAAATTTCTATCCACAGCAGTTATTGTGACGAAAGAGTAAAAGTGGACGCAAACATGGCGGAGGGGCGGATGCGCGGTGTGACGGAAGGGGTGGAGAGAGGGCAGGTTCATTGAAAAACCCGAAAGCGTGTGTTTTAATCAGGATTTAGGAGCAGAGATCGACCAATCCCGGAAAAGCGCGGGATCGTTTGAATGTTCTTGTGTCCAATAGCGGATAGCCTGATTGTATAAAAGATGGACAGCGTATTGGAAGTCATTACATAGTATTTCGCCTTCTTTTTGTTTCACTCATGGCTCGTACCAAGCAGACCGCTCGTAAGTCCACCGGCGGCAAGGCCCCGCGCAAGCAGCTGGCCACAAAGGCTGCCCGCAAGAGCGCCCCGGCCACCGGCGGCGTGAAGAAGCCCCACCGCTACCGGCCCGGCACCGTGGCGCTGCGCGAGATCCGGCGCTACCAGAAGTCCACCGAGCTGCTGATCCGCAAGCTGCCGTTCCAGCGGCTGGTGCGCGAGATCGCGCAGGACTTCAAGACCGACCTGCGCTTCCAGAGCTCGGCCGTCATGGCTCTGCAGGAGGCCAGCGAGGCCTACCTGGTGGGTCTGTTCGAGGACACCAACCTGTGCGCCATCCACGCCAAGCGAGTCACCATCATGCCCAAGGACATCCAGCTGGCCCGCCGCATCCGTGGGGAGAGGGCATAAATTCTTAAGTCAGTGCAAAGTTGAACCCAAAGGCTCTTTTCAGAGCCACCCACGTTTTCTGTAAAAGCAGCTGTGATTCAAAACTAATACCTTTGAAAGTGGCTTAACGAACAGACCATTCTATTTGTTATGTGTATTGTCAGTAGGTACTAAGGCTTAGATACTGTTATTTGAAACCCTTTATTATACTGCAGAAATTTCTTTTTTTTCTAGACCTTGTTTCATGTTTTTCCACCAAGTTTCTTCTACCTAATTAAAATTTCCCAAGATCTAACTTCATTGGGTGGTTTGCCTTAATATACTTTAAAGAATGGAATCCCATTGCTTTGCAAAATAACCATTTCATATGAAAGTAAATATTAACTGGGCCCTAGTGGCTCAGGCATGTACTCCCTAATACTGCATAGGCTGAGGTGGCACGATCACAATTTTGAAGTTTGCTTGCCTTACAGGATGATTTTAAAGATAACTGGTAGTTTATTAGGACCCTCTCTCAAAATCCGAAGGTGCTCAGGTAGAGGTCAAAGGGAGCCAACACTTTCCTAGCCAATATACAAAGAAGAAGAAAGTAAAGGTGTATTCCAGGTGTTTGGTTTTTCTAGTGGCTTTTAAAACAGCTCTCCCTGCCAACTGCTTGTCATGTACAGGTGTTTCAAGGTGATGGGGTCCCTTGAAGGTCTACCATCTCAATATTTTGATTTTAGCTGTGCTGGCTTTGATGTCCCCTGCTTTAGTTTCTTTTTTAGATATTTTCTCCTTTCATAAGAAACTAGTGTTTTCAGTGCAGGTCCCAGCAGGCAAGCACTTACTGTTTTTCTGTGATAAGATAGTCTTACATTATCCTGACTCCACAGCCCCCTCCTAAAACCAAGGGTTAAAAAAAAAAAAAAAAAGGATTCTGGATTCATTCTTTATTTACTTCAGGCTTTTCTTTAATAGAATTTCACAATGAGAGCATGAGAGAGGGCAAGCAAGCAAGCGAGTAGGTTCCTTCAAAAGGGTACACACCAGGGGCCTGGCACCATAAACAGCCATTTGTATGGGAAGCTCACGCAGACTCATTCTGTTCTTGATGTCTGTTGTGTCATGGGAAAGGATCTTTTTCTCCATCTGAAAAGGAGATCAGCACCAGCTGTCCTTCATGATTGTGGCTGGGTATATCTGAATGCCTGGTTTCAGTCTTTCACTGTCTATTATTTTTTTTGTAGTTTAAGTTTTTTAAAAGCCCAAACTAACTTCTTAAATTACTTTCTACCTGGCATTACTCAGTTGCATAAAGTCTGCTCAGTTTATGAATAAAATGTTATCATGTACTTGAAAATCAGCAATGGTAGAAATTCAAGGTCTTTTAGGTTTGTTTTGTTTCTTTGTTTCAGCAAGGGGAATAAGTATTGTCTAATAGCTTCTTATTCTCAACCTAAAACAGGAGAAAAGAAATATTGTTCAGCAGAGTCTACAGATGAGATCATTGTTTACCAAACTATCAGGCACTAAAGGCTAAGTGAATTTTGATCAAACATTGTTTAGCTTTCTTTAGCTTTCTTACTCTCCCATAGTTGTCTGTACTCAACTTGGAATAAAAACACTTAAATTTTTGTGGCTGGGCAGTGGTTAATCCCAGCACTCGGGGAGGCAGAGAGAGGTAGATCTCTGTGAGTTCAAGGCCAACCTGATCTATAAGAGCTAGTTCAAGGACAGGGCTCCAAAGATACAGAAAAACCCTGTCTCAAAAAAACAAAAATAAACAAAACACTTAAGTTTTTGTCATTTCTTCCGGTCTTCATTTGTGTATTGTGACTTGTTGCCTTGTCCCAAAAGTGATCTAAATTATATTTTTTTGCCAAATTCATTCTCAGGCTCTGATGGAGATCCTGACAGTAAAGCCTTACCTTTAATCTATATAAAATTGAACAGACAGCATGTATTAGACATACTAGATAGTGGCTGTTATAAGAAATTCCGAAAGCATGTGTGCTCCAAGTACCAGAGAGTGGTATTAGGCACAGGATGAAATTACAGCTAGTGTTCTTGAAGGCAATAGCTTGTGTGAAAATTCAAAGCTTTTAAAGAAAAGTCCGATCTTATGTTCAGGACACATTCTTTAGGTTGAACAGTAGTCATACACAGGGACACACGCCTGTAACCCAGCTTTGGGAGGTTCAGACCAGAGGCTTACAAATCTCTTTCCTGGTTACATTGTGCTGTGCAACATTTTCTGGAAAAAAGAGGAGGGGGAGGAAGGAGGAGGCAGAAAAGGGAGTGGGAGCGGGGAGAAAATAGAAAATGGAAAGAAAGACTAGAAAGACAGGAGTTAGCAGCAGGCCATCAGTCTTGACCAGTAGAAGCAACTTCCTGAGTAAGAAGGTAAGCATGTAGAAAAAAGTGAATGGAAGTTCATAAACTTGAACCACACTGCATCTCGGCTGGGAAAAGCTGGGATATGAATGCCAATGCACCGTAGAAAAAAGGACAGAAAGAACTTTTCAAACAATTTTTAAAACTCCATCCCCGAAATACAAACCAGGATCTGACACTGTCTTCTACTTTACCATCCGCGGTGAGTAAAGCAGCCGCAGTGCCAGACAGACGACTGTGATGAAGCCCATCACACAGGGTTTATTTCCGCTGCCACTTTTCCATCCCTGGCCATCTCTGAAGTGAGGACAGGAATTTACTCAGGGCAGAAACCTGGAAACCTGAGCTGCTGCAGAGACCACAGAGGGGTAATGCTTACTGACTTGCTTCCCATGGCTTACTTTCTGAGAGAACACAGGACCACCAGCCCAGAGATGGTACCTCCCACAAGAAATCCCTCACTGCATCATTCCCTAATTAAGAAAGTGTCCTATAGGCTTCCCCAGCCTGACCTTATGGAGGCATTTTCTCACCTGAGGCTTCCTCCTCCATGATGACTCCAGCTTGGGTCAAGTGGGCATAAAAGTGACCAGCAAAAATATTAACAAGTAAACATATTTAAACAGTACTTCTTTGGAACAATCATCACATTTTAACGTATTACCCAATCCAATGCCCACAAAATACTGGTAGCATTATCAGATGAGTTTTATAGGTAAAAGGGAGAAAGGGGAAAACTACCAGTTTTCCTTAATTATCTATTAATTCATCCCTTTGAACGAGGAATACACTATACAGGTGTGGTAAAATCATACCTCCATCCTCTTGGAGTCCTGCTCAGGTAGGACTGCAAATTAAATTAAGAGAATAAAAGCACCAAGCATTTAACAGTTTTATTGCTCTTATTCAAAAATAGTAATCGGGCAGTGATGGAGCATGTCTTTAATCCCAGCATTTCGGAGGCAGAGGCAGGCGGATCAAAGTTAACCTGATATACAAAGTGAGTTCCAGGTCAATAAGGGCTACACAGAGAAACTCTGTCTGCAAAACCAATCAAACAAACAAACAAGCAAAAAACCAAAGCAGCAGAATCGACTACCTACAGAATCAGGCAAAGGACCAAGTGCAACGATTTGACAAAGCAAAGGGGTTTCAGCTATTACTTGCACTAATTCTGCCTCTGTTCCTCCTAGTAATAAAAAGGTTTTATTTTGTTCTTTTACTATCTTTCACATCAGAATTTTCACTTTCAAGAAACAATAATAATGTGTTCTTTTGGCACTAGGTGTGTATGTGCGTGTGTATTGCTTTGAGCATACATGATTTAGAGTAGTATATGTTTTAACACCTTCAAGTAGTGGGCCATAAATACGTAATTCTTTGTTAGAAAATTCATACAAAAATATAACTTAGATTAAAATAGTGGTATAGTGCAAGCTGGGTGCAAGCTTGGGAAATCTTTTGGCAAATCTTTTGGCTGAAGAAAGGCAGCATTCCTTGTGTTCCACTCCTTGATCCCCGCCCTGCCGGGGCGGAGCAAAAGATACGTTGGCAGCCTTTTGGTCTCCGCCCACTTGATGTTGAGGTTCTCAACCAGGTCCGATAGAAGCCTATAATAAGCCACCATCGGCTTTTGCTGTTCACTTGTTCGTTTGGACCAAGTTTCTAGATATGTCTGGCCGAGGAAAGGGCGGTAAAGGCCTGGGCAAAGGCGGCGCCAAGCGCCACCGCAAGGTCCTGCGCGACAACATCCAAGGCATCACCAAGCCCGCCATCCGCCGCCTGGCCCGCCGTGGAGGAGTCAAGCGCATCTCCGGCCTCATCTACGAGGAGACCCGCGGGGTGCTGAAGGTGTTCCTGGAGAACGTGATCCGCGACGCGGTCACCTACACGGAGCACGCCAAGCGCAAGACCGTCACCGCCATGGACGTGGTCTACGCGCTCAAGCGCCAGGGCCGCACCCTCTACGGCTTCGGAGGTTAAGCTCTTGCTGCGTTTTTCTCCACTGTCGCAAAAGGTCCTTTTCAGGGCCACCCACTTGGTCCTTAAAAAGCTGTACATTTCATGTCTACCATTGTTATCGTATGCCTAATTTGTGCTTCCTAGGCAGTCTCTGTTCTCTAACTTGCGTTAAACAGCTCTTTTGTATTAGCTGTGAGCCGTTGTTTGGGAATCTTTCACCCCTTGCGCCAGATTTATGCTAAAAAGATACTAAGGTTTCTTTAAAGGTAGGATCCTACACTTAAATATTTTATCAGTCTGGGGCACATGTAGTCAGTCCCTTTCGAAATTCTGGTCACAAAGTTTCACACCAGCAGTTTGGATGTTTTCGTCATGGGAAGTCCTAACCTTTAAGGAGCTCTCAGGGATCCAAAGGAGGTGGGCTTATAGCTTAGTCTCAAGTATCAATAACAATCATTAAGGTGATTTGTAATTCAGCTTCAGAAAGTAAACCAGGGTTGGCAAACTCCAGAAAGCTATTTCCTTTCTCAGTGGGTTCAAGGTCAGGTTGGACAGCCTTTAAAAGCCTATATTGGGGATAAATACGTTTTAAAACATTTTGCACCACCAGGGCCTCATTTCAATCACCCATTACCACTACCTGAATAAAGAACCTTCGGGTGGTGCCCACACTGAAAAAGCATCCACAATCCATTCAACTGGTGGAAAAACGACTTAAGAAACAGGACACAGAGAAGCCCTGTCTGCAAATAAAACCGAAAGAGAGAGGAGAGGGAAGGGGGAAGAAGGGGAAGAAAAGCAACAGACCCAAGTGATCCTGGAGGTTTTAAACAGAATTAAGAGTAAAATTTGAGATGAGACATTTAAGGTGTAAAGGAAACCTTAGGTCCTATCAACATATAGTCTGGTGGTAGTTTTTCTGTTTCTTTAGTTGGGTTTTTTTGTGTGTTTGTTTTGGTGTGTGTGTGTGTGTGTGTGTGTGTGTGTGTGTGTGTGTGTGTGTGTGTGTGTATTGCAGAAAAATCAGTGAGATTTGACTATCAGAAGATAGAAAGGAAATAGTGGTACAAACAGTACTGATATTTATGTGATGTTTTCCTTGACCACCCCTTCCAAGCAGTGCATGTAAATAAACACTGACATAAAACCTATGTCGTTTCTATGAGTAATGTAGAGATCACAGAGAATATAATGTATGCATACAGGTTGCTTGTTTATGCCACTATGCCACCATATACAGGGCTTCAGCATCTTCGTACAGTCTTTGAATGTCCCCCCGTGAGTTTTGACAGTAGACTAAATAGCAAAACTAAATGAGACTAATGATGTAGAACATAATGTAATGCAACATTATCTGTAAAGTGAACAGGTAGAGACAGGACAGTTTCAGCAGAAGAAACAACCTATGAGCTATATCCACTGTCCCCCAGCACTCCAGAAACGGATGGAGAAGGACCTCAGATCTGAGGCCAGCCTGTGCCCTGTGGAACGTGGAGAGATTCAGAAATGAGATTGTATTATGTGTATTGCATACTCTGTCTCAGTTCTTAGACCTTTTTATCATTCTTGGAGCTGCAGCTTTGTCAACTAATGTGTTCTGTAAAATACTTTTATTTATTCAATAGAATTCCATGCCCCAGCTGGGAAGCCAGGTTCATCCCGTAGCAGCGCAAAAATTGATAATAGTGGTCGCTTCTAGTCATTTCTCAGCACACCAGTAGGAATATGATTTGTAAAGATATTGAATCTACTCTCTGCTCAGAATATTTTGCTGAACTACCGTACTAGTCACAATTCCTTAAAAACACAGTTCTCAGGCTGGGCAGTGGTGGCGCATGCCTTTAATCCCAGCACTCGGGAGGCAGAGGCAGGCAGATCTCTGTGAATTCGAGGCCAACTTGGTCTACAAGAGCTAGTTCCAGGACAGTCACCAAAAGCTACAAAGAAACCCTGTCTCGAAAATCAAAAAAAGAAAAAAAAAAAAAGATTTTCCAAACCTCAGGTTGTCAAAATAAATAAACAACAACAACAAAAAAAAAAACCCCACAGTTCTCACTTCAAATAGAGTAAGAGATAGTTTAAGTTTACTTGGGAGCCCAATAGGAGTGACCATGGTCCAGGAACAGAGGCTTAAATTACCCCAAACTCTATGTTCCCATGTAGAAGAAGTTTCATGAAAGTATTATAGTTACAAAGAAAGGTCATTTATTAGGACACTTTTTTGAATATATTGGTGGAATCATTACATAAGCGGTCATAGCCAAGGAACGAAATCTCAGCCAGTGGCCTCATATGCTGTCTGATGACTCACCCTTTTCGTTGGTACAAGCTAGACTTTATTAATACACTTCCAGAAGCTTTCATCTGTTAGTTATAGGATGAGGAGTGCACAGCACAGAAATTGGCAATAACTATTCAGAGAGCTAAAGACTGCTCCAAATAAATTGTAATTGGGTTTTGAATACAAAACATTCCATCCGCTCAACATCATTGAAAGTCGAATCACTGTCAGCCTTTGCGGATACTTCTTTCCAGGAATTGTCGTTCACACAGTCCTTAATTCAATACCTAACTCTTTAAGAGTGACCATATGGGGGTTTTATTTAATGTGATATGTATAATAATATTCTTAGTATGTGTGTATAAGTATGTATGTCGGTATGTCCCCCTTCGCTAGGATATAATGCCAAGACAGTGTGGACTTCGTTGTGTCCTCATGACTATAGCATCTAGAACAACCCTGCTATCTCACAATTTGTCTACAGATTGTTATTTATGCTTTCTTTTGTCTTTTATTTTAAAGTTATTTTTCTTTTATTGTATGGATATTTTGTCTGCATTATGTCTGTGCACCACTTTTATGCTGGGTGCCCAGAGTACAGAAGAGGGAATTGGATTTCCTGGGATTGCAGTTATAGGATATTGTTGCAGCATGATTAATAAAAACCCAAAGACAGATATTGGGATTCAACCTGAAGATCAGAAAAGAAAAACAGCCAGCCATGGGTTGTACCTCAGTCCGAAATGGCGATCCTGCCTCCAGGAATCCTCAGAATGAGACTGTGTGAGAGCTGTCTCCTCCCATCTATGATCCCCTCTAGTGCTGGGATTAAAGGCCTGCATCACTACTGCCCGGTTTCTATGGCAAACGAGTGTGGCCATACTACTGGGATTAAAGGTGTGCCACCTCTGCCTGGTCTGTAAGGCGGCTGTTTTACTCTCTGATCTTCAGGCAACCTTTATTTATTAAACTACAAATGAAATATATCACTGGATTTCCCCTTTTTGTCTAAAATAAAAGGGGCTATAGCTAATATAAGAAAAATATATACAATAAGTACAATGACTATTTATAATATATACAGGCAACAAATACATCAACAATGTCTAGTCCATTTGTATTTGACAAATTCAGAGAAAATACTCCATAGCTAGCCTATACTAGTGACTCCAAAGTCTTGTACCTAATCTACGTTTTATCATAACTTGCTTTTTGTGTCAGATAAATAAGGAAAACTATAGCTATCCAGTCTTCAACTCCTTCAGAGATCCAAGAAGGAAATCATAACTGATAAGAAGGAAGTATGAGCAAGCGACTTCCAAAAAAATGTGAGAAATGACAAAAACAGCTGGCTTCCTGGACAGTCACCCAAAGTTCCTCTATAACGTTGGGGCATCCATCTTCGGCCTACAGGCCCAGCATATCTAACAGACTTTTCTGTGAAGCAGGATGTTCTGAAGGGCTGTCCCTTCTTGTCTTGACATTTGGCAGTCACTCTCTTTTGTGTTCTGCTTGCTTGTCCAATTAGGACAGCATACTGTCAGCAGTCGAGGAGGGGCATTTTCTTGCCCAGTGGCTTACTTTTGCCACAAAGAAAGTAAGCTCCATGTGGAGTTGCTTCGATGCCCATTATTTTCTCTGAAGTAGATTGGTGCTGCCAGCAGCAAGCATGTCTCATTGTGATGAAAAAAAAAAGAGCCTATGTTATTCGAACATTTTAAATGCCATATTCTGTAGACCTCTGAAGTGTTTGAAGATGGCCTACCTAAAACATAACTTTGTTTGACCTTGAAAACATTCCTAATATGCCTACAAGTTCAATTGTAATAGGTGACTAATTACTAACCTGAATTTCCTTATTATCCTAAACAGTTGGCAATAATAACTTTCAAAGACTAGACATTTGCATTATATTGTTAAAAGAGCTGCATAGGTACAATACATTGAACAAGATTAGAAATGTATACACAGTATGTTTTAACAAATTAATCTATTTGTATCAATACACAAAATTTGTATGCAATATACAAGAGTCCAATCTAATATAAAACATTTAAAACTAGTAGTGGCTTTTTAAAAGTAGATTCAATAATCTACCTTTTTATCTTATCATTTCTATGCCCTCCCCTTTTTCTTTTCAGAGTAGATTCAATAATCTACCCTTCTATCCTATCCTATCTATGCTCCCCCCTTTTTTCCTTTCTTTTCAAAAAAAGAACTTAGAATCTAATCTCCTTTGTTTAACTTTTTTCCTGGCCATTACCAACAACTTGTAGCCACCCTCCCCTCCAAATAATGACAAATATCCATAATCCACTGAATGACCCAACACCAACCACCGCACCCTCTGGGGAACATGGACGTCGTATTCTTAAATTTACTTCCTGCTGTCTGTGGGCGATGGTATCTTTAGGGGATCCTGAAAAGAAACATGTGGGGGTTAACTGTCAAGTCCCGGGAGATGTATTTTTGTTGTTGTGTCTATGCGTAATAGGGAAGTGCAAAGCTTGTTTCAAATCCCGGGTAGAGCAGTCTGTGAGGTTGGATCATCTCAGCTAGCCACCTCGAAATTATTCTAAGCAGTTTGTAGCCCAAAGCTATCAGTTGAATGGTATCATATGAACCAGGTGGAAGCGTTGTGGGGCCCCATCTTCTTCCTGGAGGACTTCAGAAATCAGTGTAGGAAAATTTATCATTCATTGTGGAAAGCTTAAACATTATTCATATCAAAATGGAAAGTTTGCATTTCAATAGACATATATTCAAAGAATGGTACCATAGAGAAAAAAATAGGTATGGCGAGAAGTAGAATTTTTGAAAGTAGAATTTTGATAACCTTAGTCCCAGTCAGCTTTGATTTTTAGGTGAATTGGAACAACTATCATGCTGAGAAGAAAGGAGATAAGTATGCTTAGGTAGTGAGATTTTACCCTGGTGAGAATATTGGTATCATAAGTCAGATTCTTCTTTGCTTGGTGGTTCTTTCTGGATAGCTATCTTTTCTTCTTTAGGTGTTTAGATGTCCAAGATCTCTTGACTTCTTGAAGATGGATGAGTCTTTTCTATTTTCCTGAAAAGACAAGAACAGAACCCTGCCCCAACCCTTGTGAGATTTCCTTACAACTTGTAGGACTGTCACCTTGTGAATGGGCTCTATCATTTCTCTTTATCAAGAGGTTTCTCCTTTTCAAACAGAATCTTGATTAATTTTGATGATATACATAAATAAAGGTTGCCTGAAGACCAGAGAGTAAAACAGCCGCCCTAGTGAGCTGTACAGACCAGGCCAAGGTGGCACACACCTTTAATCCCAGTAGTATGGCCACACTCGTTTGCCATAGAAACCGGGCAGTAGTGATGCAGGCCTTTAATCCCAGCACTAGAAGGGATCATAGATGGGAGGAGACAACTCTCACACAGTCTCATTCTGAGGATTCCTGGAGGCAGGATCGCCATTTCGGACTGAGGTAGAGATCAAAGCCTGTGGCTGGCTGTTTTTCTTTTCTGATCTTCAGGTTGAATCCCAATATCTGTCTCTGGGTTTTTATTAATCGTGCTACATACAGAGTGTTAGACACCATGTGGGTGTTGGGAATTGAATGCAGGTTCCCTGGAAGAGCGGCAAATGATCCATCTTAACCACTGATCCATCTCTTTTAACCATTGATCCAGTACTCTTTTTGTCTTTTAAAAATTTCATTTTAAATATTTTATAATCATGTGTGTGCCTGCACACACACACACATGCATGCGTGTGCAGTAGCTGGTGTGCACATATCAAAGCACACTTGTGGATTTCAAGAGGATAATTTAGAATTGGACCTAGCACATAGGTCCAGGAGTTTGAAACCAGGTCTTTAGGCTTGGCAGCAACTTTACTCAATGAATCATGTCATTGACTTCTTTTGTCTTGCTATAGAGCAGGTTAGCCTGGAACTTGTAGCCCAGCCTCACCTTAAATTTGTGGTCTTTAAAGTGAACATCAGGAACCCTCAGGCAAATCCCCAGGCCTCCCTCCACTAAGCCCCACTATGATACCTGCACAATTGATTCCTCAATAAGCATGAGACTCCTGTCAATCTTGAGAGTTAACGCAGACTTGCAAATCTAGGACAATATGAACTGACTGAGGAAAAGTGAGAGGTTTCTGTCCTCAGTAGAGGTAGATACCACACCAAGGAGAATATATGCCTATTAGGAACGCTTTGGAAAAAGGTCAGGCCTGCCTTAAAGGCCACCTTGGCTACTGATCTCTCATATAGAGAGCTGCATCTACAGACTACACTTACTGATTGCTCATGAGAACTCGGTCACTGGCCTCAAGGAGCAGCTGGCACATATAATTATAAAATAGCTCCTTGGGAAATTCAGATAGAAGGAATAAAGTGATCAACCACTCTCAAGATACACTGTTCCTGTCTGGACTATGCCTGAAAGCTCCCAGGGTACCTATGGATTCTCATTAGTTTTAAATGAGGCTATGCTGAATATTCCACGGTTGGGTAACAAGAATGGCAAACCAGGGAAAGTCGGACATAGCTAACAGTGACAGGCTAAAGTTCAAATCTGTCCCTTTTAAAAGGGATGCCTAAAATAAAAACCAATAAGAAGAGAAATAAAAAACAAAAACAAGAAGAGACAAAAACTGCTGCCAAGCTGGGTGTGGTGGTAACCAACAACAATCCAACCACTTGGGAGGCTAGGCCAACCCAGGAAGACAAAGTACTGTTCAGTTGGGTTGTGAACCTGAAATTGTAGCAGATATTTCCCAAACTGCCTCTACACCAATGTACAAAATAGGCGAAATACAGGAAACCATTTAAAGAACACATCTGTCTTTACCAAAACTAAGACCCGAAATGGAAGCTATTGTACTTCACACACGATTTGCCCCCGTTTTCAGATGACTAAAAATGTAAATGTGTTTTCATCCCTCACTCTGGCTTTTCTCAAGTTGTTTGGCCGCCCAGGCTTGATGGGGCCGTACTTATTTAAAAGAAAAATGTGGTAAAACTTAGTTTGAAGGTCTCACTGTTCAATTCACTGAACGTATACAAGGAGAAACAAACCAACACGTACTTACAGGAGAAACAATTCCTCAGCCGGTTCTCTACGATCCGGTACGATGTACATAGCATGGCTCAGCATTACAACGCCTTTTCAGAGTAGATGGGCGGCCCTGAGAAGGGCCTTTGGTTATGTAAAAAGGATGCCAAGATTTTTGAGGACCAAGTCGGTGACCCTGAAAAGGGCCTTTTGCGACAGTGGAGAAAAACGCAGCAAGAGCTTAGCCTCCGAAGCCGTAGAGGGTGCGGCCCTGGCGCTTGAGCGCGTAGACCACGTCCATGGCGGTGACGGTCTTGCGCTTGGCGTGCTCCGTGTAGGTGACCGCGTCGCGGATCACGTTCTCCAGGAACACCTTCAGCACCCCGCGGGTCTCCTCGTAGATGAGGCCGGAGATGCGCTTGACTCCTCCACGGCGGGCCAGGCGGCGGATGGCGGGCTTGGTGATGCCTTGGATGTTGTCGCGCAGGACCTTGCGGTGGCGCTTGGCGCCGCCTTTGCCCAGGCCTTTACCGCCCTTGCCGCGACCAGACATAATGGCACAAGTTACAAGAGAGAAGACGTGCCTGATACCTGAGAGCGGGTCCTTATATAGCTGCTTCGCCTTAGTTCCCACCCCCAACAGAACGAAAGCCCGCCGGCGGGAAAGTGACGTCACAAATTCGGCCTCTGAACCTTGCCCAACAGAACCGAAAGCCCGCCAAGCCGGTGGCGGGAAAAATTACGCCACAAAATCCCGCCTTCATGTCTTGGCGATTCAAAATGAAAGCCCGCCGGCGGGAAAATTATTGTATAAACACCACCTCTGACCATTGCCCAACAGTGCCGAAAGCCCGCCAAGCCCGTGGCGGGAGAGTGACGTCACAAACCCCGCCTTTATGCCTTGCCCGTACGAAATGAAAGCCCGCCAAGCCCGTGGCGGGAGAGTGACGTCACAAATCCCGCCTTTATGCCTTGCCCGTGCGAAATGAAAGCCCGCCGGCGGGAAAGTGGCGTTGCAAAGTTGGCTTTTGATCCTTGCCCAGCAGAACCGAAAGCCCGCCAAGCCCGTGGCGGGAAAAGTTACGCCACAAATACCGCCTTTATGCCTTGCCCGTGCAAAATGAAAGCCCGCCAGCAGGAAAAGTGATCAACCACTGCCCTTGAACATTGAGTCAAATTCAGAGTGGTATCAGATTAATGCTTTTAACATACGGTTCCTAGAGGTTCTTTACTAATTATCAGAATAGAGAATCGAGGAGTAGAGCCACTTAAGATTTGGCACACGTTTTATTCTTGAGTTGCTTAGGTGCCAGTACCTAGTTTGAGTTAACGTAATTATTTCTATTCTCATGTTACGACTAAGAGGACGTCCTAAGATATTTCAAGTTTGAATGAGGAAACCGACCTAGCAGTTAAATTGACAAAAGTTTGTCAGATACGGTGAGCGGTAAAAACATTTCTCAGTCCCACAGCTACTTTACTTGAAATTGTGGGTGGCTCTGAAAAGAGCCTTTGGTTGAGATTAAGACGTTAACAATTACGCCCTCTCCCCGCGGATGCGGCGGGCCAGCTGGATGTCCTTGGGCATGATGGTGACTCGCTTGGCGTGGATGGCGCACAGGTTGGTGTCCTCGAACAGACCCACCAGGTAGGCCTCGCAGGCCTCCTGCAGAGCCATGACGGCCGAGCTCTGGAAGCGCAGGTCGGTCTTGAAGTCCTGCGCGATCTCGCGCACCAGCCGCTGGAACGGCAGCTTGCGGATCAGCAGCTCGGTCGACTTCTGGTAGCGCCGGATCTCGCGCAGCGCCACGGTGCCGGGCCGGTAGCGGTGGGGCTTCTTCACGCCGCCGGTGGCCGGGGCGCTCTTGCGGGCAGCCTTGGTGGCTAACTGCTTCCGCGGGGCTTTACCACCGGTGGACTTGCGAGCGGTCTGCTTTGTGCGAGCCATAGCAGCAAGTAAGCACAACGGCCAAAGACTTGACACGGCAATGACTGGCTTAGAACTAATATTTATAGTATAGAAAGCATACTGATTGGATGAAAATACTGTTCACCGGTGACGTTTAAGTCTCTGATTGGTTTACTTTTAAAAACTACAATTGCACAGTTTTTCTGGCAAAGGTTTGCGGCCGCCCTTATCATGTATGTGTGCGTTTTTAAGGAAAATGAAATAAAATTTCGGTCACTGTTAACTTCTCCACCACCTCTGTTGACCAATACAAGACCATTTGATCTTGCTGCCCTTAAAGAATCGAGAATCAACTTGATTAGTTGAAATGTTGAATTAGAGATTCTTATGCGCTGGGCGATGGTCGTCCAGAGTCTACCTTTTGATTGGTTTACTACGTCTTCCTTAATAGCCAGTAAAAAGGCAGATCTTGAATCCTTCATTTGCGTGCGGCATCTCCGTTTCGTCACAAGCTACAGTATAAACAACGGAGTGGAACGTAGAATTAAAATACAGAAATCTGACTCAGGTTATTCTGCGTACTTTTACCATTATATAGCTGAGTTTGTTTAGAAGCTTTGAGTTCTTGCATTTAAATCCAACTCTTGGCCAGAAATCACTCCATGCATGTGAACATTATTCTTTAATAAGCAGTAGTAAAACTGGTCATATAGTAGGTTAGGATTATTTAGTACTTTATATAAGAGAAAGTGCATAAATCCTTCCCAGAGATATTTCGACTTGCATGTGCCGGGATAAGAAGTCATGTCATGGCTTTGCTCTCGAGCTTTCTCAGGTTTGTAGGGGACAGTCCAACCACCTGTTATTAGCACTGTTGATTGGAAATGTGAAATCCGTATAGCAAGCTGATGCTTCTTAAAGCCCTAAAACACTTTAAGTAAAATATAAAAACTAACGTCACATAGTTATTACGTACAGATCAAAAAGATCTGCAACCCGGTTTTCTGTCTACCATGGAAGCAAACAAACCCTGAGTTCTGGAAGCCATCTCTGATACCTCAACTGTCCAACAATTTGGCTTTTGATTGGCTAATTTGCAGAAGCCATTCACCGTTTGAGCTACCTTTTGATAGACATCTACCGTCTGGAGATGCCCCTACTGTGCTTGAATTTCCACCTCAAGCAGCCGTCTAGCGAGGTTTGGGGGTAACTCAAGGGCGTAGAGATCTTGCAGGTGCGTCGGGCCCGAGGGGGCGGGGCTTCCAGGGTTCAAGGGGCGGGCGTTAGCGTGCACCAATCACAGCGCGGCCCTGCTCTATAAATACGCCGAGCGGGGCCTCGTCTTTCTACTTCTTTTCCTGGTTTTGGCAGTAGCTGTGCTATCATCTTCAGCTATCATGTCCGAGACTCCTCCTGTCGCTCAGGCAGCCGCCGCTGCTGCTCCCGAGAAGCCTGCAGCTGCAAAGAAGACCAAGAAGCCCGCCAAGGCTGCAGCAGCTAAGAAGAAGCCTGCTGGCCCCTCGGTGTCCGAGCTCATCGTGCAGGCGGTCTCCACCTCCAAGGAGCGCAGCGGCGTCTCCCTGGCCGCGCTCAAGAAGGCTCTCGCGGCTGCCGGCTACGATGTGGAGAAGAACAACAGCCGCATCAAGCTGGGGCTCAAGAGCCTGGTGAACAAGGGCACCCTGGTGCAGACCAAGGGCACCGGTGCTGCTGGTTCTTTCAAGATCAACAAGAAGGCGGAGGCAAAGTCTAGCACCACCAAGGTCTCCGTGAAGTCGAAGGCGTCGGCTGCGTCTAAGAAACCCAAGAAGACTGCCGGGGCCGCAGCCAAGAAAACTGTTAAGACCCCGAAGAAGCCCAAGAAGCCTGCCGTCTCCAAGAAGCCTTCCAAAAGCCCAAAGAAGCCGAAGGTGGTGAAGGCCAAGAAGGTGGCCAAGAGCCCTGCTAAGGCGAAGGCCGTGAAACCCAAGGCTGCCAAGGCAAAAGTGACGAAGCCGAAGGCTGCAGCTAAGCCCAAGAAGGCTGCACCTAAGAAAAAGTGAACAGTTCGGTTGGAGGCTTCTTCAGTAACCCAACGGCTCTTTTCAGAGCCACCTACATAACTTAAAAGAGCTTGGCACTCACTTCCAACTTGTCTGGTACAAACTAGGCTACTTGTTAGGAACTTCTGAGTTGTACACCTGGTTGACTTAGGCAGCTAAGGGCTTTTTCCCCCCACAGAATAGATCATAGCTTATTTGCCTTACCTGATATTTAAACCCAGGGAGGGTAATCAGACGTTCCCCTTTCCAGGTAAGTCCTGCCCCTTAAACATGAGACCCAACAACGCTCTATAGTACGTTGTGTGACATGGGGCATAGAACAATTTTGTAAGTCCAGTGGGATTGGTGACTATGAAGGGAGCAATACATAGGCTGTCACTCAAGTGCCAGGATTAAACGCTTGCGTCACTACCTCCCGGTGGTACTAAAGCCCTTAAAGCTGTCTATCTGCCAAGAACTGGAAACTGTCACAGGCAGGCAGCACTTTAAGCCTTTTGGAGATTTTTGATTCCCGCTGGTGCTCTTGAACTGATTTTCCTGCCTCCTGAGTACTAGGGTTACTCCCAACCCCTACCCCCCTAACTCAGTCTTTTACTGGACTCCCCTACTCAGCCTTGTACTTACCCTGAGCCATGTTTCTGGCCCTGAATTTAGTTGGGTTTTTTTGTTTTAATACATTTGGTCATAAACAATAATGATTGATTCACCTTTCACTTAAGGGTCAATTTACTTCAAAGTGATATACGCACATTTAGACATTTTGTTTTCCTTCAACAAAACTTTAGAAAGCCAATTAGTCGACAACAGACAGGCCTTTTATCTCAAGCACATGGGAAGTTGAAGCTAAAGAATACTGAATTAAAGCCAGCCTAGGCAGCACAGTCAGAGGCTGTACTAAAACAAGTTCAGGGACGATTTGGTTGGGTTTTGTTTGTTTGTTTTGTTTTCAACCAAAAAGAAGTTGTTTTATTTTTAATAAAGTCTCACACAAAGTATTAACCATTTGTTAATCTGTTGGTTGGCACTAAACTGATCATGATGCAACAAACAGGACTCCATACTGCTAAATATAAAGTATGTCTGACATTTTTAGTAAATGATTTATTCTGAGGACAGCTCAACTTCCAGAAGTGTGTCAGTTTCAGCTTCCCCTTCTGAGTGTGAGCTCATTAACTTATACAGCTTTTAAAGGATGTAGAATAATTTCCGTTATTTTAATGCAAAATTTCTTGGCTACTAGCATCAACTTTCTTTGGTGGCTACTTTAGTACTCCTGGGAATTGCTTGTTTCTATTTCTTGCTCATTGTTTCAGAGTGGTCTGTTTTCTTGTTCCATTATGAGTTTGTTTTAGATGCACATTTCTTTTTATGTGTTAGTATTTTTTCATATATATATATATATATATATATATATATGTGTGTGTGTGTGTGTGTGTGTGTGTGTGTGTGTGTGTGTGCAATCAGAGTTACACATGATTAGGAGCCACCATGTGGATGTGGGGAACAAACCACCAAGGGTTTGTTCTCTCCAAGAACAAGTGTTCTTAGCCACTGAGCAATCTCTTCCCTTGCCTCTATTGTATTTTTTAACATAGTAGAAAAATGACTTTTTTTTTTTAACCAACATGCACAGTGTTTTAACTTTGATCCTTTAGTCTCTTTATTTTCTGTGTGGCATATTTATTTTCATCTGTGATACATTAAAGTTTTGAATATTATACATAAATGTTTTAATGTGTTAAACATGCATATGTCTTTAATGGGTTTTGGTTTCAAGTCTTGATTCAGAAATTACACCCGAGTGCCTGAATTATTTGTGTGGTCTCTTAGATTTTGAGAATGTTGCTTTTTAAAACATTTTAGGCTCAGCTAGACCTAATACACAAGTGTCCTTGAGAGGCTGAGGCAAGGTGATCCCAAGTTCAGGTACTGCTTGGGCTACAGAGTGAGGTTTTTGAGACCATCATAAGCAAATTAGCAAGACCCTGACTCAATATAAAATGTTGAAAGAGGGGAGGGCTGGGAGAAAAAAAGGCTTAGCACTTAGCCCAGTGGTAGAACATTTGTCTAGCATTTATTTGTAAGACCCTGAGTTTGATTCCCAGTACTGCCAGAAGAAAAGAAAAATTAGTTTCTTATCCATAAATACTATATTTAATATTGTTTTAGTCAGTTGTTCCAAAAGCATTTCTTAAACAACCCATTCATTTCCTTCACTGGGCTAACATTCACTCTTATTTCTAAACTTATTATATAAGAGGATCTAGGGTCTATTTTTGCATCTACTGTTCTCCACATAAACTAGGTACGTACCTTTTAAATTTATTTCTTTTTATAGGCATAGTTTTACTGTGACTGGAACATTTCTCATGGCCTTTTGTTACCTCTTAGTGCTAAGAGGTATATTGGTAATAAATAAATCCACCTTTTAAAAATTCCTCAGTATGACTTTCCTACATTTGGCGGCTGTGGAAGCTTGAGACAGGGTTTCACTGTGTAACAGCCCTGGCCTCCCAAGGGTGGGGACTAAAGGCGGCAGCATCACAGCCCAGCTGAATTCCATGCATTTTTTTGTGCTGCTTTTGCTACAAAACTCCAAAGTACTGATTTTAGCATTTTAATTTCTGGTTTTAGTTTATATTGTATTGGATGTTTGTTAGCATACTTATTAATTTTTTAGTGTAAGTATTTTAAGTAGTTTCCTTTCATTCTCATTTGACTTAAATTTAGTAGTTGATAGCTTTTCTTTATATAGTGATATGATTTTAATATTTTTAGCACTTTCTTAAATGTTAGGCCCTCAAATATGGTGTGACTGGAAGACTTAAAAGTATGAAACTTGTTTCTCTAAGACGGATGTTTCTGAGAGAGAAGCAGAGGGAAGTGATGGAGATGAGAGGGGGCAAATCACAGTTCTGAGTCTGCAGCCTGCGAAATTACAAAGTAGAAGACAGACTCAGCAGCTGACTCCGATAATGGGAGTCAATTCCTTAGCTCTGCTGCGCGGAATCATTTCATGGCCTTGATAGCAGTTTGTGGGAGAATGAAGTGATATATTGGAGTCTTTGAACTTATAAAACTAGGAGATTGGGTCAGACTGCCAAAACAGTGACTGTGGTTGTATATATGAAAAAAGAAAGAAGCCGGGCGGTGGTGGCCAACGCCTTTAATCCCAGCACCTGTGAGTTCAAGGCCAGCCTGGTCTACAAGGGCTAGTGCCTGGACAGGCTCCAAAGATAGAGAGAAACCTTGTCTCGAAAAAAAAACAAAAAAAACAAAAACAAAACAAAAAACAAAAGAAAGAAAGGAAGAAAGGAAGAAAAAAGGAAGATCTGAATTCTGAATCATCCAGTGTCAAAAGAGAGGGAGATCTGTCCTTGAAAATTTATTACACATAATTCTGAATATATATTTCTATATTTGGGGGCTTTCATTTGTTTACTTCAAAGTAATTTGGTTTGAATTGGTTTTAGTGGTTTGAGATGGGGTCTCAATGTTGCTCAGTGTGCAGCCGGGGGTGGTCTTGAGTGCCGGATGCTACTGCCTCCATCTCCAAACTGCTGGGATGACAAAGACATGTTGTACCATGGCCGGCTAAAGTCGTGTTTCTGTAGATTCCAGCCTGGTAGGAATGGAATGAAACCCGTGCTACAGCACGTCACGTCACAGAGGGGAAAATGTCTTTCTGGAATATAGCATATATTTTAGACGTTTTTGTTGTTAGCTGTGTACGTGCGTTTTCTGCATCATTTTCACCAATATTTCATATTGGCGATCATTGTGAAATATTCTGAAACCAGAGGCTGAGATGTGACCGTGGTCATCCAGTCTGGAGCCTCTGTGTTTAGATGTCTGATGTCCTGACTGCAAAACTGGCAGATCTACCTATGCATACAAGAAGCAGAGACGAACAGAGCTTCCGGCAACTCCAAGGTGACAGCAGGCACACACATATTCTTTTTATCATTCTTTTTTTTTTTTTTAATTATCCCGTTTATTTTGTAAGTGAAAGGGAGGTGGGGGGGAGGAGTGTGAGTGATCACGTGACCCCATCTCCTGTGAAGGTTAGAGATTGGCTTGAGAGAATCAGTCCTCTCCTACCATGTGAGCAAAAAGCAGGGACTGAAAGTAGGTCAGGCACTTTTTCTGGCTGAGCCAATCTTACGGATCCAAATTCTACCCCTTACTACTTGCTTTGTCTCTGCCTTTGGAGCTCTTTGAAAGGAAAAAGGAAAGGCTGACAAAAGTCACCGGAAATGATTGAAGACTCATAGGGCCTCAATAAAGGGGTGCACATACACTACAAATAATGGGATTTGCCAGTTCGTGCAAAGATCGCAGCACAAACGGGAGAAAGATGGGAGTTGGAGGAGAATCTCTCATGCAGCTTTTATTATGTCGTATGTAGCTAGATTACAAAAGGAAAATGTGGAAGAAAAGGGGGAATTTATTGTTTTCTTTATAGTTTCAGCTTCTTGACAATGTACAATGGGATGTAAATTAGAATATACTAATTTGTATATAAAACCTGGCTGGAGTGATGGTGAAGGATATTTGCAGCAGCAAGCTCAGATCTGAGTGTTCTGCTTGTGACCCGCATTGCATTCAGCTCTCACAAGTTCTCTGACTCATAGCATGCCTGTGTGTCGGGTGTGAGGATGTATGTGTGTGGGTGTAAGACCGGCTGTAGGCAAGCCTGTCAAGCACTTTCTTAATACGTGATTGATGAGAAAGAGCCCAGCTCTTTGTGGGCGGTGCTATCCCTGGGCTGGTGGTCCTGGGTTCTACAAGAAAGCAGGCTGAGCAAGACAGGTGTCGTGAGCCAGTAATCAATACCCATCCACCGCTTCTGCATCAGCTCCTGCCTCCAGGTTCCTGCCCTGCTTAAGTTCCAGTCCTGACTTCTTTCAGTGATGAACAGAGATGTGGAAGTGCAAGCTCTTTCTTCCCAAAGGTGTTTTGGTCGTGATGTTTCATCATAGCAATGGTACTCTTAACTCGGACACCATCTCCTTTATTTTTTGTAACATATTTTTTAAGCCAAACCATAGCACTGCCCGATCTCCACCCTAGCTGGTCTGGACCTCTTCCTATAGGAGTAAGATCAATTTGGGAACTCAAACATTCAGAAGATGCCTACTTAGTGATAAGAATCAATGCCCAAGAGAACCCACTGCCCAGCTATTAGAAGGTGAGGGCTCACAAATTCCCCAAACTTTGAAGGTAGGAAGATAGTTACACCTGCTTTATCTCTTCCTGAACATTGAGCTTTGGCCATCTGCTTACTCCTCCTTACAGAGACTGTAACGGGGGCTATAACAGCGTATCTTACTACAAGCAAGAGTATATTCTTTCTGTTAAAGGCCACATCCTAACATTTGGTGGTTTGAAAGAACCAGTTGGAAAATTTTCAGGCATTTTTTTGAGCCCATTGTTAAGCCCAGTGGTTACTAAAAGCATGTGAGTTACAATTAAATAACATGTTTAGAGTCAGGTACTACACTCTTCCAGCTATGTAATAAGCATCCATACCTCTTGTGCTTTGAGTGAATGTATTACATGATGTGGTGCTGTGTGTTTCTTCAGTCACGCTGTTAGTTCATTATTGGGTGGGAGTAATTCAGCCATAAAAATGGTGGCGTTACAAGAGCTTTTTTTTTTTTTTTGTGCGTGTATGCTGGGGAGATTGATTTTCTAAGAGTTGGCTTGGTGGAGTAGCTACTGGATTTTCTGTAGAAGCTGATTCTGAAGGGTATAGAAGATGCTGGTTGCTGTTACTGGATCCAACTGTTGGCGCTAGGAAGAACTCTATGCTGGTCTCAACAAACTGGAAAGTAAATAGAAAGTGAGGTCTTTCTTATCCTTGCAGCCTTCGACTTCCCATGGTGCTCCCACGTAGGACCTGAGGGAGGTTGTGAGGCGGGGCGATCTGAAGCTTTGGCTAAGTCTTCACGAGTAGCACATGGCAGCTTAGGTCATCACTGTTCCTGACCTTGTCCTGCCCCCTACTCACTGGTGCAGCTCTCAGCCTTGCCACACCTTTGTAGGCCGTCTCGGCAATACATGTGTCTGATAGTCTTTTGATCAATTTTTTCATGTGGGAATTCTAACATCAGATCCTTTCATTTTCTATCACAAAAAGAGTAAAAAATAATAAATACATATCAGTCATGGTGCTGGTATCCTACTGCTTTCATTGTCCCTGTAAAGGGAGCAGGGTGGCAGATAAAAGTAGGGGCTAGAAGAGGTTGGGAGAAACAATGCTTACAGGGGAGGGAGCAGCATGTAGTTGGCATATAGCGTCTCAGGGAGCTGTTGCTGTGATGAAACACTGTGACCAAAAGCAGCTTAGGAAGGAAAGAGTTTATTTCACTTACATTTCCATATAACAGTTCATCATTAGAACTCTGCCAGGTAGGACCCAGAGGCAAAAGCTGATGCAGAGGTCATGGAGGGGTGCTGCTTATTTGCTTGCTCTATATACATTGCTCAGCCATCTTTCTTATGGAACCCCGGACCACCAGCCCAGGGGTGATCACACCCACCATGAGCTGCACATACCCCATCAATCACTAAGAAAATGCCCTACAGGCTTCCCTGCTTACGCCCTGACCTTCCGGAGATTCCCTTGTCTAAGATGACCATAGCTTCTGTCAAGTTGATGTAAACCAAGCCAGCACGTGGAGAACAAAGGCCCGAAGGAGACAGAGACTCTGCTTTCCACTCTTCGTTCACACTGTTTAATAAGGCAGAGCCCTCAGATGTAGAAGGAAGCGTTTGTGATCTCCATTAATGTTAATGATGAATCCTTAAGTCTTTGCTTTAAGCATCCCTCCTAGCATCCATTTTCTATGAGTAACCAAAGGTGCTGGTGCTGGAGCCATCTGACTCCCTGGTGCTGGTTGATGCTGGAGCCATCTGACCCCCTGGTGCTGGTGCTGGAGCCATCTGACCCCCCGGTGCTGGTGCTGGAGCCATCTGACCCCCTGGTGATGGTGCTGGAGCCATCTGACCCCCTGGTGATGGTGCTGGAGCCATCTGACCCCCTGGTGATGGTGCTGGAGCCATCTGACTCCCTAACTGGCAGGGGTTGGGCTCCTTCTTGTTGCACTGACTGCCTTGAGGAAAAAGAATGTCAGCCAAACTACATTTATGCCAACACCAGCTGGTACAGATGTCTCAGACGCCTTGAGACAGCCATACAAAGAATGCCCTGGCTCCTGATGGCACAGCCTCAGCCAGGATTGTCTAAAAGTAGTTGGATGAGGATCTTTGCAATCACTAACTTGTGTGAACTCTGGATGACCTTATAGCTTTTCCCAACTACCTGCTCCTAACACAGTCAGATAGCTCTGTAGAGCAAGTAGGGCTTAGGAGAAATCAGCATTGAGTTCAGAAATGTTTAATGTCAATTGGACACACAAACTAGGGTTATCGGAAAAGAGGGAACCTCAACTGAGAAAATGTTTCCAAAAGATTCGGCTGTAAGGCATTTTCCTAATTGGTGATTGATGTGGAAAGGCCCAGCCCATTGTGAATGGTATCACTGGGCTGGTGGTCCTGGGTTACATAAGAACGCAGGCTAAACTAGCCTGCGATAGAAAGCCAGTAAACAGCACCTCTCCTATGGTACGGGAGAATTATCTGTATTCTGTCAATCATATTTTAATAAAACGCTGATTGGCCAGGCAGGCAGTATAGGTGGGAAAGCCAGACAGGAAGTAGGGGTGGAGCAAAGAGACTGGGAGTATTTTGGAAGCAGAAGCTCTCTCTCAGCCACTCCTGCTCAGATCACCGAAGAGGCAGCATGTAACATGTCCAGCTGAGAAAGGTACGGAGCCATTATGGCTAACATAGATGAGAATAATGGGTTAATACAAGTTATAAGAATTAACAAGAAGCCTGACCTAATGAGCCAATCAGTTTATAACCTTATGGAGTCCTGTGTGTGATTCTCTTTGGGCTTTGCCAGCTGTTGGGTACCGGGCTGGACGGGAAACCCCAACAAGCCAGCCCCTCATGATACATATGGCGCCAATACTGTATGCTATTATGCTCTCTTTAAATTGTTTGATTGTTGAGGAAGGAGCAACAACTGCTAAAGGACTTTTGTTTATAAATGCTGCTAAACTAATCCAAGATAGGTATTTTGAAAATACCTTGGCTTCAAAATTGAAGTCAAAAGGTATGTTACTTTGGAGAAGAGATTTTGCTTTTGTTTCCACAAAAAACGATAGACTCTGGATTTATTCAGAGTTAAGAATAATCACCTTTGACCAAGGGAGGCCACCTAAAAAATCTCCAGTAGGAAGAGATGGCCCAGATGACAGAGTTCTACATCCAAAACAGATTCAAGACTGCTGCCTGAGATGATCAAGACTCACAGGATACTCCAGTCAGGACTTGATTATAACTCTAAATTTTCTTTAGGTCCCCTTAAGACTATCAGCGCCCCCAACCAGCAGGAAGTAGCCTAAAATACTACGCCCACATTCCCAACAAATGGATTATGGGTATTTTCCTTTGTTTAAAAAAAAGAGAGGGAAATGGTACGGGAGAATTATCTGTATTCTGTCAATCATATTTTAATAAAACGCTGATTGGCCAGGCAGGCAGTATAGGTGGGAAAGCCAGACAGGAAGTAGGGGTGGAGCAAAGAGACTGGGAGTATTCTGGAAGCAGAAGCTCTCTCTCAGCCACTCCTGCTCAGATCACCGAAGAGGCAGCATGTAACATGTCCAGCTGAGAAAGGTACGGAGCCATTATGGCTAACATAGATGAGAATAATGGGTTAATACAAGTTATAAGAATTAACAAGAAGCCTGACCTAATGAGCCAATCAGTTTATAACCTTATGGAGTCCTGTGTGTGATTTCCTTTGTTGCTTGCCGGCTGTTGGGGTACTGGGCTGGACAGAAACCCCAACAAGCCGGCCCTCATGTTACACTCCTAGCCTCTGCGGCAGCTCCTGCCTCCAGGTTCTCGCCCTGTTCTGACTTCCTTCGATGATGAATAGCAGTATGGATGTATAAGCCAAATAAACCCATTCATCCCAACTTGCTTTTTAGTCATGGTGTTTCATGGGAGCAGGGGAACCCTAACTAAGACAGGAAAGAAAAGAAAGGAGCTGTGTGAAACATATGGCATCAGAAGCAGATACCCTACTGTCACTGTGCCTGGCAAGCACCGCTATCCTTTCCTGCCATTGATCCCTAGACTGGGGCCTTGGCATGTTGAGATTATCATGCCAATAATAATGTATGAGGGACTTGGGGAGATGATTCAGTTGGTAAAATGCTTGACTTGAAAGGATGGGGGGCCAAAGTTCAATTCCCAATGCCTAGGCACAAACAGGTCTACGTCCACTCGTGGAATCACTTCCTCTTCACTCCCTGAAGTTCCTTACCTGTGTCTCCCTGCCCCGCACCTTCTTCTGAAGAGGGTGGAAACTTACAGATCTCACTGGGTTTTAGGAGATTCTCTTTTCTTTCATGTAACATTCTTTGCATGTGAACAAATTCTAAACAACTGTCCCCCTGTAATGTGCTCGGTGGCAGCTTATTTCGTAGACGGGGTTATAGAACCCGTAGAGGGTAGCGACACAGCTCTGCACACCCCTCCATGTTTCTGTTGCAAACCTGTGTTGTGTCAAATGTTCTCGGGCCTGCCTGCCTGCCTGCCGCCCTGCTCCCTGTCATGACGGCCATGAACTCTAGCCCTCTAGAACTGTAAGCCTCCAGCAACCTCTTGCTTATACAAGTTGCCTTGGTCACGGTCTCTTCAGAGCAACTGAAACACAAATGAGAAAGAAGGGTCACGTTGCTAGTGCTTTAATTTAAGACGATGTAGAAAGTCGCAGCTGGAGAAAGGTGGGGATCATGTTTAAGGCACAGACCAACAATGATACAAATCATATTTCTAGAAGTGGAATACAAAAGCCACTTCTTTTGAAATCAGCAAGATAGGTTTCTTTGTTAAAAAAATTAAGCCCCAGGTGGTAGCAAATCCCTGTAATTCCAGCCCTCTGGAGGTGATGGTGACCGAATTGTACCTGCCAGGCAGGAAGGATGTTCTAAAGGGAGATGTGCCTCGCCTTAGCCTATCAGACGGTTGAAGTGATGGATCCCAAAGAGGAAAAGCTCCCCCAGAGGTCCCAAGCTTGGGAAAGGGAAAGGATAAAGCCCCAGGGCCAGGCAGGGGAGGAATCTGCCTTCCAGGAGACAGATTCAAACAATTCCGAGAACTTATTGAACCACACAGAGAGAGCAGAGCTCAGACCATACCTTGGTAAGGTAGAACAATACCTTGACCTAATAGTTTACCTGTATGTACTAATTAAGCTCTTACCCTCTATTTAAGCCTAAGCCTTATGTCAGTACCCATGAAGGCAGACTTGAAGGCTACTAGACCCCTTTATTTGTTCCTCTTCCCACTGTGATCGACATAAATAGATCCCCTTTCCTCTGCGGTTCACTATTTCATTAATTGGTATAGTGGGCACAGGTGGCTAAGCCTAGATTATTGAGGTTGGGGAACCTAGATCTTTGCCCTCAGAACTCTAGAAACAGCCCAGACACAAATCCCAGGCTAGCGGCCTCCCTGGCAAAAGAAACAGAAGAGGAGGATGAAAAGTAAACAGTGAGACAAAAATGTAATTGTTGCTGCCCAGAACAAAGTTTTAGTGAAAGTGGAAGCTTGGTGAGGCTGCGGACAGTTTCCCACAGCCCAGGGCAGCATTAAACTTGCTATGTGCGCGGGAATGACCTGAGCGCCTGTTCCTCTTGCCTCTACCTCCCAAGTGCTGGATTCACAAGCATGTGCCACCACGCCTGATTGACTTTGTGGGCGTTTGATTGGTTTAATAAACACTTTTTTGAAATGTATACAGATCAAAAGGAACCAAAGATGATTAAGCTAACTTTAAGATGCAAGCAATCAGCCGTCCTAGATGACAGTAACGTGGTGAGAAGAACAGAGAGAATGTGGACAGAGACTGAGAGCTCAGAGGAGACTCGGTGGGGGCTGCACATGGGAAAAGCAAGCAGCGCCTCCACAGGGAAAGGCCAGGCTGCAGCCGGTGCCAGGAACAACAGTGCGTCACTGAATCACAAAGCAGTAATCCAGTGTGCGAGATGCTTAAAAGAACAAGTCTAAGTTTTGTAACATAAAGCAAATAGCCATTCTGGAAACAAGGGGCAAGGAAGAATTTCTCAAATCCAAGCCTAATTTATGAGGTGAATTTCGATAATTTTGACTGCAGTAAAGTTCAGACTTTACCTCAGTTAGGAGATTTACGCTGTTAACACAGACATCAATTTACTCCTACTAGAGCGGTATGAAGTAACACATTAGAATGTGTCCTGCGGTGTCTTGCATGGTGGGGGGTCTAAGACATAAATTTAGAATATTTTCAGGGTATGTTACAAGAACACCTGTCAGTCCTTAGTACTTGTTTGAATTAAAGTTGTCAATGAAGCACGGGGCGGGATGCAGAGGGAAGGGGCTGTGTACTCTAGAGGTAGATACTCAGTCTGAAGTTTCTAGACCGGGCACAGGGAAACAGGGAAGGGCCTTGTCATCAGAAGTGAGAAATGCAAGTCAGTTTTTGCCCTGAGCCCTGAGCGCACAGCCAGAAGATTCCTCTCAGGGGCCTCAGGTGCACCCAGATCCTTGGCATCCACAAGGAAGTGCACAGAAAAGTCAGACAAAAATTGCTGAGTTTATTGATTAGACAGAAAGACAAGACACTCTTGAAAAGAGTGGGTGAGGTGACGACGTTAGGCAAAGCAATAAATGTGGCGGCAGAGGTGGGGGTGGGGTGGGATTGAAACTTTCTAATCTGTGACTAAATTTAGGCAGTGGAAAGATTGTGTGTGCTGGTATGCGTGCGTTTATCTAAAGAATTCTGTTCTGGAGACTGCTTAGGTATCTTGCGTCTTGCAGGTAAAAAGCGATGGCTAGAAAAGGGAGAAGCTCCCAAAGAAGAAGAAGAAAAAAAAAAACGCACAAATTAACATCACCAACCATGAAAACTAAATTAACAGAAGACAGCAATCACTGGTCATTAATATCCCTTAATGTAAATGGACTCAAATCACCTATAAAAACGCACAGGCGATCAGATTGGATACGAAAACAAAATTCATCCTTCTTCTGCATACAAGAAACACATCTCAACCTCAAAGACAGACATCATCTCAGAGTAAAGGGTTGGAAAAAAATATACCAATAAAATGGTAAAAAAATACAAGTGGGTGTAGCTATCCTAATATCTAACAAAAATAGACTTCATTGACAACTTAATTCAAAATAGACAAAGAAGGTCATTTCATATTAGTCACAGGAAAAATCCATCAAGAGGAAATTTCAATACTGAACACCAATGCCCCAAATACAAGGGCACCGTCATATGTGAAAGAAACACTTCTAAAGTTTAAATCATACATTAAACCCCACACACTAATAGTGGGAGACTTCAACTCTCCACCTTCACCACTGCAAAGGTCAGTTAGACGAAATATTAACAGAGAAATAAGAGATCTAACAGATGCTATGACTCAAATGGACTTAACAGACATCTATAGAATATTCCATCCAAACAGAAAAGAATATACATTCTTCTCAGCACCTCATAGAACTTTCTCAAAAATTGACCACATACTCGGTAACAAAACAAACCTCAACAAATACAAAAAAAAAGTTGGAATTACACAATGTACCTTATCAGATCACCATGGTATAAAACTAGACGTCAACAGCAATACCAATTCCAGAAAACCCACAAACACATGGAAATTAAACAATGCTTACCTGAATCATCAATGGATCAAGGAAGAAATAAAGGGAGAAATTAAAGACTTCTTTAAATTCAATGAAAATGACCACACAACATACCTAAATTTATGGGACACAATGAAAGCAGTGTTAAGAGAAAAGTACATAGCACTAAATGCCTACATAAAGAAGCTGGAAAAATCCCACACTAGTGAATTAACAGAACATTTGAAAGTTTTAGAACAAAAAGAAGCAAACTCACCCAAGAGAACTAGATGGCAGGAAACAAATTGAGAGCTGAAATCAACAAAATAGAAACAAAGAAAGCAATACAAAGAATCAATGAGACAAAGAGCTGGTTCTTTGAGAAAATCAACAAAATACACAAACCTTTATCAAAACTGACCAAAAGGCAGATAGAGAATATCTAAATGAGCAAAATCAGAAATGAAATGGGAGACATAACAAGAGATGGAGGAAATACAGAGAATCATCAGGTCATATTTCTAAATCCTGTGCTCCACAAAATTGGAAAATTCAAAGGATATGGATAACTTTCTGAATAAATATCACTTACCAAAATAAAATCAAGACCAGATAAGCAAATTAAACAGAACTATAACTGCTGATGAAATAGAAACAGTCATCAAAAGTCTCAAAAAGGAAAAAAAAAAAAAAAGCCCAGGACCGGATGGTTTCAGCTCAGAATTCTCCAAGACTTTCAAAGAAGAACTAATACCAATACTCCTCAAATTATTCCACACAATAGAAACAGAAGGAACGTTGCCAAACCCTTTTTATTTACCCTGATACTCAAGCCACAGAAAGACATTACTAAGAAAGAGAATTACAGACCAATCTCACTTATGAACATTGATAAGTGTTAATACTAAATAAATGTATTGTTTATTGATAAGTTTATAATACTAAATAAAATACTGGCAAATCAAATCCAAGAGCACATCAGAACCATCATTCACCATAATCAAGTCGGCTTCATCCCACAGATGCAGGAATGGTTCAACATATGAAAATCTGTCAATGTAATCCACCATATAAACAAGCTGAAAAATAAAAACCTTATGATCATCTCATTAGATGCCGACAAAGCTTTTGACAAAATACAACATCCCTTCATGGTAAAGGTCTTGGAGAGAGCAGGGATACAAGGAACATACCTAAACATAATTAAGGCAATATACAGCAAGCCAACAGCCAACATCAAACTAAATGGAGAGAAACTCCCAGCGATTCCACTGAAATCAGGAACAAGACAAGGTTGTCCACCCTCTTTAAATCTATTCAATATAGTTCTTGAGGTCCTAGCTAGAGCAATAAGACATCAAAAGGCGATCAAGGGGATACAAATTGGAAAAGAAGTCAAACTCTCACTGTTTGCTGATGACATGATAGTTTACATAAGTGATCCCAAAAATTCTACCAAGGAACTTCTACAACTCATAAACAATTTCAGCAATGTAGTAGGATAGAAGATTAATTGTTACACAAGATTAACAGTAGCCCTCCTGTACACAGATGAAAAAAGGGCTGAGGAAGAAATCAGAGAATCAACACCCTTAACAATAGCCACAAATAGCATAAAATATCTTGGAGTAACTCTAATCCAACATGTGGAAGACTTGTATGACAAGAACTTTAAATCTTTGAAGAAATTGATGAAGACACCAGAAGATAGAAAGATCTCCCATGCTTGTGGGTAGGCAGAATTAGCATAGTAAAAATGCCAATCTTAACCAAAAGCAATCTACAGATTCAGTGCAATGCCCATGCCCATGAAAATCCCAGCAAACTTCTTCAAAGACCTCGAAAGAACGGTACTCAACTTCATATGGAAAAGCAAAAAAACAGGATAGTCAAAACAATCCTGTACAATAAAAGGAACTTCTGGAGGCATCACAATCCCTGACTTCAAACTCTACTACAGAACTACAGTATTGAAAACAGCATGGTATTGGCATAAGAACAGACAAGAGGACCAATGGAACCAAATAGAAGACCTGGATATCAATTCACAAATCTTCGAACACCTGATCTTTGATGAAGCAAAAAATATCAAATGGGAAGAAAAGCATATTTAACAAGTGGTGCTGGCATAACTGGATATCAACATGTAGAAGAATGAAAATAGACCCATGTCTATCACCCTGCACAAAACTCAAGTCCAAATGGATCAAAGACATCAACATAAAACCAGACACACTGAGCCTGAAAGAAGAGAAAGTGGGAAGTACACTTGAACGCATTGGCACAGGGAACTGCTTCCTAAATATAACCCTAGCAGCAGAGACACTGAGAGAAACAATTAATAAATGGGACTTCCTGAAACTGAAAAGCTTCTGTAAAGAAAAGGACACAGTCAACAAGACAAAATGACAGCCTACAGAATGGGAAAAGGTCTTCACTAACTCCACATCAGACAGAGGTGTGATCTCTTGAAGTAATAACTGAATCCCATTAGAAAGTTTTCACAATGCTTATGTTTATATACAGCTAGTACTCATAACCAATATCTGACAACCAAAGATTATCTGGCACATAGAGAAGCCAGAAGATAAATAGATCCAGTACTGATACAGATGCTAGAATTAAAATAAATACATCAAGGCAGTTATTAAAGTCACATTCTTCTTTTGTTGCTGTTGTTGCTGTTGTTGTTTTGTTTGTTTGTTTTTCGAGACAGGGTTTCTCTGTAGCTTTGGAGTCTGTCCTGGAACTAGCTCTTGTAGACCATGCTGGTCTAAACTCACAGAGACCCACATGCCTCTGCCTCCTGAGTGCTGGGATTAAAGGCGTGTGCCACTGCCACCCGGCAAAATCACATTCTTATATATTCAAAAATCACAAATTAAACCAGCATCACCAAGTTCTGAAACAGCTGCATCTACACTAACACACACAGAAGAACGGGGGGCACGAGCCAGAAAAATAATCTAATGGCAAAACAGCTTCCAAAAGGATTGCAACATTGACACCCAGATATTCCAAAGAGTAGATGAATAAGCACAGAAAATATGGTGAAACTGAGGTCAAGACCTATTAATATCCCAGTGTTCAAAGCCAATGATGAAATCTTAAAAATAAAAGAAATTTTAAAAAGAGATTTTTTTAAATTAAAAACAAAACAACAGACAAGTAAGCTGAGAAGTACTGAAAGTGTTGAAAGCAAAAACAAAAACAAAACAAAAAAACCAAACCTGTCAATGTAGAGTTCTACAGTTAGCAAAAGGTATAAAGCTGTGTGCATAAGGATGCACTTGCACATACATGGACACACATATGCAAACACAGATCAAGCAAAGTGTCACTAAAGTGCCTTTTGTTACGGGGTCTACATTCTAAGTACACGCAATGTGAGTTAGTACATGATAAACTCAAATACAATGAAGTCAATTTTCAATGCACCTTAAAAAAAATACTGATTTAATAAAAGACTGTGCTTTCAAAATCACTTTTTTACCTCCTTCTTTTTAAAAATAAAATACAAAACTGACTTCATTTATTTGAAGTTTTGGATCAGGGTTAGAGCATGAATGGTCGCAGTAAATCTGCAAATGAAAAAGAAACCAGCCCACTGCTGACTCCCGCATAAGTCCCCAAGTAAACTCAGCTGTAAAGTTCCAAGTTCCAGCCTGATGAGATAGGAAAAAGGGACAGTATGGACAAGACAAAAACTGATAAGCAATGAAAGACAGGACACCAATCAGAAGCCAAGGAAGACATGGAGAGCACGTGGAGCACAGCGGGGAAGGGCAGTGCTTGGGAAGTGGCTGTGAGCTCTGGATTAAATGTTAACCAAAATGAGAGTCATTCTGCAAAGTGAGAGCAACACACCTGCTGCATCTCTGTCTCCACACCTGCCTGGGTCACTAACTAAAGCAGCTCATCTTCATGGAGACGGACCTGGGTTTCAAAGCGGGCCGTCTTTCTCTCGGACCACCTGCTGCATGGAACTCAACTGAAGACACAGCCAGAGAGACTAGACAAGTTACACTCCAGAGTAGTTCACAGACAAGTCTTTCAGCCTAACCTCCAAAGATGGGCACACAGCACTGACGGACAGCGCTTCTCTAAACTGCAGCTCTGAGGGGCAAGGGTGAGAATGGCAGAAGAGCAAGAGGCCTGGCAGTAACTTCCAGACAAGGGAGAAAGTCTACTATCAAACTCAGAATCAACCATACATAACTTTAATTTAAAAAAATCTTCACAGATATTAAAAATGTTATAAATATGGGAGATTTTTTTTAATTCGGAAAAGATTAGACAATAAAACATACAAGTGAAGTTAATTTTCTGTTAACTCCTTCAGTATCAGACTCATGCTCAAAAAATGGTCCTGGAACCTCCCTCCTATAAATTAGCAGTTCAAGCCATCAACATTATTCCAAAATGCTCTACAAATGGAAATACAAGTCTATTCTTTCTTGTATGGTTTTCAAAACTGCTTTGATTAAAGAACTGCTTGTGTTTTCAAGGGCACACCACCTCCACAGAAGCCACGTCCAGTTGTAACTCCGCAGGCCATTCCCTTTAATGCATTCTTCTTCTCTGTCTTTCCCAACTCTTCCCCACAAGAACGTGGCTTGTCTAGAGTGTGACCTAGCTCTTGGGGTTCTTCTCTGACTTCCCCACAAGAACGCAGTTTGTCTTGAGTATTACCTAGCTCTCGGGGTTCTTCTCTGACGTCCCCACAAGAACGTGGCTTGTCTAGAGTATGACCTAGCTCTCAGGGTTCCTCTCTGTCTTCCCCACAAGAACGCAGCTTGTCTTGAGTGTTACCTAGCTCTCAGGGTTCTGTTTAAATCCCATCTTTTTTTTCTGTATAAGTTTCTATAACTACCATGTTCACAAAATACTTTAAAGCTGATGCTACTTTTATCAACTTTATTTCTTGAGATAGGTCTCCCTGTGTAGCCTGGAACTTGCCATGCAGTCAACACTGGTGTCAAACCCATGATCTGTACACCTCAGTCTCCTGCATGCTAGGGCAATGGCTTCTGTTACCACACATGGCCTTTGGTATTTTTTTGGAGTGGCTTGCTCCACAATGGACCTGTTAACATATTCATATGCCTTGGTTGCCTTTTTTCAAAGTAACTTAAAAGAATAAAATATGTGCAACATTTTCCTGTCCTACACTATGTATGAAGCATGAAAGCTCCAACAGAAGCTAATAGGATAAGATTATCAATTTCTGGGTATATAACTCTGTGTGCCCAACCGTCAGCCATTCCTACATGGAAGACACCTCTGTTATCAATATGTGTGATGGCTAAGATCAGCTGCATGTTGTGTGCAAAGACTTCCAGGGATGAAAATGTGGCATGGTACAAAAGCATCCTCAAAGGAGAACTACAGGAAACTGAGAAAAACAGAGTTGAGGGAGCTGGCGCAAACAGGCTGGCTCTCGCTTCAGGATGATCATGATAAAGAACGCTGCATACTAGAGTCATTAGCAAGGGGCTTCATACCCTTCTCTGCTTCTTTAGTCTATGCTCATTAAGTAACTTGAAGGTTAACATGTATCTTCCTAACGAGATTTTAATTAGAAAAGAACGAAGCTAATAATTTTATTTCTTTTGTTTTATCTATCCATTTCCTTTGAGTTCGGCCATGAACCCATTCTTAAGATACAGAATCTCTGTGTGCTATTAAAATGTAGTATCTGGACATAAGGACTAAAAACAGCCATCTTAAAGCTATGGCAAGTTCACCAATATAAATGGCGTTCTTTTGAGGGGTTCTGGTATTTCCTACTAAGATATGAACCACTTAGCATACTTCTAACTTCTTCTGCCACACCTTCCTAGGCTTGGCTTTAATATCCTAGCTACCATACTTTCATCTACCAAGCTTTACAAGCAACTGCTGGGATTGACTTGCCACCTGCACCATTCTGGACCCCATGGATTTTGTCCTAATGGGGGTGCCATCATCCTACCTGTGCAGCTTGATCTGCCTGTGTCTAGCTGAGCTGAGTCCGCAAAGTGCTAATGAGTTCTTCCTTTTCATGAAGCTGCTGCTTCATCAGGACAAACTCCCCCATCTCTGCCAAACTCTTATCCAACTGAAGGGGGAAAATATTTACTTAAGCAATGGGGTTGGCATTCTTAGTTCTTTTGACTTTCTCATTTGTCTTGAATACCTACCATATTTCCTTCTAATTTCCACTTTAATGCAAAAAAAGAATTTCATTTGCTAATTTTTAAAGTATCATAGAATTGCCAGAATTTTTCAGAAGAAGACAGAAGCAATAGCAATATTTTTTTGATTCCTTTGAAAGCTAATATAGCAAAACTACAGACCAATTAGACAGTGAGCAGAAAAACACGGATAGTATTAACAATATGTGGGACGCTATCCTACCAACCTTGGACTAAACAAGTTAAGGGCAAACCATGAAAATCAGGATTTTCTTGGCATTAGAAGCTGTGAAATAAAAAGGAGAGAGCAATAGAGCTACATCTGATGGTCCTGTGGAATAGGAAAAAAAAATTTAAGGTAACCAAGAATTATTTGTAGGAATAGATGGCAGCCAGCATTAGAAGAGAAGCAACACTTACCATTCTTTGATCATGGGTAAATGCAGGCCATCCACAGGGGGAAAAATCCCATATGCGATCTGTATATAGAGAGGCTTAGGAAAGGTTCAGAGGCAACTAGCACTTGCTGCTCTTGTGAAAGGACCCAGGTTCAGTTCCAGCGCCCACAGCTATCTCTAACTCCAGTTTCAGGGGATCTGATGTCCTCGTCTGACCTCTGTGGGGATGTAGTGCATATGCATCCATGCAAGCAGAAACATTCACACAGAAAATGAATGAACAATTACATAATATCATTAAAAAGTCAGGCATGGTGGCTCATGCCTAGAATTCCAGTACTCAAGAGGCTGAGATAGGAGGACTGCCACAAGTTCAAGGTAAAACTGGGCTACAATGTGAGACCTTGCCTTAAAAATGACAACAAAAATCATAAAGAATAAGGAGCAGAACAATATGCTGAAAGACATTATAACTTATTTCAGAGTTAAACATGTTTAAGAAAAATGACAGGACAATTAGAAAGGAAAATTAGAATTAGAAAAATTGTTTAAAAAGTAATAAAATTCATGAAGTTTGTATAAAAGAAAACTCACTTCAGAAAAGAAAGCCAAACACAAAACAGAATGCCTCGAGTTAAATAATAAGAAGGATAAATCTAAAAAGTATTAATCAAAATTGGTAAAAAAATAATATACAACCAAAAATAAAGGTTAACATAAACATGCAAGGAAGAAAATGAAAGCATCGGAGCTGATCAGGTGCTGTGAATCATGTAATTCAAGAGTTTCTGAAAACACATGATCCATATATGAAAGAATATACTGAGTATGTGAAAATACCAACCGAGAAGTGCATACCACACATGCAAACTCTAGTAAATGAGTAGATGTGGAAGTAAGAGAGAGCGGGAGGGGCCGGCAGGGAGGGGCCGACTGGTGGGAGATAGCTACTGGTTATCTAGAAAGAGGCATTTACCATGGATATCTCTTAGAAGTCATCCTGGTTTAGAGTCCCAGAACAGTCAGAATTTCATAGAAAGACCCTGTATCAAACAAACAAACAATAAAACCAATCAACCAACCACCACAACAAAATCAAACAACAGAATCAAGAAAAAAGTTAACAAAAAGGGATGAATTTTGGGCTGATAGCTGAGTTTAAGCAAGCTTTTTCTACAACCACGAAGACTAGGGTTTGGCTCCTAGAACCCACAAACACCTGTTACTCCATCTTCAAGGGATCTGACACACCCTCTTCTTGTCTCTGATACCCTTCTCTGTCTGTTGCTGTCCGTCCATGCCCCCTGCCACACACATGCACACATGTACGCTGCGCTAAGCACATCATGGCACACCATGGTTACAGGGCTGCTGTGACTGACAGCTGGAGTGGACTGGGACTGCTGGGCATCACTTATTTAACACGGAAAGGAAATGATGTATAAGATGCTGGCATGTTTGAGGCCTGAGGGCTAAGTAGTAAGCTAGAGTGAAATGCAGAGTATAAAATGGATAAATAAAAAAATCTAACAGCACGACTCAAGGGAAGTCTGAGAGAACAAACACGAAAAGGAAAGGGTTAGTGCCTGCCACACAGCCAGGGGAAGAGAGTTGCCATAGGAACTATAGAGGAGGAAACTAATTCGAACAAAGAAATTACTTGCTTTTAAAACCAACTTTGAGATGTTAAACAACCCTATTCTATTCCCCTCCTTCTCGTGCTCCTGCTGTACGAGGAACTAAACCTAGGGCCTTATCCACACTGCATAGGTGCTCTTCTCCTGAGTCACATCCCCAGGGCAGACAAGGAACAGCAATGTCCCTGAAAGGCAAGGCTAAGGAGGGCACTGGGAGGTAACAAGTGCCCTCAAGGGCTGTGGCTAGAACTTAAAAAACTCCTGTCAGAACGAACATTTCTGGTAATATAATACAGATAGCAGGGGGAAGTCAAGGCTGACTTACAACCACTGTGAGTCACAGCGGCCCAAAAGCCTCATTGCAATCCACACACACACACACCCAAAACCTGGTGGTCCCTGTTCTCTACATAGATACCCGAGCGTGGCTCCGGATAGAAGAGGACACCTGGACCAACACCACACGCCTCTAAAGACAGCTTGCTTTAGTCCCTCTGCATCCTGACTGGATGCAGTAGCCATAAACCTTGCTGGCCTCCTTACAGGGACACCAGGGTGAGCCAGGCAACTCAGCTCATAGTGCATAAAACATCAACGCACCATTCATTATTCGCTTACAGAAACAGAGAATATTCTTTAGTAGTTAAGCCATAAAAGGATTTCAGAGCCGGGGAAAAACCTTAGAGACTACAGTTTTTAATGTTAGAGCCAATAATCAAACTCATCCACAAAGGATATGTTCTCCTCTCTGTCTCACTCCAGGACTCACTTCTTCCTGTCAGCCCTTTGAGAGTCTCACTGGGAGTCTGGGTAACAACCGACAACTCAGGCCCACATTTCTGTACGCCTTTGCTCTCCCAGTGTGGCCTTCGGTCCAAGCAAACCACAGGCTCGGAGGGAAGGGCAGCATTTCTGCGGCATCATCTCACCGCTGCAGGTGTGCTGAGCTAGGGCTCCTGGCTCAGAGGACAGCAAGTTTCTATCCAGTTCCCGTACCTTGGAGAGCGGCCCCGCTGCCAGAAGTTCGGTGGGCTTAGGCGAAGCAGCCCCTCCTTGTGCCTTCATTTCTTCGAGGTGTTTGTTCAAAGAAGTGAGTTTCACTTCTGCATGAAGTTTTATTTTTTTTTTAATTTTGTTATCAGCAGCTTTACGCTCCTCCTGCCATAGAGCAATGAAGACAATAAACGGGTATTCACTGTTGACCCAGCACACAGCTTACTCGCGGCAGGCAGCGCGTTACAGCACTTAGCAATGAGAAGGTGCTAACGCTCTAAGCGGATGAACTGTCTTTATCGAATGCTCAGTGAATAGCGAACGCCAACACCTGCAGAGCTTCGTCCTCCTGTCTAATGACGTCCTTTTAGCTCCACCACTAACTTCTCTGCATCAGCCAGGCGTTCCAGAACATCACCTTGCATGCTATTATTCAATTCCATGCCAGATGCCTGGTGTAATTCCTGGGATTTAGACAGAAAGCAATAAAAATAATGCACAGGAGAAAGGCAGCAACTCCCCGCAGGGACTGCTACATCCTCACCTCAATCGCTGGCCAACTCCTCTCTTTTGAAACTGAGCCCTAACGAATCCCACAGCAGTTATCCTTGCCATTACAATATAGTATTTTGTCTAATTTAGAGTGTTTGTTTTAAAACTTGATTTTCTAGCTTATGTATGAGTACTGTGTAAGTACACCTGCAGGCCAGAAGAGGGCACCAGATCCTATTACAAACAATTGTGAGCTATCATGTGGTTGCTGGAAATTGAAAACTCAGGGCCTCTGGAAGAGCAGCTGGTGCTCTTACCTGCTGAGCCATCTCTCCAGCCCCAGAACTTTTATTATCCTAATTTCATCCAAGAGGAAAATAAAGGGAGGCAAGGATTATAGTATTAAGTGGAGGAACCCCAAATTTAAAATTAGAGCTGAGTCGAGGGCTTAGCTGGTAGAGTGAGGGCCGCGCTTGCACAAGGCCTGGCTTCAGTTCCCGGTCCTGCAGCAACTGGCATGGATGGCAGCGCACACCTAGGATCCAACACTCAGAAGGCAGAGGCTGAGAGATCGGGAGTCCAAGGTCATCTTTGGCTAGCTACAGAGCAAGTTGAAGAGCAGCCTGGAATACATGAGACCCTGTTTCAAACAAAATAAATTAAATTAAAATAAGTTATTTGGAAATTAAAACAAAAGCCCTTAACTATTTGGCTTGCTGCTTGTCTTTGAAAAAGTTAATGGACTTCTTTTGAATCCTTAAGAGTTGGAAAACACAATGTAAACTACAAGAAAGGCAGACAAATTTACGGAAATAAACAGAGGTTTTCAAACAAAAAATGGTGCTCCGGTCCTCTTTACTCTTTACACTTTTCCCATGAAACATGAGCTATGTCCCTAAGGAGGAGAAAGAGAAAGAAAGGGAGGTGGAAAGATAGGAGGAAGGGGAGGAAGAAGATGTTAACAATAACTTCTTAAGACAGTTTGGTACTAAACTGTCTAAGCAGACAATAGAGACCCATCTTTCCCGGCTCATCTACACTTGGTTTCTGTCCCGACAGCTCTCGGACTAATAGTCCTTAGCACAGGGTCATTTACAGAGTGGCAGTGATTTCCTGAAACATCACTTCTACTTTGCATGAGGGAGGCTGCTCACATCCCTCTAGCCTAAGGTATTCTCCTCAGAGGAACACACAACGGAGGTCTTGTTACTCTGGATCTGGACAAAGTTACAGCTTCTAAGAGAGCTTTCATATTCTGGTCAGCATTATATCCTGATAATTCATGGAAAAAAAAAAAACATTTGCTAGTCCTGATAATCGGCCCAGCATCTCTGCAAGTGAAACAGAAAAGAAAATGCAACGATCAGTAAAAACAGATACAGGCTGCTGGAGAGGAAGTGAAGCAGACAGGTGCAGCTAGACATTAATACCCATATCATCTATGTGAGAGAAGGCACTGTCACTGGATTCAGTGTGAAGCTAGCTGTATGCATGGTGTAGGCACACCCTGTTCTGTTTGGGTGCAACACTGTAATCACCATCACTAGGAAGGAACTGACACTGACCAGGTAAGGCGACCTCGGAGCACAATGTGATGAAGCTGCTACATGCTGAGCTGGAAAGTTGTTACTAGCTCCAGATCATCATCCCCTTTCCATTAGCCTCTGGGATTTTTTTTTAATCAGTCCATCTTATCTTTTAATGATAATGTGCAAAATATTTAAGGTCTAGTGCTCCAGGTGGGCATGGGCGCACGTGCTGCGTCCTAATGTGCTGTATTTTTTACATTTCTCTAAAGAAATTCTGGCTCAAAAACAATTGAGGAATTCTAGGTCACTTTACCTGTTCAGCATCAGTTCCTTCACTTTAAGATGAAGACTAAGAAGGGCCAGTTAAAGACAACTATGCAGTTCCCTGACTCTGGAGCGGGTTCCATAACTGCAACTAAAGCATGCGTCTGGGAGGGCATCTTTCACGCAGCCAAGAGCTACAGCTCAAAGGCTAGGAATCCAAGGGCAGGAAAGCTGAATGAAGCAAGATGGTGATCCCTCTCTATGAGGCTCATCGCAAAATACAAATGCCAAATACACCCTTAAGGATCAGCAAACAGAAAACATTGTGGTAATAAGTTCACACAAGGAAAGCGGGACTGTCATCATTTTATAAAGCACCAGAATCACAAACAGAAAACTAAAACCAAGCTCCATGTGAAGGCCGAGCTTCTATAAAACAGTAAATAAAAACAAGCTTGTCAAGTTCACCCTCACTCCTGGCCACAAGACCTGACACTTACAGGAAGCAGTCCTATGAATTCAAATAAAGAGCCTGGGGCTGGAGAGATGGCTCAGTGGCTAAGATCACTGGCTGCTCTTCCAGAGGACCTGGGTTTGATTCCTGGCACCCACAACCATCTGTAACTCCAGTTCCAGGGGAATCTGGCACCTTCTTTTAGAACCTAGGGACACGAGGCACACACAAAGTGCAAAGATACACATGTAGGCAAAAAGTGATATAAATAAAACTTAAAGTAGAAACAAAAATTAAAAAAACTTGTTTTCTCAAAGCTTTCACTATCTATTGACTATTATTTTAAATATATGAGCCAAGGAGTGGTGGAACATGCCTTTAATCCCACCACTTGGGAGTCAGAGACAGGCAGATCTCTATGAGTTCAAGGCCAGCCTGGTCTACAAGAGTTAGTTCCAGGACAGCTAGAGTTGCACCGAAAAATCCTGTTTTGAAAAAAAAGAGAAAACCCAAAAACAACCCCCTCAAAAAAACAAAACAAAACAAAAAAACACAAAGTATTTGGTATGTAGTGTTTCACTAGGAAAGATAGAAATAAGGAAATAGACGGCATGTCCCTAACCACAGGGAACACAGTACAACATGCACAAGAATATAAGCCAAATAATCATATAGTAGAAGTGTATCCTGTTTGTGCACACTCCTGCATCACTAAGAATCATACAACAGAAGTGTGTCCTGTGTGTACACATTCCTGCATCACTAATAACCGTACAACAGAAGTGTGTTCTGTGTGTACACACTCCTGCATCACTAATAATCATACAGCAGAAGCGTATCCTGTGTGCACACACTCCTACAACACTTGCTTTGGAATTTGAATCACACACCCACAGAACATCACTGGGCCACTCCTCAAGTTTATGTCATGCATATTTGATTGCATCTCAGTGGTTTTGATTTCTTAATTTTCAAAGTGATCCACAACTGGGTTAAAGAGTTAATAAGACTGTGTTACTACTGGCCTAGAAAAATTATATTTAATATTAGGTGATTCCTTTACAATTAGAAAATGTTATTAGAAAGATAACATTCCATAATACAAAAACTGATTTCCTCTTAACTAAGAAATAAATGGTAACTACACAAGCACTGTCAATCAAGCAATGTTCCAGCCTTTACATAGACTTATTTATCCTCACTGTTTAACTGATTTTATCCAAAAAAAAAAAAAAAGAAGTTTAAACTTTTAAGCTAAAAAGATGTACTACCAATAGCCCTAATTTTAAGATGAGTAAACACCGGGAATTTAAGTAAAGCGTCTGTTATCACAACTCTCCAAGCTTCTTGGTTGGTGGGGACACACAAAAACATCCCGTTTTCTGAGTGACGTTCTCACCTTACATTCTTCATTCAGGATGAAAACAGGGGTGCAGGTGAAAACACCATGTTAATAGCGATGTAGTGGCCTTATTTTGTTGACTAGTAACTCCTTAAGCCAAACTGACGACTTATAGGCATAAGCCCTTAAATAGTTTATTATTTTTCCACATCTAGGCTCACACAGACATGAGAGCACACAGACACAAAGGGTGTTTGGCTGCCCATGACTGGGAACAATTTACATGCCCTCCAGGGAGGATTGCTAACTGTATGTTTTGTATTTCTCCAAGGGAGAATAATGCTGTAAAGCTGCCTGAAAGAGTAGGGTGGTGTGTTCAAAGCTCCTGTTTACTGAAAATGGTTTTTTATATAGATTAAATTGCTGTATCAAAATTCTTTGTTCAGATTTTGAAATATTTCGAACTCTAGAATATTTGCACACATATAAAGAGCCATCTTGGGAGCAGGACCCAAATTTATTTATTTATTTATTTATTTATTTAGTAAATTTTATTAAATTATAAAAGTTTCCATTTCCGCCCCCCCTCCCAACACCCTCCCACTCCCCCTCCTCCTCCCTCTTTGTCCCCCAGGGCAGTCAGGGTTTCCTGCCCTGTGGGAAGTTCCAGTTCCTTCCCCCTCCCTCCAGGTCCAGGAAGGTGAGTGTCCAAACAGACTGGATCCCCAAAATCCAGTATATGTAGAGGAAACAGGTCCCAGTGTCATAGTCAATGGCTTTTCAGAAAGACTTCGGGCCAGCCACAGTCAGAGAATCCGGCCAAATTCCGAGAATCTGGTTAGATCACGTCCTCGTTCAGTCCCAGTCCAACTGGCCTTGGTAAACTCTCATCAGATCCGTTCCCTTGTATCAGTGGGTGATAGCATCCCTCGCAGTACTGATTTCGTTTTTCATGTTCTTCCTCCTTCTGCTCCTCATTTGGACCTCGGGGGGCTCAGTCCGGTGCTCCAATGTGGGTCTCCGACTGTATCGCCGTCCTTCGCCAGATGAAGGATCTATGGTGATAAGCAAAATATACATCAGTATGGTCATGGGCCACGGCCGATTCAGGCACCCCAGGACCCAAATTTAAACACAAAAATCATTTATAGTCCATATATATTTAACACAGAGAAACTGAAGACAATTTTATACAGTATTTTTAATCATTTGAGGTGAAGTTTCACCGCAATGAATTTCCTACTGTTAGCATAGGAAGACTCACCAAGCTTTACTTTTGAGCCCTTCGTGTTTCAGACATTAAGACTAGAGATGCTGTACAATATTAAGTGGCAAAAAGATGTATTATGACTCACTTGAGGCGAAGTATGTATTACATATGTGCTTTAGCAGTCAGAACGTCTCTTAGGAGCAAATTATTTACCTTGCTGATTTTTGGAGTGGGGAAAGGTGACAGAGGTAAGAGGGTAGAACTGGGTTTACATTATTATCCTTTGGTTTTGAATTTACTTTAATCAAAAGCGCATATAGCTGATCCTAAACTAACTAAAATGGGAATGACTATTATAGGGGGAGGGGGAAGTGTACCTTAGCAACAAAGCGGTTGCCTAGCAAGCATTCGACCCTGGGTTTGATTCAGAGCCCTTAAAGGGGGAGGGGGGTCTTAGGCAGCCCAGCCTATTACATAACAGATGGTATGTAATAATCAGAAGTCTCACAAATAACTTATTCCTAATAGGTAACCAAGAAAAATTAATGATATTTTGTTAAAAAAAAAGAAAAGAAAAAAAAGAAAGAAAGAAAGAAAGGGAAAGGGAAAGGGGTAGTATCAACATCTCTTTAATCTAAATGAGCGGGGGCGGCAGGAAAAGAGAGGTGAACTTTAAAAGTCAGTGAGAAAGTTAAAAAGGAAACCTTCTAAAGATCATTATTTTTAGAAAGGGCTGGCTATATTACAGTAAAATGAAAAGTCCACACCCCAAAAGCGTGGGAATCCTCAGAAATGCTGACAATTGTCTTGGGAAACCAAGGAAGCATCTTCTATGTGATCTTCAAATTCTGTTGAGTTGGGCCATATTTTTTGTTTCTTAATTCCCTTAATTTGTATCTTATATTTGTATAAACATATGTGGCATACTTACAGAGGTATTCACACTATCTAAAATAAACATAAGATATACTCAATAAACATAAAATAAATATACTTGGAGAAACAGGCTCAAAGTGTTTTACCTATAGCATATGCAATTAAAATTGTTCAGGAACAGTGAAGTCAAATGTAACTGGAGCTAAGAAGGAAGCATCAAACGGTCTTTCTAGGATCAAGGAAGTAAAAGCAGTGTTATGAACACACTTCGCTTCAAGTCGGGGCCTCCTGGAGGCAAGAGTTCTACCATTTGGGTATACTTTTAGCCCCTGAAACTTTTGAGTTATTTTCCATTTCCCCCCCCCTACCTATTCCAAACCGTCTCACTTTTTCTAACAGAACATTTCCGGAACCTGACCCTATACAGCCCTTCCGACCATCCAATCCTTATTAACTCATGTTCTGGAAAGAACTCTACACTGTTAGAAACTCTTTCGCTGTCACCGTGCTCAAATCTGGAAAGTCGTCCTTTGTGTGCTTGGAGAATTTCCAACTATCTCCCAAAGTGAACTTGTTTATTATCCATGATTTTAAATATCTGTCCCACCCTCGAAACGGTCCTCTCTCCACAGACCAACTGCAGCGCTTTAAATACAGCAGGCAAATACTTTCTCCAGTCAACTAGGGCCCAACCTCCTGTTCTCCTCCTGCGACGCAGCGACAAACACACCCCCACACAGCCAACCCCAGGTTTTTTCCTCCAGAACTCCCTATGAGGTTCCTTTTCCTGCGAACACCTCTGACTCCTGGATCAACTCTCTCTCCTCATCTTCCCAGCCCATTAGTAACAGCAGGATCACTCGTGGGCCTCCGACTGCGGCAACAGCGTTGCCCTTACCTAATCTGACTCCCGCCGCCCCCGCGGGGCACAAAGTTTGTTCAGGGCCCGAGCTCAGGGCTGGGGCAGGCTCCCTCCCCGCGTCCTCGGCTGCGTGCCCAGGCTGGCTGCCACCGGCCGCTCGGACACAGGGCCGTGCACGCAGGACTGGCCGGCTCGCCCGCCTCCGGGGCTCCCCCGGGTAGAAAAGACCCTGCGGGCCGCCCGGGTGTCTGTGCTCCCGGGCCGCGTACGGCGGCGGCCACCGGGCTGCAGCGAAGCCCCGAGGGGCGGGGCGACCGGCTGAGCGCAGAAGCCCGGTGTCCCCTGGCCAGCGATCCGCGGCGGGGCGGATGTGGAGCACCCCGCGAAGCCTGCCGACCACACTCACCTGTAGGTGGGCGCCATCGGCAACGCCGGCCGCTCCCACGCCCGACCTAAGCCACATCAGCTCGGGAATCCCAAACTCAGCGAGCGCCTCAGCCGGCGCGCCCCTGAACCACAACCACTCTCCGTGGGACGGAAGACCGGACTGAGACTTCTGCTTCTCAGAACCGCGCACGGGCCGTTACCATGGCGACCAGGCACGCCTGGTTTGTAACTTACTGTGTCACAATGGTAGACACCAATCGATGCCCTAAAACCTTCCACTTCTTCAAAGACGGAACCAAGGGATTCTAAGGAGGAGAGGCATGGCGGATGATTATGTGTTGGGGTGTGACCCGAAAAGAAGATCCAAGAAGGCCGGGTGATGCCAAGAGGGTGGGTGTTCTGCCAAGATCAGGTGTTTGCTGCGTAGATTGGGAGTTCCGGTTTCCCCTAATTTCTTACGTACTGCTGTTCCTGCTAGAGATTATGGCCCAGGCTTTTGAGGAGATTTTGGACTAGGGGCACCAGCTGCAAATATTGGGATTTGTGTGAGACCAACCCGGAGTAGAGCCTGAGACTTGGTTTAGTATGGCTTTTTAACTTTGTGATAAAAAAAAAAAAAAAATGAGAACCAGAGACAGGGCTAGTCAAAACAACAGCAATTTAGCAACGGTCGGACGCCACAAGGCATCCTTTGCTGATATCGCTCAGGATGTGAGTTTAAGAGACAGTGAAGATCTGGAAGGTGGCGCTTCAGCTGGGATAAGCAGACAGATTTAAGGGCTCAGGCTCTGAGAAGAGTCACTGAGGAGCTCCAACAAGAGACAGATAGCGCTCGTCAAGTACTCCTTCACCTTAAAAGGCGGGCAGGAGGCGGAGGGTGAGGACACCTAGCCAACTCCTATGACTTCAGACATTCTTCGTAAGAATGTTACTATGAATTTATGGAATCTCATTGTACACCAAGCACTCAGCTAGCCCACTATATTTGCAATCTCGTCCTAATGATCACACAATCTTGAGGCTCAAATAGTAGCTCAGTAGGGTATCTCTTAGCTGCTTATTTAAAGTTGTATATTTACTATATATATTTGCCACCTAACATAACTATCTTCTTGCCTTATCACAGTTTATTGTATGAAATCCTGGGGTTTTTGTCTCTCTTGATCTCAGTTGTATCTCCAGGTCCCAGAATAGTACACAGGAAATACTAAATGTCCCTTGAAGCAATATTATGTGTGATTATCTTTAATTTAAATGCAATATAATAAACTTCAAAACACTGGTTTATACAAGGTGTTTTGGGGAGAGACAGAGCCAGGATAAGAGGTGAATTTTATCTCTTTGTATACATACCTACATTTAGCCTTAGATCTTTCAGTTTTAAGGTCTCTCCTTACATAAGTTATAAAATTATCCAGCAAGCATGGCCCTACCTTCTCTTGGGTGGGTCCAGACTGGTCATTCCCAGAGAACTGGAGTGAATACAAAGGGAATGGAATGAGGAAATGTGGAGAGGTTGGAGCTGAGCTGAGCTCCTTAAAAGCTCCTTCAAACATCATCATTGAAGGATGGGAATGGTTTAAAACGTAACCCAGCTGCAGCACACTGACTCTGAGAGATTGACAGGGATGGAAAACAGTAATTTAGGAATTATCCAGGTGTGTGACACCTGGCTTTAATCTCAAACAAGCCTTTAATCCCGACACTTGGGAGACAGGCAGGCAGATCTCTGAGTCTGAAACCAGTTTGATTTACAAATGGCGTTCCAGGCCACTCTGCAGCTATGGTAACTTGCATACTATCTCTCAAGCTTGTCAATACGCCAGGATGGATGGAGGAGCACACGAGGCCTCTGTAGGCCCATATTACCTACCTGGTGTGACAGCCAAGTTCCCGGACCATGGTTGGTTTCCAAGGCAGCTACCATCCTGCCAGACAACCTGTGGCTACCTAACAAAAGGCTCAGGACTGACTGCTCCTACTCTTTTGTTATTATGTAGATCACCTGGGAACAGGTGTGAGTTCCAAGCTGGTGACTGAGTTGCAGGTGTGACTGTCCTCCTGCATCCACCCCCCACCCCAAAAGAGAATATTAATGAGCTTCCACCTTGGTTTACCTGGGGGAAACCAAATAAAAGATGTTTGGATAATAAACGCGGGTGATCTTCAGGAATGAATGAAACCTGAGACTCCCTTCCAGTATTGCTGTGTGAACTGTGTCTCAATTTTTCCCGTACCTCCGCATGGTTCCAGAGAGGGAAAAGTAGCTTATCTTGGGGCATCGGACCCCTACAGGCCTCACTTCTCACTAAATAGCTGCTTGCAGCTAATGCCTGTTGGGGAAGGGCGTCAATATTTTTCAGGGATGTCACCATTAGTAAGTTATCCGTGATTCAGGAAGCATAATCTCTCACCCATGCACATACAGGCAACCCTAATTAAACTCAGTGGTTTCATTGTTTGTTTTTTAAAGACAGCAGGGGGTTGCTGGAGAGTTTTTAGAGGGTCAGGGAGGGGGATAAAAGGTGAGGGTGTTCCTGATCAAAATGCATTACATAGTGTAGAAATGAAAGAATAAAAAGTTTTTAAAAGACTGTCTCACTCCTCTGAGTTCCTCTTACTCAGTTCCCTTCCCCTTGGCAGTTATTTTCTCAAAGTCCCCTTCATCTTCTTCTATACCAAATACAGACACCCCAAACTTCCTTTGGCCTTGTTTGCCATCCAGATGTACTTCCAGATGTACCTTCAACTAAAACTTATCAAAATATTTGTCAAATATATAATTTGCATGTAAGTATATCACATGTATATTGTATGCCGTATATACCACAAGTATAATCTGTACCAGTGAGTCATATAATCTTATGGATTAGAAAAGAAAGTGGCCAACTAAAGGCTTTTTTATTGAAAACATTGTAAGAGGATGGAGACAGCTGAGTCATTAAGAGCACTTGCTCTTGCAGAGGACCCAAGTTAGGTTCCGAGGACCACTGTCTGGTGTCTCACAGCCCCCTGTAACTTAAACTCTGGAATCTGACACCCTTTTCTGGATGTTTTATGCACAAACCTCCACATGGTCATATAGATACACTCTCATACAAAAAAAAAAAAGAAAGAAAGAGAAGAAAAGAAAAGAAAAAGAAAAAGAAAACAACAACAACAAAAAACCCAGTAATTGAACTTATTTTCCATTATCACTTCTAAAAGGAAAGATAGCTAAGCATGGTGGCATGTCTCTAGTCCCAGTATTGGGAGGCAGAAGCAGGTCGAACTCTGTGAGTTTAGGCCAACCCAGTCTAGTGAATTCAAGGCTAGCCAGAGCTACATAGTGAGACCCAGTCTTTAAAAAAATGCATTATTTGGGGGGACTAGAGAGACACCCAATGGTTAAGACTGACCGCTCTTTCAGGACTCAGGTTCAGTTCACACATCCACATGGCAGATCACAACTTTCTGTAACTCTAGTTCCAAGGGATCCAGTACCCTCACACAGACACACATGCCAACAAAACACTGACACACATAAAAATAAGTTTAAAATACATTATTTTTACTAAAATGTATAAACTATAACCTACTGTTTCCCTCTGCTATTTCTCTGGTTTTTCAGATAAGGAAATGTCCTTTAATGACTGCCTTTTTCTAAACTTTGTCAAGGTAAAAAAATACAACGGTAGTAATAATAATAATAATGGAAATTCGGAATAACAAATGTGAAAAATTGAAATAATCCTGACAAGTTTTTCAGAAACACAATGTTTATTTTTAAAAACAACCTTTGTTAGAAAGCAGAAATGAAATTTCATATTTCATGTCAACAATAGAATTTCACACTGAGTTCTGTCCCACAATAAAGCCCACAAATCTGTTTGTGAATAGAAAGAGACAGGGTATACAGAAAGAGGAAAAACCTGGGACCAAGGTAGGCAATTCTCTGTTTGCTTCTTCCAAATGTTACATGATGAATATTCTCTGGAAAGGCACTGGTAGCCCTAGTCTTCCAGCATGCCAGAGGCAAAACTAGCAATCTCCTAAAATGTAAGACTGTTGATTTTCACAGTTACCCTCTGGGGGTGGGGGGGTTGTTCCACCAATAAATAAAGTTCCTAATTCTATAGGAATTGATTTCCTAATTGATTTGGAACATCAATCTCGTCGCCTGGTTCTTCTCCAAGCTTCTTCCACCAAGGTGCTTGTATGTGCTTCAGGGTGGTGAGATGGGCCTGTTTGGCCTTGGCTGCCACAGGCCTAGATCTACTTAGGAAGTGCTCAGGTCCTTTCCTTCTGCCTCCTTCAGACTTGGTGCCTCTACAGCAAACAGAGACCAAATGGTTAGTAGAAGTATGTCAGGCAAGCAGCAGCCTAGCAACAGCAGAGCTGGGCCCATCTACAGTCAGGAACAGGACAGGGTTTCAGCTCTGAATGTGTTGCCACTGCTGACTATGACGGTCGGTGTCTAGCCAAAAGTTGCAGTTGTGAGTGGCAGCAACAACCCCAAACCCTTGGCAACTTCCAGGCTTGGGAATTACAGGGAGACAAAGGAAGGGAGGGAGGAAGGGAGGGAGGGAGGGAGGGAGGGAGGGAGGGAGAGAGGGAGGGAGGGAGGGAGGGAGGGAGAGAGGGAGGGAGGGAGGGAGGGAGGAAGGGAGGGTGGGAGGGAGGAAGGAAGATACTTCTAAAATACTCAGTAGAAAGAGGGGAACTGAGAATGGCTAGAACCTTTTGAAACCTCAAAACCCATCCTCAGTGGCACAGCTCCTCCAAGTAAGACACCCCATATAATCCTTACTAAAGATTCCACGAACTGGAATACAAATTTATGGGAGCTATTATCACTCAAAACACCACAGTAGTTGAGTAGTATCTAGTATGTTGGAAATAATTTTCGGGACTATAGTGGTTTGAAAGAAAATGTCTCTCAGAGTGGCACTGCTAGAAGGTGTGGCTTTGTTGGAGTAGGTGTGGCCTTGTTGGAGGAAGTGTGTCACTGTGGAGGTGGGTTTTGAGGTTTCCTAGTCTCAGGATACTGCCCGGTGACTCCTGCTGCCTGCAAGCTGTAGGACTTTAAGCTATTTCTCCAGCATCATGTCTGCCTGCATGCTGTCATGATCCCCACCATGGTGACAACAGACTGAACCTCTGAAACTGTCTACAATGCAATGTTTTTATTTATCGGAGTTGCCATGGTCATGGTGTCTCTCCACAGCAATAAAAAACCAAACTAAGACAAGGACTCTTCTCAGTTAATGAACGAACATGTTAGATACAAGACAAAAATGAAGTACTACTGATCTCAGTGAATAAGCTTCCTGCTCCGTTCTGTTACTCAGTACTTGCTACATCCTATAGCTTCTTGTCCATGATTACAGAATCCAAAACCTTCTGTCAATTAAAGTTTGGGAAAGTTGTTTGTTTTGTTTCCCTTTTCGGTTGGTAATTATTTTGCTTGCGTTTTCTGCCTATTTGTGTTTTCTTTATTTTGAAATATGTTTGTATACAATATGAACAGAAAGGGGGAGGGATCTTTTATGCTCTATGATCAGTGCCAGAAATTCTAAAAGTTCTGAATTCAGGATGGTTTGGAGCAGAACAGAACCAGAGTGACTCCAAACAGTTCTAATCTTTGGCATCTCCGAATGAGCCAAGATGCTGGGGTTGATGATATCGTTGCCACTGCCTATTAGGCACGGACCACATCCAAGACAAACACGCACTCTTTTAACTCTCCTCATCGTTGTCTACAATAAGCATGGTGTTATTTTATACATAGTTTGCATAGCTGGGGTTTAAATGTTCAAATCATGCCCAGATTTGAACAGATTATTTTCTTTGTAAAGTACTGTCTTTCCAGATTCCAAAATTCTGATTGTGTTTGTGTTACAGTCAGTGTGACTCTGGACCCCAACACAGCCCATCCTGACCTAGCACTGTCTAAAGGTCAAAGACAAGTGACTTACAGACAACGCCACAAGAATCTTGAGGCTTCTACCAAGAGATTTTCTGTTTTACCCTGTGTCCTGGGCTGTAAGGAATTTACTTCAGGAAGATAATACTTCCAAGTGTCTGTTGAGAACACAACCTCTTGGGATGTGGAAATCTGCGTAGAGGATGTGCCAAGGGTCTTTGACATGAAGAAGGAGCCTGAGTTTGGATTCTGGACCATAAGAATGTGTGAAGAGGATGGGCTTGCAGCCCTCACTTCCACCCCTACTCCCCTTCACCTGAGTGAGAAGCCACAGCTCGTGGGAGATTTTCTAGACTATGAGACTGGAGTTGTAACCTTTTACAATGCAACCAGTGGTTCCCATATCTTCACCTTCCCCAAGGCTTCCTTCTGGGATACTCTGAAGCCCCTTTTCCAGGTTTATGAAAATACTTCTTTGTTTCTGCCTGGCAGAATTGATCGAGGGAAGAGGTAAAGTCCTCATGGTGTAAGTAGCACAGAAAATGCATAAATCCCATAAGGCAAAAACTTGGATGTTTTTCTTCATTGCTATTCCAGTGCTTTTAATAAACTTTCAATAAATGTGCTCTGATTTGATTGATGGAAAGGGTAAAAATACCATACATGGCCAGTTTCAGTGAGACGAAAGCAAAATAATAGTAGTGATTATATATTTTCTTCTCCTTCCCTTTTGTACAGTGGTTCTCAACTTTCCCAAGGCTGCAGCCCTTTAATACAGTTCCTCATGATGTAGTGACACACAATTATAAAATTATTTTTGTTGTGACTTCATATCTGTGATTTTGCTACTGCTATGAATCATAATGTAAATATTTTTGGAGATAGTGACTTGCAAAAGGGGTACTGACACATTTTGAGAACTACTGCCTTTTATGGGTCAAAAGTTTGAGTCTTACATTGTTGTTTTCAATGTGCATCTAACTCTTGTGTGAGAGATGAACTAATGGCGGTGTCTTTTTTGAATAAAAGAACAAAAAACTGAAAATAATATCAACTTAACCCTTGTTCTTGCTGTTGCTATTATTTTTGGTTTTTTTTTCCTGACAGGACACAAGAGCCAAAGCTGTGTGAAAGACCATTTGGTATACCCTAGCCAGACCACCACATTAGAAAGAAGTAGACTATAGCATATTAAAATAACGCTTTCAAAATGTGTTGAGATGTGAGTGATTCTAAACCTACTGTGTGTGCGCGCACACACACACACACACACACACACACACACACACACACACATATCGTGGTGGTTGGTATCCATGTTTCACTCCTCCTGTGAAAAAGAGGTATGGGGACTGAAAAAAATATTTTATAACATTTTATTCTACAATAAGCAATATACTTTGCATGAGCTTTTGAGAATATATTTTTCTGTTTCCTAGAAAATTCCATAACTGTATTTCTCTTTTTCCATCCTCCCTTCATAGTTTACCTAGTACTCCTTGTGTAGCTTCACCATGCTGTTAGCTAATATGTTGACCAGTAGATGGCAGTCTTGCATTTTTGGTGACTCTGGTCATGCAACTCTGCCTTTAATAAAACATACTTCTTGGACCAAGATCAAATAAACGTAAAATTCATCTTGTTCTTAGTGATTATTTTAGATAATTTAAGTCAACAATATTTTTTGTGTGTTTTTCATTGGTGTTACTTTTCATTATTGTTCAAGACAGTGTCTCACGGTGCAGCCTGGAACTAGTTTTATAGACCAGCCTGACTGTGAACTCACAGAGCTCCAATGGCCTGACTCTGCCTCCTGGGTGCTAGAAGTAAAGGCATGCACGGTACACTTGGCAATAATATTAATTATTTTTATTCAAATCAATTTTTTTTCTTTTAGATAAGGTCTGACTGTATACCAGGTTGTCCTGGAGTTCACTATTGTATCCCAGGCTGGCTGCAAATGATAGAAGTCCTCCTGCCTCAGCCTCCCAAGTACTGAGTGCTGAGATTACAGGTATGAACTACCACACACAGCTATGATTTTATTGACTGGTCAATTGATTTTAGTTTTTAGAGAGAAGTTCTCATGTAGTTCAAGCTGACGACAAACTCACTAGGTAGCAGATGATGACCTTGAACTTTTGATTCTTTTGCATCTGGCTCTTGAGTGCTAGAAGGAAAGAAGGCACCACCACTTCCAATTTACGAGGATCTGGTGGTCAAGTCGGGGGCTTCATACACGCTAGGCAGGCATTCCACCAACTAAGTTATGGTATATCCCTAGGCCCCTTGATGGTTTTAACCTGAAAAGAGCCTTGGATCTTATTAACTATTCACTTCTATTGATTTCTTTTAATTCAGTAAATAATCAACCTCATTAGATTCATGTTTCATCATCTCATGGGATTCCTTGGTAAATCAGCTCTCAAAGTTTTGTGGTGTCATTCAGATTTCTTCTGTGTGGATCATTCAGTGACCCTTTAGGGCTCTTAGTGACATTCCACCCACAGTTCATTTATCAATGACTGCAGTGAACCATTTAGGGTAAGAGTGGGGTTCCAGACAGTTCACCATTCCATGATGGGCACAGTAGTACAGATTGGTCCTGTGTGTGTGTGTGTGTGTGTGTGTGTGTGTGTGTGTGTGAGAGAGAGAGAGAGAGAGAGAGAGAGAGAGAGAGAGAGAGAGAGAGGGAGGGAGGAAGAGACTGGCTGTATTTCCCTGCTTCCTTCCTCCTTCCCTTCCTCTCTCCTTCCCTCCCTTCCTCTCTTCTTTTCTTTCTTTATCTCACTGTAATTCCCAAGCAACCACATCCTTAAAATTTTAGTGAGAAGAAAGATCATCTCAAATCAAGGGAACTGTCATCTCAAATTTGTGTTGAATGTTCATCCCTTTTGTTTTTTAAGAGAATGGTGGGCTTTTCCAATTATTTATGGATTATTGGTTTAAAAGTGACATAAATCATGGAAGAGAAAGGAGTGGACATTTCTCTTTTCCTCTGGGCTTAGTCTATGGGAACTTTCCTCCTTCCCAGGGCTGCTTAGAGCAAGCAGGGAGGGGATGCTCACTTGGGGGAACTATTTTCCCCTCCCTGTGTGCATTCCACTTAGATGGCAGGAGGGGCTTGATAAGAGGTTCAGTCATTCCTCATCACACAAGAACCAACCCTGAGTGTAAACGGGAGTCAAGACACAAACCAAGCAAGGGATCCTGCTCCTGAAAGGATACAGATGGAGAGGTTTGTTTGTTTGTTGTTTTTGTTGTTGTTGTCGGTGGTGGTGGTAGTGGTGGTGGTGGTGGTGGTGTGTGTTTTCTCTGGCCCCCTGGCAGAGTCAAAAGGATTCAGGTTCCCAATGGGAGGGGGCACCCGTCTTAAGTGGGATGGAGAAAGTTTCTCACACCAGAAAAGCCACCAGGTAGGGTATGTCTTCCTACCTCAAATGATCCAGTCAAGAAAATCCTTCACAGACGCGGCCAGTGTTAATCCTAGTGGTGAGAATAAGACCACTGCCACAGTTCAGAGCCAAATTTGAAGCAACTTTGAAATACTGGCCAGGTGGATAGACTCTGGTTGGGTCCATACCCAGGTTCCTGGGAAAATGGCCCAGAACCAAGCATGACAAGGGCTTAAGAAGGGAAACCCATCATTCATTGCATTCCCCATCAGGTCTAATCCAGGGCAAGCACACATCCTGAAATACCTCCAGCCTGTGAACCTCCTGCCCACAGGTGATCAAGCACATCCAGTGCAGAGGGGTCAAGCAAACTTGTTTAAGGGAGTGAAAAACATGTGGCTTGTTATCTCCCATAAACAATAGTCTGCAGCATTTCAGGAACTCTCTGTCCTTGGGCAAGGGGCTTGCAGATCAGAGGCATCTCTGTTTCATGGATCTCTTAGGCTCAGTAATCAAAACTTAAAAGTGTAACCTGGCCTCTCAGACCAGTTGCTTGGGTTTTAATTGATTCCAGATGTAGTCAGGTTGGCAACCAAGATTAGCCATCATATTGTTCTTGCAGAGGGCCTGGGTTCCGTTTCTAGCTCCTGTGTGGTAGCTCAGAACTGCCAGTTACTCCAGTTTCAGGGTGATCCAATACCCTCTTTTTATCTCCTGCTCCTGCACACACATGGTACACATGAACTCATGTGGGCACACACTTATATACTCAAAAAGTAGATAGATAGATAGATAGATAGATAGATAGATAGATAGATAGATAGATAGATAAACAGACAGATCTTTTTTTTTTTCTAAAAAAAACTGCTTCTTTTAACTGATAATCTTTCTGTTCTTGGGTCTCCTTTGCCATATGCCTGTGGTCTGCCTTATTTTTTCTCCAAGCCTGGATAGTCTTGCTTTTATTTTTACTTTTCCTTTAGAAAGACATGGGCACACTAAGGAAAAAAACACAACCTGATGGCATCACTTTCTGAGTTCCTTAGAGGTCTGCTTTTTATGGTTTTCTATGTAACTGGCTCTAGGCTACAAATTTAAAAGGGCCAAAGAGGGAAAAGTATATTAGAAGTCTGACCTACAAAAGAGCCTTGCAGAATCATCATATTATTCTGCAAGAGGATGTCTTTGTAAGAGCGAACACTTACTAAGATTTTCAAGTTGTCTGCCTTCACCTACACACACATACACACACACACACATACACACATACACACACACACATACACACACATACACACACACACATACACATACACACACATACACACACACACACACACACACACACACACACACACACACACACACCTGACTATGGATCTGTAGTTCACTGGGTTCGGTTTCAAGGAGATTTTTAAATAATCTGATAGAGGCTCTGCCACAGATATAGGCCTCACATCAGGCTGAACCATGGGCACTCATTTAAACAGGAAGCTACGGATGTCATCCTGTGGCTCCACCACACCTGTGTAAAGGAGCATTGCCTGAGGAGGGAGAGACCGGGACTGTGAGCGTCCATCCGGGCAGTCTCCCTGACTCACCAGAGATGGCAGAGGCAGCTCTTCATCCCAGCTCCCTCTGCAAATCTGAAGCTTGAAGAATTCCACAAGGGACATGTGGAGACAGGGGTCACCATGGCCCCTCCCCTCGCTGGATTTATGATAATATTAGCCATAATACTTCTACAGGGAGAGCCATGATGGCTCCGCAGGACTAGAGTCTAACACAAACATTTTGTTAGCTATGTTGTATCTGAAAATTTTAAATTTGTAACAGTTAAAGTATGTCTGATTACTTTAACAAATTGTGACTGGTTATGCTTCCAAACAAGGTTAGTCCTTGTAGATGATAAAAAAAAATATTTTCCTAAAAGTGAAGAGAGCCCTACAACTAGTAGCTACTGAAAAGATGTTGTTTGGGTTATGTTCCATTCTGAGTAAAAAAGTGCTGATATGTTAACTAATCAGGAGTAATCCAAACTGCAGTATATAGCCTACAAAGGGTGGGCCTAGAGAATTCCTTGAATTCTTGGAGCAGCTACTGTACTTGGAAAGTTTGGCTAGACCTTGGCAGGACCTTTTCTTCTGATCATTCTGACCACACAGTTTGAACTGTTTGGCCCAGTTTGGTACCTCTCAGATGGAGGCCACTGGAAAGCTCCAAATGGTTATGACCCCAGAGCCAAATTATCAAGTGGCAAAACAAGAGGCCTGTGAAAGTTCAGTTCCTGACACAGATTTTTTTTTTTTTTTGAGAGCTGGACAACTCACCTTTAATATGTTGACAAGCCCAGTCAGCAGGCCAGTGCGCACTAGAGAGACTTGGTCCTGGTTTAGTTACGTTTACAGGCTCTAGGGCATCGTTTTCAGTCTCTTTTATTGTTGTTTTTTTTTTCCTTTTTTTTTAATTGAAAATACTTTTCGTACAATATATTCCGATAATGTTTTTCTCTCCCCCACTTCCTCCCAGATTTTAAATTGGACCTGTATCTTAATAGCTCCAACCAAAAGGAATAACACAATAGAAACCTGAAATAAAACTGATGCTGTAAAGGCTTTACAAACAGACTCTCTTAGGACATATTAAGTTACATAAAGTAGAATTCAGCTAAGGAGTGCTGCCTCTGATATACTGGGAGATAAGTAATGCACAGGTCTGTTAGAAACTACAGGAAAGAAAATCTTGTGCCACAACTGAAGTTTAGGGTTGTTGTTAGGGTATTTGAGAAAACGCGATGCTTGTTCATCAAGATTGACCCCCGCTTAGGCTCCAGTCCCTGAACAACAGGCGAAAAGCTTGACTTAGAACCAGCCATGAGGCCCATCCCCATATCAAAGAACAAGCCTCTAATGGGCATCTCAAGAGGGGTTGTGCAGGGTGACAATCATGATTAAATCAAGTCCTGGTCTGCTGCTAAGTCCCCTGTGCTCTTGTCAGAAGAATCAGTTCAGCCAGGTGGGCAAGAAAGAACTGGGTAGCAACTATACAGAAAAAAAAAAAAAAACAACAATGGCATATTTCAGAAATCATTCTGGCAGTATCTTTGCTGTGTAAACATCCCACCTGCCCAAATCAACAAACTTGTAGCCTCCCATCTCTGTTTAAGTCATTCAAAGTGGAACCTGGGACTGGGACTTCATGGAGGTTTAAGGATAAGAGTGTATGTGGACAGTGCAGACCCAAAGTCCGTAGAAGCTGGTAAAAGTTTGTTCGAGACTGATTCTTTTTTGTGTGTCAACCAGAACCAGTTGCATGCATTCTTAAGGAGTCTTTTCCTTTGTCAGTCTGTGAGTGGGGTGAGTTCTCACGGGGAAGGCATGTTAACTCCGGAACAGTGTCTGCCAGACACCACTGGACACAGCACAGACTGAAGCAGAAACACAACTGAGAAATCAGCCATGAGAGTCACAGAATTTAGCCCAACGCTGGCTCCTGAGCAAAGACTAACAACACCCAAGTAAGGATGAGGACAAAGCCACGGAAAATGTTACTGAGGCTCCACACAAGGCCTTTCCTTCTGTGACTGAGGAAAAATATCTGTTACTTGGTTACCAACTAGCAGAAGGGGGAAATAAATTGAGATTACTATAGACTAAGATCTCCAAGGTCACCAAAAATGACCTCAGATTCACAGTTATTCCGGGGGGGATTCATTTAGCAGGAAAGCACTAATCATTTCTAGAAGTTTAGGCCATGAGAATTTTGGCTGCACCCTCCCTCCCTGTGGAAAAGCTGTGAGCGATTGTATCTCATCACTCCAGGCATGAACGTCTGCTTGGCTTTGCCCAGCCTCACATCTCAAGCGCTTCCAGCAACATCATCAGTCCTAAATGTCAAGAAGAGACAAGAGAAAGCCAAGCCAAGGTGAGGTCCACTAAGAAAAAAGGAACTCTCTGACTTGAATGCCACGGCAGTGAGAGACAGTTAAAAGTTGTCATGGAGAAACAACACAAGAAAAAGCTTTTCGTTCAGACAATGTAAGAATCAATGGAGAGACAGCACAAGACAGTGAAATGGAGCAAAAGAGAAGCCAGAGTCACCTGTGTCTCCTGCCCAGGATATTCGATACACTCATGACTTGAGAAATCAATGTGCTTGGTTCCACAAACTTTTTGGCTACTATTCTCTCAACTATTTCTCTTCTCTGCATGTGGACCCACCCATCAGTGGCATTCAGAGCTCTCTGTCTACTGCCTCTGACTCTCTAATTCATTTTGCCATTTGTCTCTGCCTGCATGCTGAGTATGTTCTTCCAATTACTCCTCCACTGTCCTAAGATGGTGTTCTTTCCCACAGAGTCATCTCATCAGCCCTCAGAACTTAGAATCACCTTTTGTTGCTTAGTCTTCTAACTGAAAAAGAAAGTTACTTTACTAGTTCCCAAGGTAACCAGTAATCTGCCATATATAAACATGCACAAATGGACACACACACACACACAAACACACACACGCATACACACACAGAGTCTTTGGAAAAACATTTAAAAAATATTAGACCCTTTATATGCATTTATTGTATTTACTTTATTTACTACGTTGCTTTCCTTATTTAAAACTACATTGCATTACAAGCATTGTTCGCACATGCTTGCAATTCTAGCACTCCAGATACTGAGGCAAGAGGATCACTGCCTTAAAAACAGGTTGGTGCACAAAACAAAAAAGACTCAAAAAAGAATCTACTGTATTTATGTATGTAAAAGCATCAAATCTACATGATAGATAGTACTCATCCCTCCTTTGTTGGGGTGAGGCTGTCCCATGTCTCCCTTACATGTGTCGCTCACTCTGTTTTCTTTGGGGACTTTAGGCTAACTCTATCATGCCCTTTTGTTTTCCTTTCTTTTAATTCAGTAGCCACTGAATTGTTTATTCAGTGGTTTATTCATTTAGAGAGGGTTAATATTTCATAATATTAAGGACTTTCCGTCTAAGAACATAGTTTTTGGTTCCCATCTTAGTTACTTCTCTATGCTTTGATAAAACACATGACCAAGGCAAACAGAGAAGAAATGGTCTACTTGTGTTTACAGTTCAGTAGGGTTAGGGTCTATAGTGATGGGGACAACATGGCAGCTGGCAGCAGATATGGTTGCTAGAGCTGGAGGCTGAGAGTTCAAGGCTTAAACTCAGACACTGGAACTGACATAGGATCTGATACTCAAACCTGGCCCTGACATGCTTTTTCCACTAAGGTCACACTTCCTAAGCCTCCCCAAACAGCACCACCCATTGGGGATCAGACATTCAAATCTCTGACGTCTATCATTCAACCCACCACAGTTCTAGTTAGACAGATTTTGCCTTGTGTCCTTTAAGAATTTATTGCTGTTGACTCATACTGTTCAAGTAAGCCATTGCTTGTTCAAGGAACTGTTGCAAATTTTACAGTTTTTGTCGCAGGAAACATTACAGCATTTTTCTATTTTTATTCTGGAAACATCGATTTCTACTACTGGAAACAATCAATTTGCTGAAAAGAATGATCAAATTTCAAGTCAGCTTACCAAATTCCCTTGATGGTTTTGCAGCTCACTCCTCAGTCATGAGAAACCATACCAACCTTCTATGACTTTGCCCAGGACGGTCCTTCCCCCATGATATTTATTCAGCCTGTGAAGCCAGCCACAGTCCCACCTCCTCCGAGAAGCCTTCCTCAGACACCTCTGTGTTGGCAGGGGTCCTTGTTTGCTCTTTCCAACTACCTTGTGCAAGATTCTGTGGCTTGCGTTCATTGCCCTTCATTGTAGGTGTCTGTCTGTGTACAGCTCCACTCAGCGGACTTTGGGCTCTGTAGCTCATGGGCATTAAACAAATTGATATTCTCAGAAAGTGAGCGCCCTGTCTAGAATATACCAAATGTAAAAAGAATTGAGAAGCATTTTAGTTAAACTGATTTCACTGGAGACAATTGTTGACAACAATCCAGAAACACATTCATGTTTAAGACTTGACAAATTCTGTTCCATCATTCTTGTTGTTTATGAATGTTATGCATGTAATATAGTCAAGGTTTTTCTGGTATTGGGTACTAAATTGGGGGCATCCTGCAAGCACTCCACTACTGGGCTATATCTCTAGATTTTACTATGTAGCTCTGAACTCATAAACCTTCTGCCTCAGTCTCCTAAAATCTAAATTGTCTAAATGTGAACCATACTGAGTTTGTCACATGAAAAATCACAGTATGGATAAGGAGTTTGAGTCAGCTCAAAAAACTTTGATTTTTTTTTCACTGTGAATGTAAGTTAAGAAGTCATTTATCCCATAAGCTACTGTTTCCTGAGCGCACAGTGCCTTATTCTCTTCAGGCTGCTGCAGCACGCCTCTGGAGTGAGCTCCACCCTGCAGACACTTTGATTTTGGCCTAGTTAAACTCATTTTGGAGTAGGGGCTTCTAGAACTGATAAGATAAGCATAGATTACTTTATATACCCCAAGTTTGTAAGTGATCTATAAATACAGTACAAATAGGCAATTATGGCAGCTGGGGAGATGGTGTTGTGTAGCAATATCCTGCCAGATGAACATCCATTTTGAGGGAAGCTCCTTAAGATCACAGAGAAGTGAAACATTCCATGCTGTAGGGGGCCGCTTTAAATTCAGGAAGTAAACAACTCAAGGACTTCAGGAAGTCCCTGAAACTTACCAGATACATTAGGTCCCACCCTCTCTAAGCATACACACATACACACATACACACACACATAAATATATATATATATATATATATATATATATATATATATATATATATATTCAGACAAGATAGGAGGATAAACCTGGAAGAAGCTCAGGCCAGCTGAGACACCTGTGCAATGAACTCCAAGTTTCTAGTTTCTGTGAGCTGTCAGCTATGCTGGAGTCGGCCTCTGATGGTGCAGCTCTTAAAAGCAACCCCCTCACCTCTACTCCTGTAAGTAACCCCAATAAAGCTCAGTCATTTGCCAAGTTGGATTTTGGTGGGCTCCTTACTTTGGTCTGTTGTTTGTTCCCTATCTCAGTGAGCAGATCTTTTTCCGTGTCTCCCCCAGGAAGAAGTGTCACACAACAGATGCCTCAGCAGTTAAAAGCACACACCACTCTTCTGGAGGACCTGAATTTGTTTTCCAGGACCCTCATGGCTGGTGGGTCAGTCACAGGTACCTGTAACTTCAGCTCCGGGGGTTTTCAGGCCTTCTTACACACTCAGACACACACTATACATCCACACAAGCACACACACATACATCAATAAAAATAAGAAGGTTAATATAGTTTAAAATTTTTAAAAAATAATTTTAAAAAAATCAATAGAGACCACTCAGACTGGCTAAGGGGCTGTGTCGTAGAGGTTCTTTGGGGGACTATGATGATAAGACTGGAGTCAGAAGCTCAGCGAGGGTTACCAAAAGTAGAGAGGGCAGGTCTCACCTTGTTTTAGGAGGTCCAAGAGGCAAACTAGAAAGACTTGCTGCCATCCACATCCAAGAACCTAAAAGGCACAAAACAAACCCAGGAGTCAGGAGCCAAGAGAAAGCACCTCAGGGGGACAGAGAGAAAAGGGAGGGCGGAAACAGGGACTTTCTCAGAGCCACAGTCCATACTGATTCCCTGTGGGCGCCAGAGGCAGGAGGACAGTCCAGTTGATGCCTTGGCAGGAACATCTCATTAAGGCCGTCTACCTGTTAACAGATAGATATCGTCTCGTTTGTCCAAGAACTCGGCTTTATGAACATTTCAAGCCTAGTTTCTTAATGCAAAAGCCAGTTCCAACAGGTGGAGTGCTTTGTCTGTGGACACAGGAACCGCTCCTGCTTCCCACCATGCCACTCAGTTAAATGACTTGTTGACCGAATGACTGTGTGCGCACTTCAAAGCAGAAAAACACAGTGACATCTTTGAAGTATTCACTAGATCAGTGAGAACTTGAAAGTGAAGTTAAAAATTAAGTGGCCAAACCAATTGCAGACTCCCTGTCCTGAGGGCATGGGGTCAAACCTGGCGGTGTCCTGTTCCCACGTGACTCCCTGTGTTTCGTGAAGGGAAGGAGAAAAGGAATGCCCTCTTTTCCCAAGTTAGTTTTCTAGTCTAGGGCTTCAAATACTAGTTTAATGGTGAAGGTAAGTGTGTTTCTTCTTTTAAACAGGATGCTAATTACTAAACTAGGAGAGATGCATTCATTAATTTTACCAGCACTCAAAGACACACCAACTGCAGCCTGAGGATCTCCATTTGGAAATGGTGTCCGGTTCCAAAGTGAAGAAGAGGCTTTCTTCCAAAATAATCATCCAAGCCAGACCCTAAGGCTGGAGAGGCCATTGGTGCTGAGGTGGTCAGTGGTCACTAGCCAGTGGAACGTGTGAGTATAGGCTGCGGTATGTGGATGAGTTAGTTCACTTGGCTTTGGCTGTAGAATAAAAACAAAAAATGAACTGACGAGGTTTAGATTTGGGACTGTGATTAATCTCTTCCGGGTTCAATATACTTGATCTTGGCTCTCCAGAAAACGAGACTGACAAAAGTCTGAATAAGATGAAGATCAAGACACCTTGAATGCTTCTAGAAGGCTTGCTGTCTTATACAGTCAAGAGGTCCCCAGAGAGACTGTGGTGGGCGCCTGCTGTTCGTGGGTGGGAGCCATAGCAGAAACTATTCAGTGAGGATCCCTCTCTCATCCTATCCAGAGGGAATCCCTGGATAGGGATTCAGAAGCGCAGCTCCAAACTGGGAAAAGGGACCGAGTTGTGAGCCCTTGTGGACAGCGCTACAGTTGAAGTATGCTTGGTTTTTTGGCGTAACACTGACTTCTAGAATTTTCCACTTTGGTCCTAGGACATTTTTTTTCTTCTTGCCATAATCTAACTTATAAATGCATTGTCTGAGTAATGTAATAACACATGGATGGCTCATTTTGTTTCAGTCCCTCAGAAAAGTAGAGAGCACACGAGGACTTCATTTACCTAACGCTCTGAGGATTGTTTTCCTCATGTTCTTTAAGGTTTGTGACAAGATAAGCACCCTCTTCATCCATGTTGTAGATTCCAAGGCAGAAGAACTCACATTTTAAAAAAGTTTAAAACCAACCAAACCTTTTATCGGAGTGTTTTTATTTGCTATATGCCTGTATTTGTTCATGGGTCTGAGATGGTCTAACATGGTCTGAGAGGGGACATAGTGGTTGTGACCGATGTTAATACTAGTGACATTTGACAATGTAGAACTCCTTGCAGTGAGTGACCCAGGCACACCTCATATTTTGTTTTCACGCAAACAGTCCTGTGAAGGAATATCGTCCCCTCTTTCCCTCTGAAACAAGGCTCTGAGGGTTTATGAAACTTGCTATGATTTGCGCAGAGTGGAACTCGGGCTCTGAATTGCTGGCTCCTGATATTTGAACAATATGCAACATTTGCTCTGAGTAAACCAAGAGACAGGCTAACAGAATTATGTAAGACAGGTAGATTGTTAGGGAAAATCAAAGAGTATTAGAAACACCATTGCAACCAAATGATGAGTTGTAGACTAAGAAGACTAGGATGAAGCCCTTATGCAGCCATAATGTCTATAGCCCCATCACCCTCAAATAAAACCCAATATACACAATCGTAATGCTTGTATTTTCCTTTGCTTCAAGGATTTACAGTCAGATTTCCTTAGAATAACACAGTCTACTGAAAGCATAGTCAGAATCTAAAAGAATCAGAAAGAAAAACAAATGAACAACAAATGCCCACCTCTACCTGATCCCTAGAGGAGGCAGCATTGACAGGAGGAGGCCGTGTGTCATTTCTTGCTTGATGTTCTTCTCATAGGTCAAAGCCTGTCGTGGTGACAGTGACTCAGAGCAGTGGGGATCTCCACCACAGAGTGCACATCATTCCTCCGGAGAAGCAAAATGAATGAGAAGTCAACCACCAGGAAAGGTAAGGCCACTGTCCTCGTTTGCAGGTGGTTGTAGAAGACTCAGTGCCTGGCTCCAGCTCCTTCACCTCTGCCTGCTGTCCTCTCCCTGCCTTTTCTTTATTCTGCTCCTCTGGATGCTCTTAGTGAACTTCTGATCCCATTTCAGCCTCCTGAGGGCTGGAATTAAATGAAACAGACCAAGTCTCCATCTCAAACTGTCACCTTCTACTTTACTGTTAGGAGACACTGTGGGTAAATCTGGCAGAAATTGAACCAAATGATCAATAAATCCTGTATGTAAGGAGTGCAATGAGTTTTGAGCAAGGCATTTTAAAGCAAAGTGTCAACTTAGGAACAGATCCCTGCAGAACACACTTGCCAAATGGCTGGCCACTTCCTCTGAGCTTGGAAACTCAAATTGATATTGAAATAATTCATTTGCAGTTCTACCCCTCAGGCTACGTGGAGATTTCATCCATGTATTTTTCTGTTTCTTCACAGACCCTGTTTGTGTCTCACAACTCTGTTTTCCAAATATGCAGGGGGAAAAAAAACCTAACCCATCAGTCACCTGGAAATCCTGCTAATATGGGACCATTGCTTTTTTTTTTTTCTTAATTGGGAATAGATATATAATATTAGTACACACACACTATCTACATATACTGGAAATATGCTAAATGTATAAATATATACATGTGTGTTATACAGCCAGTAAATACTACTCTGTATCACTTCACCTATAAGTTTGGCAAAATTGTTTCTGCATATTTGTCTGAGAAGCAGAAGAGCCATGAAGGCAAGGTCTAGTAACACACTGGGGAAGTGGAGTCAAGAGAGTGTTCAGTGTACTGTGAATGAAGCATCTGCTCTCAACTGGGCATAGTGGTGAACACCTGCAGTCCCGGTCAGAGGCAGAGCTGGGGTTTCCCTTGAACCTAGAAGCTCCAGACTGGCTTGGGCAACAGCAACCTTGTCTCAAGGAAAAGAGGAAGCAGAAAACTGGGATAGCAAGGGTGAGAGTTCAGAATGGGAAAGGGGAAGTGGATTATATCTCTGAGAGTTCAAAAGAGAATCCTCAGACAGGAAAGTAGTATCTCTGAAAGGCAGCAGTCAGTGTGTGGTCTCGCCCTGCGAGAAACGAACAAGCTAAAAAAGATGGGCCACTGATTTGTAACTCCCCGCCATGCAGGAAGTTGGCATTTGTGGTTGGCTCTGTCTTGTTTCCCCCAGTCTCTTATTTTGGAGCAGTGTAGCATGAGACCCTTGCATTAAGGTTTTCCCTTTACTCATCATCTGTCTCAAAAAGAAGGCCATATTTGCATGATTCCAAACTCATCATACTCATTGTAATAAAGCTAGCAAAACAACATGGCGATGGAGTTTGGAGGCAATATTATTTTGGTGAAAAGGAGTCATGGGGATTAGCTGGGTGTGATGACGACTGGTCTGTAGTTCTGGCATCATGGAAGGCTGAGGCAGGAGAGACTGCAAGTTCAGGACCTTCATGGCCTTCATGGGTTACAGAGTAAACCCAAAGCCAATCTGGGCAACTTAATGAGGCCAGTCTCAAAAGCGTTCTAAAAAGTGCCAGGAGTGAAGTTCAGTGGTAGATTGTTTGCCTGATAAGCACATGAAAAGCCAGGATTTAATCTCCATTATAAGAAAGGAAGGAAGGAAGAAAGGAAGGAAGAAAGGAAAGAAGGAAGGAAGGAAGGAAAGAAAAAAAGAATGAAAAACAAAAACAACAAATAAAGCAGTTGTTGAGTGGTGTGACCTGGAGTTGTTGAGTCATGTGATCTGGAGTCCTCTCAGACTTAACTGCGGAGGAACTGCAAACAGCAGCGTGCCCTAGGGTGCTCACTGTGTAACTCTGTGCTACCTAGATTCAGGTTTCTGCTCATTGCGCTATGGGCTGGCTCTCATCATGCACTTCTCCAACTTCACCATGATAACGCAGCGTGTGAGTCTGAGCATTGCCATCATCGCCATGGTGAACAGCACCCAGCATCAGGACCCAGCTAACGTATCCACAGAGGACCCTTTGACGGACCCTCTCAGTAACCGGAGCAGAAGCATCAAGGACTTTAGTGCGCAAGTGAGTGCGATGGAGAGAAGGTTCTTGATGAGAGAAAATAGCAGTGACAAAAAGGAAGCGCGTGCATGGGAGGTTTCAGTCTTAGCTCTGCTGAGTATGGAATTCAACTGTAAACTGTAAGAACCGACATTATTTTTGAGGCCTTGCTTGATGCTATGCTAGTAATAATCATTCCTTGAAATAATATTATAGACAAGTTGTAAGAAAATGTTAGCAATTTAAAAATAGGCCCAATAAGCAACGTGGGTAGCTTCAGAGAAAAATTAGTTACTATCCAGGGGAACCCTTCTGTGTTAGCCAATTCTCAGTCCCTGTAGCTTTCATCACTTCTAGCCATTTATAGCTCTTCAAAGTCTATTTGAAGAGTAGAAATGCTTATGATTCCAGTCCCGTGGAGAGTCAGTCTCCCTTCTTCTCCAATCAGCAGCTCCCCCACTGTGGCTGAATAAGGCAGTCTGTCATCTACTTAAAATCCATCTCAGCTTTCTGTCCAGCTTAGATATGTGTGTTTTTTTTCTTCTCTTTTTCACAAGCTGCCACATTTTTACTGTTTTCCTCATTAATCAACGAGTTAAATAATACCTCTATCACACGTTCATCACATCTATATAAGAGCCATAAAGATACCCTATTTTTGCAAGCATCCTTCATCTCCTCACTTCCTACATATTCCTAATGTCATCCCTATAATTCACAGCTTATGAGTGTTTTATATTTCACCTACCCATTCACACTCCTGGGTTTGGGGACTCAGGGCACCTTCAAGTTAACTGACACGTGTCTGGACATGCTGTGGTCCACCAGAGCCTGGTCCTCCTCCTCAGGACAAAACCATCCATAAGTGGTCCATAAAAGTCTCTACTCCAAGCCAGCCCTGTCACTATCAGTATGAGAGCAGTTTATATCCCAGATGCCGTAAGACCAATTTCCTTTCTTCCTTGTTGTCTTTACACAAATCACAAGCATCCTTCAAAAGATGGCTCAAGATTATTCCCTCTCTTGGACCTTCCCAAACTGTCTTCCCTTCCTCAAATTTTCTGTTCTATTTATGTTCATCCTCAAATGTTAATTCTAATATGAATCATACTCTGAATTGTAATAATCCTCTTTCTTTCTTTCTTTCTTTCTTTCTTTCTTTCTTTCTTTCTTTCTTTCTTTCTTTCTTCCTTTGAGACAGGGCCCCTCTATATAGCCTGTTTGTCCTAGTATTTATTATATAGACCAGGCTGGTCTCAAACTCACAAAAATGTGCCTTCCTCTGCCTCCCTAGTACTGGGCTTAAAGGCATGTTCCAACAACGCCTGGCTGGTAAGAATTAGCATAAGTGAATAAAGTATTTCTTGTTTTACACTCTTTAGTGATCTAATTTATAATATGATTTTAGATCTAGATATCCAGAGACTATCAAAATTAAGTATTGAATTATGTCAGAAGAATTTATTCATTCATAATGTATACCTTAGTAATTTGGCTCTTCCAGGCAGACTGTCCATAACTAAACTGGATTTTTTTTTTCTCAATCAGGGGTTAATTTTGATAAGAAATCAGCAAAATTGTATTCACTTTATTCAATGAGAGCCAATGATACTCAGGTTTTAAGGAAGTTTTTGAAAAAAAAAAAGTCATCCTGCTGCGGTTGGCTGCTGTTTCCATCCTCTCGCCTTTGTAACCATTCATCTTTTTCTTAAAGATTTATTCATTTTTACTGTCTGTGTGTGGGCCTTTGTCAGTATGTATGTATGTCCTCCACCTATGTGCCTGGCATCCACAGGAGCCGAAGGAACATCAATCAGATCAACAGGAACTTAAGTTACAGCTGTGAGCCACCACATGGGCTCTGGGAACTCAGTCTCGGTCTTCTGCAGGAGCAGAAGTACAGTTCACGGTTAAGACATCGCTTCAGCCACACAATTATGGATCTTTCTCTCCTTTTTTTTTCTTATGTTTAAAACTCTCTTTTTTAAAGGAAACAAATTGGGGATAGAGTTGATTATTTGTAAAACAAGCAAACAAAAATAATAAGTTAGGTAAAATTTTGAGAGAGGAAAAAAAAAAACCCTAAACCAAAGTAAGTATTGCTATAATAGAATCTCTTGGATACCAAACAACTGTGAGCGTAAAGTAGATTTTCAAGTCAGGATGTCTTAGCAAAGAGGGTTCCCCTCCTCACTCTTTTTCTTTTTTTTTCCAGGCTGCTGTTTACCAGTGGAGCCCGGAGACTCAGGGCATCATCTTTAGCTCTATCAGCTATGGAATCATACTGACTCTAATACCAAGTGGATATTTAGCAGGGATATTTAGAGCAAAGCAGATACTTGGTGCTGGTTTACTCATCTCATCCCTGCTCACGCTGTTTACTCCACTGGCTGCTGACTTTGGGGTGATTTTGGTCATCATCGTTCGCACAGTCCAGGGGATGGCCCAGGTATCCAGATGTTTTTATCAGACTGAGTGAGATACAGGTTCCCAACATCTGCAAGAAAACCAAGATCTTAATGACTTTTCTTCCAGGGAATGGCATGGACCGGTCAGTTTACAATTTGGGCAAAGTGGGCTCCTCCACTTGAACGCAGCAAACTCACCAGCATTGCTGGCTCAGGTGAGGATGCATAACACAGTAAGGAATTTAGATTTGGTCACATTGGTATTGAGGAGTCATTGAAGAATCATGGAGATGCATCACTACTATTTATGAACACTAATTACTACATTTTAACATTCTTTGGGGAGACTTCAGAGCAGCTTGTAGACTTGAGAACACGTATGTGAAGAACAGAACTGAGATCCTATCAACACCTCACTCATGTGTCCAACACAAGCCATATCCTGCTCTTTGTTCCCTCCTGTTTACTTCTCCATCAGCATGGTCACTACTTCCTCTAGGTCAAACTTCCCACAGTTAATCTTCCTACTCTGGCTGGATTTCTTCTCTTTGTATCAACACTGATTTATCTTTTGTACTGTTGAGGCAATTGTTTAGTCTTCCAATTGCTATTAATATAACTTTGTCTGCTCCTACTGCCCATTATAATTTTATTATCATGCTTACATTCTACATCACTTTTCAAATTAAAAACATACAATGGTGTCATGATATCAATTTAGTGACAGCAAAGCCTGGGATTTAATATGAAAATATACAGAGAAGATAGGATAGGGTGGGAGAGAATAGAAAGAATAGAATAGAATAGAATAGAATAGAATAGAATAGAATAGAAGAGAAGAGAATAGAAGAGAATAGAAGAGAATAGAATAAAATACATTGGATTGCACCATATTGCACAAGTGACTATTAGCTAATGAAACCTTTCTGAGGTTTATATGTGTGATTATATGTTCAAGTGTTTATCTACACTAGGTATATATAATATTGCTATATAAAATGCATTTTTCTACTGTAAAATGCATAGTCTGTAAATACAAGCTGTAATTGTTGTTTGGTTTTGTTTATTTGGTTGTTATTTATTTGACACAAGTTTTAGTAGATAGCCATAGCTGGCCTGGTACTCTAAATGAAGCCCAGAATGGCCTCAGATTCATGTTACTCCTCTTTCCTGAGACTCCTGAATACTGGAATTACAGGTATGTGCCACCGTGCCTGGCTGTTGCTGTCAGCATTGACCCCGGGTTCCAGTTGTAATCTAGTTGGAATACATTTATGAGAGTAAATTTTCCTCACGATTTTCTTACAGATTAGGCTAAAATCTCATTGAAGGTAGGGGCTGTACCTTTTTAATTTTGGTAAGTTGTACTTGGCAAAGAGTTTCTATGTCAAACTGAATAGTTAGAGTTGGTCACACTGCTATTCAGGAGCCACTGAAGTAAACTATTGCTTATTACAATGTTCGTTATTTCATGTGATGTTGGGAGAGTCTCATGAACAGGAATGAATTCTCACCCAGGAATTCCAAATCAGCTACCACACTGTGAGGACAGTGTCCACGTTCTAGCTGTTGCTATTTCCATAGCTGATTTTTCTCCATCCTCTCTTTAGGGGCAGCATTTGGGTCCTTCATCATCCTCTGTGTGGGGGGATTAATCTCACAGGCATTGGGCTGGCCTTTTATCTTCTATATCTTTGGTGAGTCACTGTCTCTTAAATCATAATTTAACTTTAAATCATAGTTCCATTTTTCAGTCATTGATTTTAAGACATACATTACTCATACCCTCCCCATGTCCTTTGTTAGATGGAAAATGATGAAGAATATTGAGGATTGGTAGCTTTCTTAACGTAGTTCATGTGTCTTAGTCTCACACCTTCCCAGTGGTTTGGACAATTCACATGCACAGGGCAGATGAGATCACTCTTCACATTCCAGCTTCTGAGAATCAGTTACAATGCCTATCCTGCCTTCCACATGCACCTCCCTAGTCTCTCTATCACCACACATGAAGCGCCTGACCTTGTGACTCTGTGCAGTTAAGACACCAGAGCTGGTTGAGTGCACCTTCAGTTTGGGAGGGATTTAAAGAACATTAGTCCCCCAAATCATTTAACATACAATATTCTGAAATGACAAAAATCCCAATAACTAGACAACTTTCTGCAGTTTGTTCTTTTGTTTTAGCCCTATGGTATTGTTAAGCATGTCCCAGGTGCCTTCTCACTAGTAATGTCAATACCATTTTGTTTCACGTATGTTAACCAGGCATGGAAGACCTTCTCCTCCTGGGACTCCACAGGGGATTTATAGTTTGAATACAAATTATAATCTCTTGCAAACATATTGGAAACAATTCTGTGCTACAATGCATGACTTTACGGGCAGTAGTTTCATGTATGCCTAACTACTTTTCCCTTCCGTTCTGACCATGCAAACCAAAACAAGACAATGACATGTGCGCTCAGAAATTGCTGTTAGGACCGCATGAGTTTAAACACTGGATCCCCGAGGCTCAGCTGTGCTGTGATTTATTCATGCTCACATTATCTCCAAGATTCTGGACAAAAAAGCAAGTCTCTGTTTGAGAGTTGGCATCTAAAATAGTTCAGTTAATGAGTTCTGTAGGGTGGAAAAGAAGATAGGGGAAATTCAAGTTTTTGTGGTAGAATAATCCTAAATTAATATTTCAGACAAGACCTTACTCGTCCAAAATATAAATCTACCTTGAAAGTAACTTCATTCCTACTTCCCAGGTAGCATTGGCTGTGTCTGCTGTGTCCTGTGGTTCACAGTGATTTACGATGACCCCATGAATCACCCTTGCATAAGTGTGAGGGAAAAGGAACATATCACATCCTCACTGGCTCGGCAGGTACACTACACTCTCTTTCCATCCCATGGGTCATGCAGAGGTCTGCAGAGCACTGTTCGTAGGGAACTATCTTAATGCCGATGTTGGTTGATGTTTTTTTCAGTCTAGTTCTCCCAGAAGATCCATCCCCATCAAGGCGATGGTCAGATGCCTGCCACTGTGGGCCATTTTCATGGGCTTTTTCAGTCATTTCTGGCTGTGCACCATAATCTTAACATACCTACCGACATACATCAGTACGGTGCTCCACGTTAACATCAGAGATGTGAGTACACTCCTCTACTATGACCCTGACAATAATGACTGTCGTCCTATGCTGTCCGTTATATTCCAGTGGATAGAATCATTTAACTTTCACAATGACGGTGGCAGAGGCAGTGCCACGATTCCCATTCCACAGCAGTGGAATTGGACCCTCGGAGGTGAGATAATTTGCTTTGGGTTATGTGACTACCGCATGGCAGAGCTGCTGTGCACTTGGGTTCTTAATCACCATAATCTTCTGTACTCATACTGGTTCAGAAGTTTCCCCCAGAAACTGACATAGCTTTTCTCAGGAGTTGTCTGTCTTACCTAAGACAGCGCTCTTTCAGTGGGACAAAGGTGCTAGCGTCCCTCAAACAACTTGGAGTGGTGGAGGTTAGGCGGAGACGTAGGTCTGTGTGATAAACGCTGGCGCCTTGCGCTGCTCTGTGATGTTCTGTGTCCGTTTCCTTCTTTCAGAGTGGGGTTCTGTCCTCCCTGCCTTTTATTGCGGCCTCAAGCTGTACAATTTTAGGAGGTCAGATGGCAGATTTCCTTCTGTCCAGGAAGCTTCTCAGCTTAATCACAGTTCGAAAACTCTTTTCATCCCTGGGTAAGGATAGGTGGGTGGATTCAGGTAACCACCCCCTTCTTTTGTGGGATTCGAGAAGCTTCTTGACTGTGTCCTCCTTCTCTAGGGCTCCTTCTTCCATCACTCTGTGCTGTGGCCCTGCCCTTTGTGACTTCAAGCTACCTAACAACTATTGTTTTGCTGATACTCATTCCGGGAACCAGCAATTTCTGTGACTCGGGGTTCATCATCAACACTCTAGATGTTGCCCCCAGGTAAGGGCTTGTCTGTTGCCTTTATCAGACCTCCCGAGTGCTGGCGAGCAAAGCCTGTCTGTTGCTGACATGTCCTAAATCAAAGCGGAATGACAGATAACTAGAAATGTTGGTTCCCAGCCATGGCCATGTGTCTCATTCCTGGACAGATAAAAGTTTTTCAAGTTTCCTGATAAGAGATTAGACTGTGTGTTTTGGGAAAAGGCCACAGACATCTGTTTTGGAAATATTCAGGGTGTTTATCCTATCAGCCACCCGCAAATGGACTGCTCACCATGAACCAGACCTATGCTAACACATACTCATAAATCAATGTATGTCGTCATCACAAATATATTAGGTAGATCCTATTATGCCCTTCTAATTCAGGGAGAGGAGACAAGGTATAGCCAAGGGTATACAATATATGTCTATGGTCACACAAGGACAGAGCCAGGACCTGAGGCAGAGAGTGGCCTCTGTCAGCATCCTGTCTCTTATACAAACTGCCTTCTGCACCAAGCAATATGACGGAAACACTCAGCTCCCACAGAAATCATGTCTCTGGTTATTCTACTGATTCAGTGGACAGATAATTTCAGAGCTGGTAAATAGACGGCATCTCTTTGGATGTCTTTAGTCATAAAAACTGTGCTAATCCAAATGACCTAGCCGTTAAGAAATGTGTTTCACAAACGTTCAAGTGCTGCAGGTGTCCCAGTGGTTTCTACATAAAATCATCTCCTCCACAGATACGCGAGCTTCCTCATGGGCATCTCCAGGGGATTTGGGCTTACTGCAGGAATCATCTCTTCCACCACCACCGGATTCCTCATCAGTCAGGTTGGGCATGTTATTGAACATCTGCAATTGGCAGGTATTGTTTTAGGCGTTGAAAATACACACTGTGCTCTCAAAGATGGTAGGGTTGGCCAGGGGAAGGGAGCATGGATTTGAACACTCAGTTCACGAGGACCTCTAAGTCAGACAGACCCTGGCACGCCACGCTTCCCAGGGAAAGAAAAATGAAAGCTGAATTTTTCAAAAGGGATAGGCATCCACTTGGTGAAAACGAGCTGCTTGAGTGCAAATGCCAGTTTTTCCGTGACTTACGAGAGGTGGAAAGAGTGAGGGGGCAAGAGTGAGTGACAGATCAGCAACTAACGACCGGTCTCACAGCCACATAGACAAGAGAGAGGTCTTCATGATGGTGAGAATGAATAAGATATGTCGAGGATTAGTAAGCAGTGGAGACAAAAGAAAGGAAGAGGGAGATCATGAGGAGCCCAAATGGATTAATTATAAATGGTTTTCAACCTCATAAAAGGGAAAACCAAGCATCCCAGGGTCAGTTTAAGGACATTAAACTGTAGAGAGAAGAGAATGGCTGTGAGAATTCAGGGAGCACGGGGTGGGAGGTTTGCTCCAAGCCTGCAGGTTGGACTAGTGAGCAAGAGGGACAGCAGAAACAGAAGAATCTGGCTAAGATGGAAGAGTATCAACCTGAGAAGCAATTTTTCTTTGTTTTGCTTTTAGTTCAGCTAGATGACCTAGATTCCAGGCTAATTTCTGAGGAAATTTATAAGAGTCCACTATGATGATAATGCCACCAATGAACTATGATTGGCCAGGCAGGAAGGCTTCTCAAATAGGTCAAGTGTAGCTCATACTGCATTAAAAGGTCCTCATAGGGAGCTGAGCTGGTGGGACTCTTCGGGCAAAAAACTAAACAAACAAGAAGGGTAGGTCTTAATGATGCATTTCAGTCACAACTGAAAACTTTCATACCTGTTGAAATCCAGATTTCTGGAAAAATATCAATATTGTTTTCATTTGTTTTTGTTTGAAGAAATAGCTACCACAAAATAGGACCCAATGTGCATTTTTTGAGTCATTGGTTCCCAACAGTTTCATGACCTCTGTTGGCTGAGGAGATACATTCTGTGTTTGCCCCCTAAATTTTTTGTGATTATTATTAATGCAATATACAAAGGAGAGGATTTGTATAATTGGTGGTGAATGAATTTATAACATTAATAGTTATTGTGTATTTCTGTGTTCAGGATTCTGAATCAGGATGGAGGAATGTGTTTTTCCTGGCTGCTGCCGTCAACATGTTTGGTCTGATCTTTTACCTTATATTTGGACAAGCAGAAATCCAGAATTGGGCCAAAGAAAAGACTATCACCCGCCTCTGAGGATGTGGGATTCGAGACCCAAATGAGGTACTGAGTCTTAACTTCTTAATACATTTTGCTTATCACCATTCTTTCTCCGTTCTCATGATCACAGACACAGCGCTTCTCTACTCTGGTTAGGTGACAGCTTCTCCAAAAGAGCTTCAAAATCATATGCCCAGGCTTCATTATTCAGAGTGAGTTAGTCTGGGGTGGAACCCAGGTGCCGCTACTTAGATTTTAGGCTTCCCAGGATTTTCCCCAACATGCAGCTGTGGTTGATAATTGGTAGAGGAATTTTCAGGCAATCCTAGTCATGTTTGAATTTTCTTCTTTGGAGCATGCTAGATGTATAAAAATCAACCTGAAATAATCTGATACATACCTTCATGGGACTGTTATGAACACAGAAAAGATCTTCTAGGAATTGTATCTGTGAGCTATAAAACTCAGCACAGAACAGAATTTAAATCCATAATCACCGCATTAACTTTGCACTTTTTATAATACTCCATGAAACATGGGTGTTTATGTAGCTAATTGCTGTTAAAATAAACATGCTAAGGTTAAACAGGGTTGTCAAAATTATCTAGAATAGAATTCATTCTACAGATGGAACAATATTTATGAATCCTAGCTAATTTCTTGGAGGCTATTACCAGAAAACGATAAGAAAAAAGTCAATGAAGAAGCTAAAATTCAATACAGGAAGAGAACTAACAAAATTGGAAGGCTTATCACATGAGAAGAACAGATGGACATCCCAAAACACTGAGAGAGTTTAGTCAGACAGTAAAAATAGGAGGAGGAAACAGAAACACCTTAAAGCTAATGGGTAACTTCCACCAAGGAAGAAATTATCAAAGGTAAAGTGATCTGGAGAGAGGCATGGGAAGAAATTGTAACAAGAGAAGTTATCCTGAGGGTAGAGAGGGTCCATGTGACCTCCATAATCTCCAAAATAATCATCTTCAACTGCAGTGGTAATTGACTTTGTATCTTACTTTATAAAATATATTCTCTAAGGTCCCTCCGTACAGATACCTCATTCTGTTTTTGCCTTAATTTCCATTGAAAAAAATAGTATCTTTAAAATCATGTTTAGAATTCCAAAACAACCACAGGACTAGAACCTTAGATGGATTCATCAGTGGAAGAGAATCTTCTTATCAGGTCAGGGTTAAAACCAAGAGAAAATCTTAAGCAGATGTTAGGATTCCAGCTGGTGTCAGATCCTGCGGCTGATGCTAAAATGGTAGTACATTGATTCTGCTTTCCAAATATTTATCACACACAGAGGAGTCTGTAGGAGACTAGAAGAATCACGGAAAGAGAGAAGATATAATGAGTTGGCACATTATGTATGGGGGAGAGAGCGCTCAGGAAGGAACTAATAAACGAAGGAAGATAGGGAAGGGAGAGAGAGTTAGAGACAGAGACTCCAATAGGAAAAAATGGACACATGACAGGGATTCAAAGAAGAGAATTCTCTCCTAAGTATCCTACTAAAAACTAAAAGGAAAAAAAAATCCACCTATTTCAGCTTCCACCACCACCCAATCATTTATGACTATATTTTCTATTTCTTCTTCCTCAGGAAACCCTTCCCTCTGAACCCTGTACTCAAGCCCAGCACCATGGTTATAGGTGTGTGTGTGTGTGTGTGTGTGTGTGTGTGTGTGTGTGGTGTGTGCATTCTACATACATATGTGATCTATCTGAGGATTAAATGGAGAAGGGAAAGGAAGAGGTGAATAAGAGGAGATAAAGGGAAGGACAGCTAAAACTAAGGGCTATTTGAGGAGTCATATGTCATAGGGAAACTTTTTACTATAATAGAAACTTCTTAAAATAAATACACACATGGAATAAAGAACTCTAAGTGGAATCACCAAGTAACAGGGGAGAGAAAACTCTAATTAGACATCTTTCGCCACCAAATGAAACCTCCAGGGTTGGGGGTTAGCATTGTAATGGTTGTGGGCCAACCCCCAAACAACCCAGGCTACTACCGTGGCTATTGGTTGCTCTCCACAAACTGACAGTTAGGTCCCACTGCTCAAGACAACATCCACATGATTCACTGAATACAAAAAAATTGTTGAATTGGTTCCTATCCAGAGCCTTCACCCCAACTGACTGGTTCATAGTACAAGAAGGCACTCTTGATGCTACCAGAGGAGAACAGTAAACAACCCAGCTTAAAACCTTTGGTCTACAGTAGTGATGCCTGAATTAGGTATGCTGGGGAATACTGGTACAGAAGTTGTGGGAGTAACCAACTATCTGACTGGATTTAAGGTAATCTACTCCGTGAGATGGAGTCCATGTCTGAGAACATTCAGGTGACCAAGAACCTGAGACTAGACAGGTCATGGGCCTAGGGAAAAGTCAAACACTACTGTTTTACTAAAGGAATGGGACAATAAAATGACTCCATGTGATGTTCTGCTGTAGATTCTCATAGATTAGAGTCTCACTGAGCCCTCACCAGAGAAGCTTCCTCCTGCAGTAGATGGGAACAAATACAGAGACCTACAACTGGACAAGATTCAGAAAGTGAGAGACCTGGGAACACTCAGTCTAAATGGGACATCTCATTTAAATCCTCCCCTTGGGGCCCAGGAACTTAAAGAGAAGGTGGAAAAAGTATAAGACCCAGTGTGGGTGGAAGATATCAAGGAGTCAAGGCCTTCTAGACCCAACAGGGGTGATGCACACATGAACTTACAGTGACTGTGGAAGCCTCCACAGGACCTGCACATATCCAGTGTATCCCTCTGAGACAGATGGGGTACCAGTGCGGAGAAGGGAAATGGACACAAGCCTACACCCCTAACCCAGAAGCTTTCTCCAGCAGACAGCATTCACAAGGGAAACATTTGCTTTCTCTAATTAAGTCTCACTGGGTGAACAAATCATACTTGAGGTCAAGGCCTCATGCCCTGCCATAGATGGCCAACACAAAACCAACCCAATAGTATTAAGGATTTTTTTCTCATAATGGTTTGTCTGTGCTTTTAATTTTTTTTAACATTACGGGTCTTTTGCGTGTCCATTGTGGTTTCTGTTTTCACAGGAGTTCCGTGTGTGTGAATGTGTATCTCTGCATCTGTGTGTGTTCCTTGTGCTTTTCTTTGGCCTTTTTTTCTTTTCTATTTGTATGTTTGCTTTGTCCTATTCTGATTAGTTTGTTTTGGGTTTTCTGTTTGATTGTTTTCTAATAAGAGAAAAAAGGTGTGGATTTTGGTGGGTGGAGAGGTAGACAGGACCTGGAAGGAGTTGGGGAAGGAGAAGCATGATCTAAATGTATTATATGAAAAAAATCATTTTCAACTAAAAAAGAGAGAGAAAAGCAAGTAAGTCCAACTTCGTTAGTCACTAACAGGTAAAAATCAAACAAAGAGCTATCACTGGGCTGCAGAGAATGAATAGGGTGAAAGACTAAGAGACGAGCAGGTGCTGGTAAGGTGTGGAACAGATGAACTCTGACAGGGTATCACTGTGCATTTAATTTAAACCTCAAGACACAGGAATTTCAGTCAGAAAAGCACACAGATGTGAAAACATGTACATTTGTAGAAAGCGGGAAGCAATTCAGCTGTCCATTCAGCAAAAGATAAGTAGTAAGTCATGATCTTACTGCAGTAGTGAGAACTGACACACCCCCGCACACAGCTCCATGGTGGAACTCAGAAACCCAATGCTGAATGAAGAAACAAAAAGACAGAACTACGTCATGGTGAAAGTTTACAGAGAGGGTCTTAAAGCAGGCAAAACCAACATTCCGTCAAAAATCAATTGGGAGATTCCATTGGGCAGATGTGGGAGCCTTCTTAGGATAGAAGCTGTCCATGACAGACTCCTTGAGCACAGATACTACTTTATTTCTCGGTTTGGTTTGCTAAGAGCTTACTCTGGACTTGGATCACTGTATTGATGTATAGAACGAAGCGTGCTGCACGCTGCCTGTGCCTTTGTGTCTCTAGCATGCCTAGATATGAGACGAAAAGGAGGGCTCTTCCTTATTTCCATCACTCTGGCAAGATTGGTAAGAATGAAGTTTGGGCAATTGTTGCTGCTATCTGAACTCTGAAGCAGAAGTATTGGTTCATAAAGCCAGCAGGCTGGAAGGATTTCAGGAGACGGTATTTTGAAAACACTTCCAAGTCCTTTTTCTTTTTGTCCCATTATCGCGTGTGACTGTGGGGGCAGGCAGGAAAGTTTTAGAAAGTCTAAGAACTTACTTAGTTGAATTTATTGGAGGAAATAGCAGTGAGTACTCTAAGGGTTGAAGGGAAAGCTTACGAGGTCTTATCTTATAGCACTTTGCTCCATTGCTAATATAATTGTGTTGAACCTGTAGTTTTTATGCTCCTCTTTCTGAGCTCAATAGACTCAGGAGAGAATTTAACTGATGAAAATTAGTTCAAATGTTCACTCCTGGCTTTAAGAGAGAGGGTGGATGGACTCTGAGCTTCTGGAGAGAAGTAACTTCTTCATGAATGTTACAATACACATAGAGTAAGCAAGAAGGCATTTCCCAAGATAAAGTTGCAATGCTGGCAACGAAGGGTAAGAAATAAGTTTATATAAAACCTGCTTATTTTCCTTTTTGATTATTGAGGACTAAAACTAATTCTTCTTAGCCAGATATTTAAGTAAATAAAGTAAGGGTATTTTCTTGTTTTTCTGAGTTCTACACAGTTCTCAGGATCTGACCTCTGACATCACATGATGTCAGGTGATACAGCGGAATAATTCTTTTAAGTGACTCAAGTGTAAAAAGAGAGATCAGAACCCATCAGTGTTCCCCTGGGGAGTGGTTGTCCTCAGTCTATGTTGAAACCATGTTCATAGCAGTCACATCTTACCTCTGTGGGGAAGGGAAGGTTAAGATACATAGTCTCCCTTTGTAGCCCAAACTATTGAACTCATTCACTCTCCTCTCTCTTCTAGTCCTCACTCTCCTGAGTGCCAAGAGGGCGGGATATGCTCTCAGGTCTGACTGCTCAGTTGCTTTTCGGAAACCAGGGAAAAGTGGAGGTCACAGGACAACTCAATTGGGGCTTCTTGGGAACCACCAGCCGCTTTTGGTTTTGTTTTGATACAGAATCTCTCATGGCATGAGCAATCACAAAGTAGAACAGCCAGAGATCTGAAAGTTCTTGCTTCCCTAGCACAGGGCCTGTGAGCACATGTCACCATGCTCGGCAGATTTTAGATGGCTTCTAGAGAATCCAAGTCTCAACGCTTGCCCAGCTATGACTTTACTTTCTCTCCAGCTGCCTTGTCTCTTTTGATGTGTGACTCCAGCTCCAGAAAGCACCATCCAGTCTTTTTTTTTTTCTTTTCTTGAGACAAGGTTTCTCTGTAGCTTTGGAGCCTATCCTGGAACTAGCTCTTGTAAACCAGGCTGGCCTTGAACTCACAGAGATCCACCTACCTCTGCCTCTCAAGTGCTAGGATTAAAGGCATATGCCACCACTGCCTAGCTAGCACCATCCAGTCTTAACTGTGATTTTCAGTGGTCCAGCTCTATGGACCCACATAACCCTACCACCTAGGGGACTATCAGAAAACAAAACAAAATATGTGGTGAAAAACAAAATATGTAGTGAATATAAGGAGAAAGACACAGAGGAGCAGAAGAAAGGTTGAATGCCACAAAGATGGGTGTACAGCTTCGTCACCTATAACTCCACTGTCACTCTGGCATGTGAAAATTCTTATTCGTGAATGACTGTGTAGACAATGCAGAGCTTGTCACATGGAATTTGTGTGTTAGTGAATCTTTGGCCTCACACTCACATGCCCAAGAGGCTCAGGGTGCTGACAGAATATTTCTTACAACTCTGGTACAATGAAACCAAGAAGCTTTTTCCTCTTGAGCAGATATGATCCTTATTCACACATTTCCCTGAAGCTGTTACCAAGCTTCGCACTGACTGCCTTTTGGTCAGAACCGCCACGCCCCATTGTGTATGCATGGCGCACAGAATAGAGCATATGGTCAACTCCTGCTTCTCTTGCTGGTTACTACATTTCTAGAGTTAAGAAAATGCCAGCTTATCTACCCCAAGGTTTCAGCAAGGGCATTGGGAAAGGGTGTTCTTAGTTAACATTGTCTCTGTACCTGCATCCACTAAGCATGGTTCTTTTGGTTTCCAGGTGACTGCTGCCTGGGACAAAGACCCGTACAGTTAGAAAGCCCTGTGAATTTGGCTGGCTTCTTTACTGCTGAATGCTCCACACTGGACTTTCTCCACTACCACCTGGATTGTTTTCTCTTTGGGACTTGGCACTGATTCTGACATGACTGCTAACTCAGCAATCCACGGTCATTGCCCTGTTGCCTCATGGGTAGGATGTCATCATGCCTGCCATCTTCCCACCTCCTTTAGACTCGGATATTAACATTCTTCCAGTCCTTGTGACTTTCTCTTTTCATGTCTTGTTGATGCCCCTCTAACTCCTATATGTGGACTTGTTTCTACTTGTGCTTTTTTCCATACAACCAGAAGAATCTGCAAATCTGAGTGCTTTGTGAGTTTTGAACCAGAGGATCTTTCCCTCTAACCATAACGTTCAGCCCCCAACATCAAGCCATCACTCTGTCATGCATATTTTCTATCATTCTTGTTTTTCTACCTGAAAAATTGTTAAGAAAACATTTGGTCCCTGATGTGAGATTCCTCTCTATATGCTGTGAATATGCTTTATTACCATTGGCTAATAAAGAAGCTGATTTTGGCCTATGGCAGGGCAGAACAAAGCCAGGCAGAAAATCTGAACAGAAATATATAGATAGATATATAGAGAGGAGTCAGAGAGATGCCATGTAGTTGCCGAAGCAGAGAGACAACAGAATCTTACCAGTAGGCCACAGCCATGTAGTGATACATAGAATAATAGAAATGGGTTAATTTACGATGCAAGAGCTATCAAGGAATGCGCCTAAGCTATTGGCCAAACAGTGTTTTAATTAATGTAGTTTCTGTGTGATTATTCGGATCTGGGCAGCTGGTAAACTAACGAGTTGTCTCCTTTTACAAAATGGCACCCACCATCTGTATCATGGAACCACATAAGACCTAAAAAAAGCTTAAGAAAAAAAGAGGGCTTCTAGACCCACAAAAAAATGGAAGTTGAATGGAGCTACTTGGTAGCCAAATATTTTTAGATAGGTTCTGTTTGCTGTCAGTGAGCAGAAGCACAGCTACTTTAAGACAAGGCTTCCTAATTCAGCATTAGCAACAAAAACGACATTGCTTCTTTGGGTGACAGCTTCCTGGTTCATGCCGGTGCAGGTATGGAGTACTTAAATGGGGTCTGTGAGCAGCATGCTACAAATTGCTTAGTGGTGACATAGTCCCACTGCATCCCTAGTGCTAGGGCAGTGAACATGACTCACAGAGGTGGTAAACATGCCTCTGCCATGTTAGACTGGGAGAGCAAACAGGTAGGGTCATGGAGCTGGTCCTAGCCATATCCGCTTAGCATCAAAAAAAAAAAAAGACCTCTAAATGGGTCACAGTGTTGGATAAATGTACATGGGCTTAAGGTTGATTTTGTTATACCATGTGTATATATTTCTGTTTAAGGTATTATGTTTATATAGTTCATTTAAAATGTAATTTATAATTTAAAATTATTGATTAATAGATAATCATCTATAATAATCAAACTTATAGTCATGCTAGTTAGGTTTTTTTTTTTAAATTTCTGGTTTATTATGAACTCTGATTTTTTTTTTCCAAAAAGCAGTCACATTTCTTTATACCATGCACACGTGCTATAAAATCACGGGGACATGAGAGTGATACGGCACTGCTTACATAGAATGCACTATGAGATTTACTTTCAAGTTCCCGCCCTTCCTTGGCTACTAGACACACACCCTTCACAGGCTGGAGGTTTGCTTGTTTGCTTTTCCAGTTAAATATTAGCAACTACAAAGCAACTCTGATGGAGTCCTTGCGGGATCCTGACATTTCACAGCACCTCTCTACAGTCCAGCATCAAATGTCACAACAGAAAAGGCAGATGAGCAACGTGGAATCAAATTGAAATCATATACACATAAACATGCACAACTCTCGACGTGTTCTTATTGAAGTAGTTATGTTGTATGTTTGTGGTGGATGGAAAGACTGAAATTGCACATAACAACCTCAATAGATTCCTCTCCATAGGGTCTACCAAATACTATTAATGCTGTGTGTGTGTGTGAAAATATTTATTTTTATTTAGATTAATACTTTTTCTTTGTTCTGCATGAAAATGGAACTAGGCAATGGTTTATAACTGTATCATTGGGTCTCCTAAATTCTCTATTCCAAGACAGTTGGTATGCCTCTTCTTCAGATCTTTGTGCACCCCAAATCCTTTCTTATTCTGTAACTTTGAGGTTCAAATGCATTGTTCTTAAGAAGGCTTTTCAAGTCCACAAATCTGATAACAACTCTACTGTTGGTTTCACTGGACAACTTTATTTTATGACTTGAAAGTTTCTATATCATTACATTTTGCACTTAATTTTCAGTATATTTTATTTTTCATGGTTTAAAAATCTCCACAGAATTTAAACTACATAGCTCCTGCTTGCTTCAATGTCACCTAAATGAGACTTTGGCATGTATAGAAGACTCACATGGAGTTTTTGAATTCTTTAATGATGTATATAATTATAATAAATGTTATACAACATCAGGAATATATCTACAGCATTATGAATTCTATTATGTCCATTTAATATGGTGGGCTTGGAAGTCAGCAGATTTTCATGGTTAAGAAACTGATAAATGCAGACAAATTAGCCAATGTGAGGAAGCAGTCAACCTGTATGGAAGAATCACAAAATGAGCAAGAAAAAAAAAAGAAAGAGAGAAAGGGGAAGAAAAGAGAGCTAGTTAGGTTTTATAGATGTACAGAGCTATATTTCAGATCAATATGTATTCTTCAAATCTTTCAAAGACTTACAGAATATAGCATTTAAAATATTTTAAGAACTTAGACTTTTCTCGACAATGAGATATGTCAGATTCTGGCAGCACCAATTACTTCAGAGAGGTTGATGAGCATTGAAGACACTCACTATGGAATTTGCCTTTAATGTAACAAGGCTAGCCATTTGAGCAAGAAACTGCTCTTGCCTGGACTGTTTGATTGTATGCTGTATAAACTGAACATTCATGACTGATAGAAAAGTGATTGTTGAACTTTCCAAAAGATGGGCTTGTCTTTCAGGGCTCCTGCTTCATGAAAGAGTCTACCAGACATTCTGCAGGACACAGAAGAAAGTAACTGACAAACTGCCAATATTGGCAAAATAGTCAAATTTTCAAATTTCCTGCTTCATAGAAAAATCTGCTGGATATTGTGGGTCTATAGGCTGAAGATGGATGCCACAATGTTACAGAAGATGCCTCTTGTCCAGGCAGCAAGATGCCTCTGACAATTCTAGAGTTTTGAAAGTTGTCAGAGATCAGCCTGTTTACTTAGATAACATTATATCCTTCTGGGGTCTTTGATGGAGTTAAAGACTACATGGTTATAATTATAGTTTTCCTTAGTTATGATAAAAAATAAAATATATATAAAACTTTGAACTCAAAAAGATAGGATAGATGATAGAGTAGTATTGATTTGTCAAATATTAATGGACTAAATATTGTAACTATAATACTTCCTTGATAACTGCTTTGCTATATGTAATTTTACTATCTTAAAGTTAAAACATTTCTTTTTATTTAGACAGAAAATGGGAGATGGTGTGGGATTCCCGTTTGTATGCTGTGAATATGTTTTATTACCATTGGTTAATAAACAAACTGCTTCAGTCTGTGGCAGGGCAGAGTAATGCCAAGCAGGAAATCTGAACAGAGAAATAGAGAGAGAGTAGGCAGAGTCAGAGAGATGCCATATAGGTGCCAAAGGAGAAAGATGGATGCCAGAACCTTACCAGTAGACCACAGTCTCATGGTGATACATAGATTAATAGAAATGGGTTAATTTAAGATGTAAGAGTTTGCTAGGAATTCACCTAAGCTACTGGCCCAACAGTGCTGTAATTAGTATAGTTTCTGTATGATTATATGGGTCTGGGCAGCTGGGAAACAAATGAGCAGTCTCTGCTTACAGGTCCCATTGTAAATTCTTTGTTCCCAGAGAGAATCACTCACCCGGTACTGTATTTTAACAGTTTATCTTAAATCCCTGTACCTTTCTTTGTTCTACCTCAATATACTCTCTCTGAAAGTAGTAGAATAAGAGGAAATAGCCCAAATGAGCATACCAATAGAAATAAAAGTAGTGGTGCATAAGAGTGAAGAGAGGCTAGGTAACTGCAGTGGCTGTTAGCAAACAAACCGCAGGTCAGTGAAATGGCTCAGTGGGCAAAGCCTTTGCTCCCCAAGCTTGATGATCTGAGTTCCATCCCCAGAACCCACGTAAAGGTGGAAGAACAGTATTGACTGCACAAAATTGTTCTCTGACCTGCACATGCAAGCTGTGGCATGTGCATGCCACACCCCATATTACACACTAATAATAAATAAAAATTGCAAAAGTCCTAATACACAAGTTACATGGGAAACAGAGCTGAGTTGTAAACCTGAAGGGCAGTCAGTCCCTCCACTCTTCACTTCTTGTATCTGAACCCCAACTTCTGAAAGTCCCACAGTTTCCCAGAATGGGATTCCCATCTGGGGACCAAGTGTTCAAGCACATGAGGCTGGTGGGGGACATTACACGTTCAGTGAGACAACGTGAGATGACATGGGTGATGTCTACAGTCAGAGTCTTCTTGCATATTCTTTTCTCCCACTTCTGCAAGACTTGAAGCCTTATAGACAGGAAGGGCTGCATCATCTAGTGTCCAGCAAAAAGAGGAGGTAGAAAGGACGCAGTGACTGACCCTTGGTCCTAGTCCTTGAAATAGATTCTTGTGAGCCCCTGACTTTTGGAGGTTGCTTTTATCTTTCTGTAGTCTATCCTGAGGGGTATGAACGACATGAGAAGTCCTACCCTAAGACAGGCATGTGTGTGTACAAACATAGATGTGTCATATGCAGGACCATTCAGAACGCAGAGCAACTTGGAAAGAGAAAATAAACTTTATGAAGATCATTTCTTTTGGTTACACAAAGTAACAAGTTTCTTATGACATCTTCATTTGTGTTTATCATTACACTTGTCTTCATTTTGATGACGTGATTGGGATAAATATGTTGGGTCTGTGCTGCTTTCTTGCTCTTTGATTTATGAAAGTCTCGCTTTGTATCCCAGGCTGGCCTTTACTCATTATCCTACTGCATCTACCCTCAGAATCGTGAGATCACAGGCATGCTTTACCATGTTCAATTTCAAATTCGGGTTTGTATTTTACATGTAGTTCTTTGGACTATTTTGAGCTCATTTTTGTATGTGTGATACCAAAGTTCAAAACCAAGGCCTCTGTTTGCTAAGCAAGTGTTCTGGCACTATGTCACCAGCTCTGCTAGTGTGCTTCCATTGTTACTGGTTAAACTTCAACAACAACAACAAGACTATATAATAACTGGCTGGTTTTGGAATCTTTATACTTGATGTTTGAAAGACAACACCTCCTCCCTATTTAGAAAGGATTAAACAAAAAACTAAACTTCATTTTCATGACAAGAACCAATGCCAGTGAGGGAACTAACACAACTCATTGTTTAAAAATCTGAATTAAGTTTCCAGTAAATACTTTGGATTCAAGAAAACAACTCAGAAAACAAAGGGTAGAGGACATTCCCACAGGACGTGAGTAGACTCAAACGGTGCAAAACTCAGAGGATGAGGACTGGAGAGATGGCTCAGCAGTTAAGTGCATTGTCTGCTCTTCCAAAGGTCCTGAGTTCAATTCCCAGCAACCATCTGTAATGAGGTGGCTCACAACTATCTGTAATGAGGTCTGGCGCCCTCTTCTGGCCTGCAGGCATACACATAGACAGAATATTGTATACATAATAAATATTTAAAAAAAATCTCAGAGGATGAGTTGGAGAAGAAGAAATCTCTAGATGAACCAAGAGGAGGAGGATAGACTAGCATGTAAGACAAGGGGTCGGTGAGCATGTGAAATTGGTCACAATTTAATAAGGAATACACCGACAAGAAAAACAAAATTTTGAGAGTTTACTATTCATCAGCCTGAACTAAAAATGGGGGTGACTCCTTAGAACTTAAAATGTCCCCCTGGGGAGGGCAGCCAAGCAGCTGGCTCAGTGAGCGAGGCACTTGCTGTGTATGCCTGGTATCTGCATCCACAGGTTTAGAACCCACATAAAAGCCAGGCACAGAGGCGCATACACCTGCAATCCTAGCATATCTACTGGAAGATAGAAGATAGAGTCAAGAGAATCTCCAGGAGCTCCCTGGCCAGATAGCTGGGCATAAGCAGCAGCCAGCATCAAGAGATCCTTTAAGGTTTAAGTAAGGTGACAGGAAAGGACAGAAGCCTATGTTGTCTTTTGGCTTCTAATGCATATCATGGCATGTAGGCACCTGTGTGTGTGTGCGCGCGCACACACACACACACACACACACACAAATGTGGCCTTCGGACACACATCTTTTTGACTGGATATGGACTATGAAAACTACTCTCTGTTCTTAAGAACACACCTGTTTCCCAGTATCTTCACATGTGGCCAACGAACTAACAAAAGAGACACTTTAATTAAAAAGGCGTAAAGGGCCACGGAACACAGTGAACTATGTAACTGTAACAGGTTCACAACTGCAGACTGATCATGGGCTGTTCCTTAGCTTCAGGGAAGAAACTTCTGCAACATCTGCTGGCAGGGATCTCACAATCCCCAAAGTCAAGTGACCAGACTGTCTCCTATTTTTGTAGTTACTTTGTTTCATTCCACTGTTGGGCAGTGAGTCATAGGGTGGAGTAGAAGCAGGACAGATGTGGTTTATTGATTTTTGTCATGTTGCATAGCTCACTTCTGGAAAGATAGATGATTTACTGTTAACAAATAAGGTCTGAAATTACAGCAATCTAAGAAAGCAAAAGTTTATTTCTTCCTGGCATTTTTTCCTGTTTAGTGTGTGTAGATATGCAGCCAGGCTCTAAAGTGACTTCAAAGGACATAATCCAGTAACCCAAAGAGAAAAATGGATACCTTAGCATTGAAAGCCATTCTACAATCAGTAACACCTTAAGAACACTGCCTGAAAGTCACCCCTGCTCCTTGATTTCCTCATCTGTCCCAGCAGATGTAGACGTCAGAAGATATAACCAATGAGTTAACATATGTACAGTACTGTGAATCGGACCTTCACTTTTTGAATGATACGATGTTATGTTGATTTTTCTCCTTGCTGTTCAAATTCACTGTAACCATCCTTGCCCATATTCCAGCACACGCTTGTACAGATGATACTTCAAGGGAAAATTAAAGGTTTGAACTTCTGCCAAACTGCTGTTCATTGAAAAATGATAAAAAAAAACTTGCATATACATCAAGAATGATTATATGCCTGCATTTTTAAAAGTTTATGCATTTGTGTGTTGTCTATGAGTATGTTTGTGTGCACATGTGCACGAGTATACACTTGAGCATGCACTTATGTCCATATAAATGTCCACAGAAGTCAGAAGGGAGTATTCTATTTCCTGGAGCTGGAGTTACTGGAGCTGGAGTTGATCTGTGAGCCATCAACACTGGATGCTGGGCAACAAACCACAGTTCTCTGTAAAAGCAGCGAGACAAACCACTGAGCCATCTGCCCAGCCCTACTGCCAAAGCTGTTATCATTGTTATAAAGCTTTGAAATGTTTGAAATCATAATGGTGGAAAAAAACTTACAATTTTCTCTTACTATACGTTAAATTAAATATATTTCTGTGTGGCAAATTTTCTGAGTCTTTAAGTGTGTGTTTGTGTGTTTGTTTTGCTCTCACCTGTGAAGTCACTTAATAGTGCAGAGAATTCTAGATTGCAAAGTGTTTTGCATTATCGTGTTTGGGGTATTTTTCTATGGTTCTAACTTCTTTTGTTGCTGAAGGTGAGAATCACATAGGTAATTCATGGTACACATCAAAAGAGAAAATCACCATAGGCATCTTAGCAATTGCTAAATGTATACATAGTGACAATTAATTATGAATAAATAAAAATTATTTATTTGATTGGAACTCGTTGGTAACTTGGAAGCAATATATTTGAAATAGAACTATAATACATGGAAAAATAAAACCTATAATCATTATGGGTCTTTCAAAAAATACCTTGACTATTAAATAATGTATTTTGATGTGACTTAACTAAGAAAAAGATCACAGAAAAATACACTAATGTAGGTGGAGGCTTTGCATTCATTCCCAGCCACCCAGACACAAAATAATCACTATGAAACTATATTAGTTAAAACACTGGTTGGCCAATCACTTAGGTATATTGCTATCTAGCTCTTATATCTTAAATTAACATACTTCCATTATTTTATATTCTACCATGAGGCTTGTGGTTTACTGGTAAGGGTCTGTCTGGAGGCTTTCTCCTTCAGTAGCTACATGATGTCTACCTGACTCTGCCTACTCTCTTACTCTATCTCTTCCAGTCTGACTATATTTTCCCTGTTATAGGCCAAAGCAGCTTCTTTATTCATTAACCAATAAAAGCAACACATATACAGAAGGACTTCCCACACTATTTCCCCCTTTCTATCCAAATAAAAAGGAAGGTTTTTAACTTTAAAATAGTACAATTACATATAACAAAACAGATATCAAACAAAAATTATAGCTACAATATTTAGTTCATTTACATTTGACAAATTAAGGGAAAACTCTATCATCTATCCTATCTTTATGAGTCTAAAATTTTATATCTAATCTACCTTTTATAATTATAACTATCTTTCTTCAACTCTGGGATATTACCTAAGCAAACAGGAAGTGCATTGCAAGCAACTTCCAAAACTTTAGAATTGACAGAGACATCTTGCTGCCTGGACAGTCACCCAAAGTTCTTCTGTAGCATTTCGGCATCCATCTTAAGCCTACAGACCTACAGCATCTGACAAAATTTTCCATGAAGCAGGAGATTTGAAGATCTCTTATGCCTTGTACTGGCAAAGTTTATCAGTTGCTTTCTTCTGTGTCCTGTAGAATGTCTGGCAGTTCTCTCATGTAACAGAAACCCCAGAGGACAGTCTCACCTTTAGGCAAATTCAGCAATCATTTCTCTGTGGGTCCTATATGTCTAGTTCATACAGCATATCATCAAGCAGTCCAGACAAGAGCAGTTTCTTTCCTAAATGGCTAGCAAACTCCATAAGGAGCCTCTTTGGTGTCAATCATCCTCTTGAAGTAGATTGGTGTTGCCATGAGCAGACGAGTCTCATTGTCATGAAAACTCCTAATTTCTTAAAACATTTTAAATGCCTTATTCTGTAGGTTTTTGAAAGGTTTGAAGAATACCTATCCATCTGAAGTATATCTCTGTACATCTATAACTTTTAACATGACTACAAGCTTGACTATTATAGATGGCTATCTATTAACCTGTATTTCTTAATTATACATTACATTTTTAAGTGAGCTGCACAAACACTATACTTTAATCAAGAGCAGAAATATACGTATAACAAAATTGACCTTAAATTTGTATCAATAAACTAAGATCCATACCAATGCAAAGTATTCATCTATATAGCAAATTCCCCCTTTAAATGTAAACAAACATTTATAAATAATCATTTATGGGATTTGGACATTGTTCTGTAGACTACTTCCTGCTGATTGGAGGTGCGGTTAATCAGATCTTTAATGAGGTATACTGTGTGGTAGGTCCATCTCAGCCAGCAGACCTAAAGCTGTCATGAATGTTGGACTATCTGGACCATTGCTTCAGGGGATCTTGTTTGATCAAACCATATTAGTGTGGAAGGAATCCACAGATTCTCATCTTCTATGGAAACAAAAGCAGAACCTCTTTTCCAAAGAAACAAATTCTTAAACTGAAATTTTGAGGTCAAGATACCTTTAAAATATTGTTGGTTTAGCTTAGCAGTCCATACAATGAAATGTCTCTCTGTACTTAGTTCATTCATAGTCAAAAATTCAAACAAAACACAATAATATGCATAATCTAGACTCTTTATATTTTACATCTTTACATGACTTATTTTTCTTTACTCCTTTAATCTATGACTCTCTGTACTCTTTTATATTACCTTTACTGTTTCTTTAATAACTTTAATTCTTTTTATAACTGTCTACACTCTTTCTTCTCTCTCCCAAGCCTACATACATTTTCCAACACTGTGACCCTTTTTCATCTGAATCTGTCTTTATTGCATGTATATCTGCCATTATTTTTTGACCAGGAGCACTTTTTTTCTTTTAAATGCTAAGTGGGTGAGGCTAGGACCAACTCTGAGACCCTGCCTATTGGCTCTGCCCAGTCCAATATGGTAAAGGCATGCTTACTGCCTCTGAGAGCCATACACATTTCGCCAACTCTAGGGTCACAGCAGGTCTATGTTACCATTAAGCAATTTGTAACATGCTGCTCACAGACCCCATTTAAGTGCTTGGCCTCCTGAAAGAAGTCACCATTTCAAAACTATGTGGTTTTTTGCTGCTAATACTAAATCAGGAAGACTTCTCTTAAAGGAGTCGCAATGCCCCTGCTCACTGTCAGCAAATATCCCATCCAAAATAAAAATGCAGCTACCAATACGCTACACTAAATTCTGTTGGTTTGTTTTGTGTGTATGTGTGTGTGTGTGTGTGTGTGTGTGTGTGTGTGTGTGTGTGTGTCTAGAATTCCTTCTTAAGCTCCCTTAGGTTTTATGTGGATGTAGTCAGCTCCACATTGGGCACTAATTTCTAGGCAGAGGCTGTTTGTTTGTTCCTGGCTTCCCAGACCTTAAATTATCACACAGAAACTATATTAATTATAACACTGCTTAGCCAATCACCTAGTCATATTGATAACTATCTTAAATTAACCCATTTCCATTATTTTATATTCTACCATGAGGTTCATGGTTTATGGTAAGGTTCTGTATCTTTCTCCTTTGATGGCTACATAGTATCCCTGATTCTACCTACTCTCTCACTATATCTCTTCCAGCCTGACTATATTCTGCCCTGTCATAGGCCCAGGCAGTTTATTTATTCATTAACCGATAAAAGCAACACATATACAGAAGGACCTCCTACACCACCTATGTGATTTATATAGCAGATTGGCTCTGTCACAGCACCCAAGCGACTGCCCAGGTCTACACATGAACAAACCACATCTACTTTGCATTCCCAAGAGCAGGATGCCCTGTGTTTCACCTGAAGCAGAAGGGGCAGGTTTGTGAGGAGTTTTTCAAGCTCACACACCATCAGTCTGACATGTAGACAAAAGGGGTCTGTACTGTGGAAGCTCCTACAGAGAAGTGTGTTCCCACCACCTGCAGTTTTAGGGAAAGAGATGGCTTTCTTGCTTCACTCTGGTTAGGCTGCCTTCTCAGTTACTCACGAACCTACTCATGCCTTTTATCATAGGAAGTCTCAGTTCTTCCTAAGATACAAGCCAAACAGTGATGTAGCATCCAATTGATTGTACTTTGACTTGTTTTCTATAAAAGCAATGAAATATGCCATGAGCTTAATGTTTGTATTCTCCTTACACATTCATACTACATTCTGAGACCCCCAAAAATCTGGGCTACAGTTCTAATCCTGCAAATACATAGTACAACCCTAAACTCAAAACATCTGTGCCGCTGTCCTAGTCCTCACATGTTCATGTGGTAGCCCTAACCCCCGAACAACCAAGCTACAGTTCAAACCCTTAAGACATCCACAGTATATTCCTAAACCAGAAGACATCCCTGTAACCACCCTAATCCCCAAATATTTGTGCTATATTTCTAATACCCTAAAACATCAATGCTATAATCCAAATCCCCCAAAATGATAGTATCAGGCACCTGACCTTTGGGAGAAATTTGAGCCATGAAAGCAAAACTTGTGAACATGTACATGATGGGTTTATCAAGACACAGGTGGTCGGGCAATGTGGCTCAGTTGGCAGAGGGCTTGTCTAGTGTGCTCAGTCTTTCAGAATTTGAGTCTCAGGACCACATAAACCAGGTGGGTGCCGCAGGCCTGTAGTCCCAGCACATGGGAGGTAGAGAGAGGAGGTTCAGGACTTTAAAAGTCACCCCCAGCTTCGTGAAGAGTCAAAAAACACAAGACCCCGAGACAACGGAGAAAAGAATTAATTGGAAGGTTTGTAGCCAATAAAGTGCAAGCAGAAAGGCCCATTAATTAAGACTCAAACTTTAAACTAAGGTGGAAGCCAGACATGGTGGTCCAAGTTTATAAATTCTGACAGTGGAGAGCAGAAAGATCTCGGGTTTAAGGTCAGCCTGAACTTCATCCAAGAAGGTGCCTTTAGGAAAAAAAAAAGAAATATCTTTGGTATATGATATTTGAATCCTGAAGAATGGGACTCTTTGACTGAGAGTGTATGCGTGACTGCATGGCTAGCCAGGAGAGCACCGTAGATCCTTGTATTCAAATAGAGTCTCAAAAACTAATGCTAACACCTCACTTAAACAACATAAAAAGCAAGGTGTTGGACAGTGTTTTGTTTGTTTGTTTGTTTGTTTTTGTTTGTTTTTGTTTGTCTTTGTGTTTTGCTAGGATGCAATCAATTTTAAAAAACTGATTGCAAGTTTCAGCTTCAACAGTAGAGGGTGCTATGCGGACAGGAGTGCCAGGATTTTGATCTGATCTTCTAAGGTCTGCAGTTCCCGATGACCAGATTGCACCGGCTCCTCTGCAAAGGCAACTGCTGTGGTGCTTGTGCCCCAGTGTGCCTGGCGGTGGTGCTGGAGTGCGGAAACCGAGAGCCACTGCAAGATAGTAAAGCCCAACTATGGACCCACTTTTTAGAAAGAGTGGCTTTCAAGACCCCCCCCCCCCTCCCCGCAACGCGGGAGCCAACCAGAGGTTCACAGACTCTGTGTCACAGGACTTCACATCCCCACGCCCTCTCCGCTCCTGTCAGTAGTTACCATGACAGCCTCTTTGCTTGGTCTGTTTTCCGCAGCGTTAAGCACTGGTATTTTCCTAAAACTTTAACACTGTATTTTCATGCAAACTGGGGTTTTGTGGAAGACAGTTTGGTGCGGCTTCCTATAAAGCACTTTAAGGCTTAGACTCTTAATATTGGCAGTCAAGTTACAACAAACTTTTTTTTTTTAAAGCTTAATTATAGTTCTTTTTTCAAGTCTAAAAGATATGTCTAACATTTTGCCTTCAATGTGTTGAGACATTACTTGGCCTTTAAATAATTTAATGTAAGTTGGTGCTTGCACCAATTAGCTGTCAGTTCCCTCCAAGGCTTTGCCCAGGTGAAGGAACAGGTGTGCTTTCTAGAATTGAAAAAAAAAAATTGGAAACAATTTTTACTGTGTAGGATGAACAGTAGTCTATTCCTTTCTCCTTTTTTAACTTAACCCATTTGTTATTTATTTACTTGTTTATTTATTTATTTATTTTTTGATAGGATCTCAGAGTATAACTCTGGCCTGGAACTCACTAGTCTCAAAAATCAAAGAGATCTTCCTGCCTGCCTCTGTCTCCCTCTTATGTGCTAGATTAAATGCTTGGGACACCATGCCTGGCCTGTTCATTCATTTAGAACATTCTTTAGGAAGCACTGCATTTACGAGAGTGGCAACTTACAGTTTTCAGTGTACTGTGAAAGGAGAGTAGCCAGTCAGAAGACTCGACTGCACCATAGCCCAGCCCTTGGTTCAAGAAGCGAAGGGCATTCTGAGCCGAGTCAATAGGAGCCTGCCCTGGGATTTCTCAGACTTAGAACTTGAATGTAGCTGCCTCCCCTTTGTGAAAAACGAGATTTCAGAAGGGGCAGCAGATCTGTTTACGTTCTCTTGGGAATGAAGGGAAGTAGAAGCAGACGGTAAAAATGTGAGTCTGGAGACTTGACACTGTGTTGGGAGAGGAGATTTAGCCCTCATCTCCTGGGTCTTGTTTATCTGTGTTGTCTATCCTTCTCTGCTCGTTCAGCCTCCCCATTTCCACCTTTGCTCTTCCAAAGACATTTACACCAACCTGTATGACTTTAGGATTGGCCTGAGTGAGACAAATGAGAAATCAAGAAAGCACAGACACACACACACAGAAAGCCTAGGGTTTCTGAGAGAGATGCATCCGCAGCTCTGAAACTCAGCATGTTTGTTATATGCAGTTGAAGGAGAGGGTGGTGAGCTAATCTTGGTAGGATCTCTGGGGAGTGATCCCCACTATAGTCACCAGGGAGGGGAAAGTTGTGACTGTTACTTTCTACACTCGCTGTTTTAGAGCTAAAGATTGACTGTTTATCACCATCAGGACCTGAACCAGGGGAAGGGCTTACCATTCCCTCATACATAAGGCGTCAGCATTCACATGTGTCTGAGTCACTGGGGTCCTTGACATGCCCAAGTTCATGTCATGAATGCTCATTTATGTATGTGTGTGCTCACTCGCCAAAACATTTCATCTGGATTTCTATCATTTATAAAGCACAGATCTGACAGGGAGAAACCACACCTAATAAGCACCATAAAAACATAACTTGGTAGTGTGGAGGCCAGTAAATATATCTGACCCCTAGTTCTTCCTACTGGCTGGCCTCAACAGAGGTCAGGGATGCCCTTTGTCCTGATTTAACTGTAAGGAAGATGAAGGGAACAAAAAGCAACCTGGATAGATAAGGCAAGAATCAGCACATACTGATCCAAACTGAGACCTTTAATACAAATACTGGAACTTGAAAGGAACAAAGCCAATCCCGAGGCAAACTTCTCGTTTTCATGAAGGTAGCATAGAGCAAAGACGAAGACAAGAAGTCGGAGAAGGAAGAGGCAAAGAAGGTTGATGGGGAGTGATGGAGAGGGAGGAAAAAGTGGAGGAGGAGTAAATGGTGTTACACACGTTTAACCTCAAGGCTAGGGAAGCAGAGGCAGGCAGATCTGTGTGGGTTCAAGGCCAGCCTCAACTGCATAGCCCTGTCTCCCCCCAAAATTTAGATGAGAAGGAAGGTGGGTGGTTAGGGAATGAAGAGATGAATTATCTTTTGCATTTTACTTTAAGTACTGAACTAAAAATCTACCTTTGTTTTAAGAGATTCACACTGACACTAATAAAAGTGTTTCGTCTGGGGAGAAAGCTCGGGAGATAAAATCTTTGCTGTGCAAGCATGAGAACCTGAAATTTAGGTGAAAATTGAAGGCATGGTGTTCTGCGTTTGTAATCCCAGCACTGGAAAGGATGAGGTGAATGAATCCCTGAGGTTTGCTGTCAACCAACTTAGCCTACTGGGCAAGTTCCAGGCCAGCGAGAGACCTTGTCTCAAAAACAAGGTGGACAATGTATCCTGGGTAGTTTTATGTCAATTTGACACAAGCTAGAGTCTTTGAGGAAGAAAGATTCTCAACTGAAAAACTGCCACCAGACTGGAGAGATGACTTAGTGATGAAGTGTTGCAAGGGACAAGTCCAAGCAGGTAGCCTTTGGAGCAGGGGCGATCAATAGCATAGGTTCTACATAAAAAGGAAAAGCTGACTCCTTCACTGAGGGGATGGACAGGCCTCTTACACCCATTCCCGGGACCCAGTGGTGGTGCCAATCTGGAATGCTGTGCTGTGTTCCTGTCATTGACCCAGGCTGTCATGACATTAGCGGTCTTCAGGCCTTGCAGCAGACTTCTGGTTGGCTCATAGGGAAGTTTCTAATGCTTATGCTCGACTTACCCCAGCAGACTGTTAGCCTCCTCCTGCAGTAAAGAGCACTGGTTGCTCTTCCTGAGGACCCTGGTTCAATCCCTAGCCCTGTAACTCCATTTCCAGGGGACTCTGCAGGCTTTGCATTTGCAGCACATGCTGTATAGACACGCATGCGGGCAACACACTTATTTACATAAAATAAATTTACAAAAGAAAAAAAAAACAGTGCCTCAATAAGATTTGCCCATAGGTAAGTCTGTAGTGCATTTTCTCAATTACTGATTGATGTGGGAGGGCCCAGACCACTATGGGCAGTGCCACCCTTGGGCAGATAGTTCCAGGATGCTATAAGAAAGCAAGCTGAACAAGTACCATGGAAACAAGACAGTAAGGTTCAGTTCCTGCCTCCAGGTTCCTACCATGCCTGAATTCTTGCCCTGACTTCTGTCGGTGATAGACTATTACTACCTAGAAACATAACAAAATAAACCCTCCAGGTGACTTTTGGTCATGGTGCTTTATCACGGCAATAGAAACCCTAACTAAGACATATTGCTTGAGGAATAGAATTCAAGATTGATCTCTGGCTTACACACACACACACACACACACACACACACACACACCCGCATACGCACGTTCTAAATAAGAGCAGAGTACCCCCAATTCAATATACTAACATCTTTTTCACTCCATCCAACAGCACAGGCCACCTTTCCCCTCTTCTCTCAAGACATTGCCTTTAGTGTCAGGAAAGTCACTAGCTCACACCTAAGTTATAGCTGACCTGTAAATGGTAGGATAGACACATCTATTCAACAGCTCAGGCTCCCAAAATCAATTAACGAGGTCAACTCAATAGCCTCAAGAACAGAGCACCAAAACTAACAGAAAGAGTAGGCCCACAAATGAAAAAGCATTAATATAAATACTTAAGTTGATGAATTCTGTCAGGAGAGATGACACACACCTTCAATTCTTGAGTGAAAGAGACAGGCAGACTTCTGTGAATTTGAGGCCAGCCTGGTCTACAGCTGATGCCACACAGTGAGACCCTGTTTCAAGATAAATAAATAGTTAAACTTGTGAATACCATCAAAAATACTTAATGATATGCTTAAAACACATAGGTTCTCTATACACATATACACATAAGCAACAATAATTGAATTCATTAGGATATGAAAAAAAAGAAAAAGATATGATATTGGGAGGGGGACAAGCTGGGGCGGGGGAAGGTCCAGGGGGAGCTGGAAGTGGGAAATGATTGGTGAATATGACTGTCGTGCACTGTATGCTTGAATGAAGTTCTCTAAGCAGGAATGGAGGAAAGGAAGAGAAAGGAGGTCGTATTTCACAGTTAATGAGATCTTTCTACATTACACATACCAACTTGGTTTTGTTTACAATTCTCTCTGGAAACAGTGGCTCCACCTATAAGTGCACCCCCAATGTTGTCTATATCATCTCTAAAGAGTGTATTTGTCACAGGTGTTTCTGTGTCCATTATCCCCAATACTGTGTGGTTTCACAGCTTTAGCTGAAATTTCCTTGGTCACTGGCATCCTTTGCCTTGAAACTGTAAAGTGCTCCAAAAGACGGCAAGTTTAAAGAGAGGTGTGACGTGCTTTCTGTGTGGAAATCCAGGACAAGACTGAACATGTGTGCATAAGAGAAAATGCAAACAGCATTTTGCTCAGTTGATAGGAAGCAAAATAGCAGAGATGGCCTCCCACTACGAGCAGTCTGGCAACCAGCAAATGACTAGATGATGTTAGTTTTGTGACCCGTGTCCATGACCCAACTCGTCATGAAGAACAAGAGGCAAAATAAGAGTTTAACTTGATCATTGAGACAAGAACATTTGCCAGAATCTTAATGAGGACGGAGGTGCTGAGTAAAGATGACACAGCATTTGGATTTGTGGCTAAAATTCAAAAGTTCCAGGGACTGTCCACTGTCATTGAGCTAAGCCTCTGTGTCAAGCTTCAACTTGCTCGGTGTGGTTGGATCATCTGAGCATGACTGGACTCGGTAAGGTTTAGGCAGAGAGTGCACAGGAACTGTCCTTCCTCTGTCAGGGCTTGGTCTGGTGCTCTAGACTAGAGATAATGGGTTCTGTGGTTGCCTTACTGTGTACTGACATCCTCTGAAGTGTTGATCAGAACCAGAGCCAGCATCCTGATGAGCTGTCATATGTCACTATTAAGGACAATTGTTCACAAACTTATGGAAAGCACTCTTTCAATATTCAAATAAAAGGGGTAAATATGCAGTCTATTTGATCTGAAGATTCTTATACCTCCACAAAGCAATTTCAGGCTCACCCAAGAGGAAAATATGTAATTTTTCAAAGGTCAGTATAACAATCTAAATCAAGGAAATATCTCAATATACACTCAAGTGTTTAAAATATAATTGTAGAGATGAGGCAAAGTTGGATATTTTTCAACATAGAAACATCTTGAGTCTATTTTTGAAGTTAAACCAAGTAGAATGTCAAGCTCACATGGTTAAATACATGAACATTTTAAGTAAGGTTAAATATTAAGTTATGAAACTAAGCCACATATTCCAGCGTGGTTAATTTAGAGTTAGAAACCCTTGCAATCTAAAGTTGTTGATTATTTATCCCAGAGTACAGAGTTCTTCAAAAATGACTCAGGGAAAAATGTTTTACACAGGAGGTAAAACTTGTAAGATTCCACAGTGAACTCAGACTGTTGAGTCCTGGAATTGTGCATTTCCCAGGGAGCAGACCACCAAAGTCAACAAACCAGAAGCAACTTTATTAAAAGCACCATGGGTGGGGAAACAAATAGACAAAAACGCTGCTAACTAGTTCGGGCCACAGAGAGATATTTGACTCTGTGACCCTGAGAAGGAGCCACAAGTGTCTTTTTACAGTCAAAGGTTATGCACAGGGCAGAGAGTATATATATTGGGATTTACAGTATCTGGGGCGTCTCAGCATCTTGGGAGTGCCAACTTGAGTTAGGGGTTTTACAGCCTCTGATTACAGGGCTTTAGTTTAAAATGTTTATATAGCCTGGGTCTGTTCTAACTTTGCTTTTCTGTATCTGGGAGAATGTAGGACAAAGGGCCAGGTAGCTTGTTTTAAAGCCACTATTTAAAGCTATAAGCATATAATTTTTTATATTTCTGGGCTCGTCAAGACCTTTCTATACTTACAATTCAGATATGTCTGTACTTCTTTCTTTTGTAGAGAAAAGAAACACTCAAGAAAACTCTCGTTCCCCAAGACACAGACCTTTTGAATTGTTGATCTCAGGGACAGATCCAGGAGCTCCAAGTCCTCAGTCAACACCTCCCATTATTGAGAAGTGGTTTGTCACCTTACCATACTTACAGTCAACACAAAATCAAAAGGGTCTCTCCAGATTACAAAGTAGGACAAGACTTAAAGTCACGGTAAAGTTGAACTTCCAGAGGAGCTTAGTGTATGCAGAGCCCAGATTATTTTCTGTGGCGGAGCCTGACATCCACACTCAATGTGAGTCATAAACCGAGGGGCCTCCGGAAAGCTGAACACTCTCTACCTACAGAGTAAAGGGAATCTGAAGCATCGCCTCACATGGGAGTCGAGGAGGAACGCCCTTTTCACCAGCTTGGAAAGCAGTGAGGATGTTTTGGACTTTCGAGGAATTGGCAAGAGTCAACTAGAGAAATGAGCAAGCTTGACTTCTGACGTGCTGCTGTGGGTGTTCCAAACCCATCCTCTGTATTGGAAATCAGTGTTGGGGCTCCACAGAAAGCAAGACATAGATCTCCCAAAGCAAGACATAAATCTCCCGTATGAGACAGCTGTAAGACTTCCTGGGAATATTCTTAAGAGACTCTATACTCTAGTATAGATTTACTTGCTCATCCACATTCATTACCACTCTGTTAACAGTAGCTAGTGGTGCAGAAATGAAAGCAGCCTAGATGGCCATCAACTAATCAATGCACAAGAATGATGTGATGCATATACCCAGTAGAATATTATTTGCTGGAGACCCACTCCAGCGAGGTTCAGGTCCCAGTGAAGATGTGTGAAGTCCAAGGGGTAGGAGGTGGGGACAGGGGGAGACTGGCAGAATCCAAGGGTGAATAAGGATGGTTGCCCATGCATTAATTGAGAAAGGAAAACAACTTTTTACACTCAACAGTTTATGACCAAGGCTGATAGCAGGTGCAATGATTCAGGGACAAAAGTGGCCGTTAACTTCATTATAACATTATTCCTGAGACAAAAGAGCTAAGTTCAGCAAGTATGGAAATGTCTACTGCTCTCAAAGGCTCAGTACCTCTACCAGGAGCCCTCTTATATCAATGCAAGGGCCACAAGTTCCTCCCGCCTGGGATAAAAAGAACGAATGTTTTTAGCAAGCAGGAACTTTCCTCAAGGCCCTGAGGGAATGGAAGCCCATCCAAATGCCTGACCTTGGGAAAAAGACTTCCTCTGGGGACCACACTCCACTACAATTTAAGAGCAATTTTCCTTCCTCAAGGGGCACGATGCAGTGTTTGCATTGAGCTGTTCTGTAGTTGTGTTCCTTTGTCTTAGTCTTACTATACTGGGCCTGTTTCCCTCATATGTTCCACAAAGGAAAGGTACTGGTGTCTTACTCTTTTTCCAGTACATCATACCGTTCTGATTCCTCTCTACTTGTTAACCGAACTCTTCCCCTTAATGGCCTCAGGCCCTTGGTCTGGATTGTACCCTTTATTCGTGGGGTCAGGTGTGCCAGTTAGTAAATCTCTAACTTTCCTGTTCTTGGTATAATCTGGGACACACAACAGGGAATCTTGTGTGCAGAGACATCACACTATATGGTTCTGCAGTGGGTTTTTTTTTTTTTTTTTTGGCAAGAGTTATGTCTACAGAAGTATTTTCAGCTTTCAAAGTCCACGTAAAATTTTCCAAAAGAAAAGGCGTAAGGGAACTCTCAAAACATACAGTGAGAATCATGAAACGTAAAAGTGTAACGGTGCTGGAGAATTGTGATCCCAGAAGTTGAAATGCTAGAACTATGTCAAGCAGCCATGGTCAATGTGTGGTCCAAGCCAATTATCCAACTAGAAAGAAAATAAAGCTATGAAATTAGCAGATCAGCACATTTCTCAACCCTCATCAGAGAAGCTTCTTTTTACAGTATAAGGTGATTAACACAGAGACCCCCAGTGGTCGACATGCATGAATAAGAGACTGGTATGCTCAGTTTTAAATGGTATCTCACCCCCTTGAACACAAGGCTCAGGGAGTGTGGTAGAAGGGGCAGAAAGAATGTAAGAGCCAGAGGTGGACATCTACAACAGAACCATATTTGCCAAACACACAGTGCAGTTGTACACATAAGCTCACAGCATCTGTGACTGCAAACACAGACCTGAGCAAGACCAGGCCAGTCGAAATCCCACCATGGTCAGTGAAGAAGCTCATAAAGTCCTACCAAAGTCAGGGAAGGAGCCCATAAAGTCCCCTATGGTCAGGAAAGGAGTCCACGAAGCCCTGCCATGGCCAAGTAGCTATTGGCAATTGACAGCTGCTGGTATGTGAGAGGATCAGTCTTCTTCAGGGATTTGACTCTGAAACGCTATCTAAACTCTAGTAGATGACAGTAGTGGGAGACAGGGAAGGAATTGGAGGGAGAAATGAGGGTGATTTAATTAAAATGTATTATGTGTGTGCATGAAATTTTAAAGCAATTTTATAAGTGAGTTAGAGAATTTCCCATTGTACATGATAGCAGGTATGCAAATTGAGAAATAAGTCATAGTATTATTTTTATGTAGCTTGCCAGCAGATATAGAAACGGTTAAAACAGGGGAAAAAAAACCATGGAAAACCATATCAAATTCACAAGAGAGGCTTGTGGTTTTTGTTTGTTTGATTTGGTTAATAAAGAACTACAGACACTGAAAAAAAAAAGGGTGAAGCAACAGAGTGATTGAAGTTCAAGTTTGCCTGTAAAATTACTGCTCACATAATTCAAAGAAGAAAACTTAAGAAGGGCCAAAAACCAGAAAAAGGGGAAGCATAATATATTTAATTCTAATTTATCTCACTTTTTGGCCTTTTAACATTTTTCAAATAGAACAAAAGTGGTTAGAAACACTATAGAGCAATGCAACCGAGCATCTGCAGGTGTCAGAGATGTGGCTGTCTCTGATTTGCTGGGAGATGCCTGACAGGGAGACAGAATAGGAAGCTCACAGCTGCCAGAGGTAGGAGGCGTCTACCATCCAAAGACACAGGTTCTTTACATTTTATCAAAAGTCATTTGCAAAGAAGCCCTTCCTGAGCTTCCGGTTTGATGCCTTTCATTAATGATTAACAATTTAAGCCCTGGAGTGGCAGAAAATCCTGGAGTGTCACTGGCAAGAGGTAAGAGAAGCCTGCTCAGAGGAAAAACAGCAAGCCCTACCTCAGGCACTAAGTTGGTAAGTCACTTATCTTCATTGCACAGCCGGTGAAAGAAGGAAAGTCTGCCCGGTCCTTCCTGAATAACAGCTGATGGTCTCTATATAGCCCTCCTCAAACCTCAAATGTTCTCCTGTCAACAAAAGTGTGTGGCAGAAGGTGAACATCTATATCCACAAAGGCGATGGGGAAGGAGGAGTGAAGAAGATGGAGAAACGGAGGGAGAGAGAAAAGAGATGGGCAGAAAGAAGGGAAGAAATAGGGACAGTAGAGAAGGTGGAGAGAGAGAAGGGGAGGGGGGGACAAGCAGGGAAGGGGAAGAAGAGAAGTGGAGGAGATGGGAGAAGGAGGAAGAGGGATGGGAGGGGGACGAAGGGGGGAGGAAGAGGGATGGGAGGGGGAAGGAGAGGGGAGGAAGAGGGAGACTAAGGAGAGAGAGGGGAGAGGGAGGGAAGGAGAGGGAGAGGAGGAAGTAAGGGAGAGGGGGGGAGAGAGAGAAGGAGGGAGGGAGGGAGGGGAGAGGGAGAGGAAGGAAGGGAGAGGGGGAGGAAGGAGAGACGGAGAGGGAGGGGAAGAGAGAGGGAGGGAAGGAGAGAGAGGGGAGAGGGAGGGAGGAAGGAGAAGGAGAGGGAGGGGGGGGAGTGAGGGAAGGAGAGGGAGAGGAAGGAAGTAAGGGAGATGGGGGAGAGAGAAGAAGGGAGGGAGGGAGGGGGAGAAGGAGAGGAAGAGGGAGAGGAAGGAAGAAAGAGAGAGGGAGGAAAAGAGAGAAGGGAGAGGGAAGAAGGGAGGAAGGGAGGGAAGGAGAGGGAGAGGAAGGAAGAGAGAGAGGGAGGGAGGGTGGGACAGGAAGGAAGAAAGAGAAGAGAGGGGGGAAGGAGGGAGGGGGAGAGGGAGAGGAAGGAAGAGAGAAAAAGAGAGAGAGAGAGAGAGAGAGAGAGAGAGAGAGAGAGAGAGAGATAGGTAGGCGATAGACAAAATGACTCACAAACAAACATCAGTTCTTCTGTTCCTGAACTGAATAACCTAGAAGAGAGTCAGTGAGTTCTCTGAGGTAAAGTTACTCTGCCAGGATCCTGAGTCTGCAGCAGCAGCCAGTTGCAGTAGCTTTTGCTAGCCTGACAGCTGCTGGAAGGTTCTAGCACTTAAGAAAACCACTATAGATAAAACAACAATAGCAATCAGTTCTTTGCCTCTTGCATTATCAATGCAAAAAGCACACAGCTCTTACCTTATAGGGAATATAAGATTATACTAGAGCCATATTTGAGTGATCATGGTCTGGGAACACAGATTTAGGTTGCCCCAAAATTACATGTCTCACCACAGAAGCCGTTTCATGAATCTTATAGTTTACAGAACAAAGAAAGTCTTAAGTCAAGACAAATTTAAAATACATTGGCGGGTACACATGAGAGGCAGGTACAGCGAGATGGCGGAAGTTTTTCTGAGGCCTGGGGTGCTCTCCAATAATATTCATAGACTTCGTTCAGGTTGGTGGAAGCTAGGAATCTGCTAAGTCAGTAGATTCCACAGGATTTTTTTTATTTATTGGTCTTGGAATTCTAATTATGGCACAAAGGTGGGCGAGGAATGGCTGCTGAAGAGGCTAACTCTATCTCAAGTTAAAAGAATCTGCCGCTGGACCCGTCCTTACCATATCATTGCACTTCTTTTTTTTCAAAAAAAAAAAAAAGTAGATTTATTTATTTATTTTACTTCCAGGCCACAATTTCCTCTCCATCCTCTCCTCATGGTACCTCTCCCTACCCCTTTCTATTCCCACCTCCCTTTGTTTCCATCCCCCCAAATCCACTCCTCCTCTGTTTCTGTTTAGAAAAGGGCAGGTCTCCCATGAGCATCAACCAAACACCAAGCTGCAGTAAGACTAAGAACTTCTCCCTGTCTTAAGACTGTATGAGGCAACCCAGTATGAGGGATAGGATTCCCAAAGCCAGTAAAAGAGATGGGGACAAGCCCCTTTTCCCACTGTTAGGAGTCCCACACGAGGACTAAGCTATACAAGTACAGGATGTATGCAGAGGGCCTCGATCAGTCCACGCAGGCTCCCTGGTTGTTGGTTTAGACTCTGTGAGCCCCTGTGAGCCCAGGTTCATTGATTCTGTGAGTTTCCTTTTGGTGTCCTTGACCCCTGTCTCCTACTGTCCTTTGTCCCCTCTTCTGCAGGATTCCCTGAACTCCACCTAATGCTTGACTGTGGGTCTGTATCTGTTTCCAGCAGTTTCTGGATGATGCCTCTCTGATCTGTAAAATAAAGGAAAACCATGCAACAATCCACAGATCCAGAGAGACTAGGTAACAAGGAGGGCTCATTGGGGTGGGGGGGATGCCCAGATCTCCCTGGGAAGGGGAAATCGTAGAGATTCGGAGAGTGGACCGAGGGTCGGTGGGAATGGGAACATGAAATCATGTTAGGAGGTGACTCATAGGGTACTTAAAGACTACTGGAAACGGGGGACATTTTGGGGTCAGATTAAAAACCTGGTGCAAGGAAATCTCCCACGAATCTACAAGGATGACTCCAGCTAAGACTCTTACCAATATCCAATATGTGACTTGAATTAGCCATCTCCTGTGACCAGATTGGTGTCTGGCCCAATTATCATTGCAGCTCTAATCAGTCAGTCTTTGTAGACAAGGATTCTTTCCAGGAATTCTCATTGACAGCATGAAGATTTATGCTCTGTCCCCCATATTGTATTGGTCCTTTTCTTAGACAGTTATGCTTCAACAATGTGGCTATCATAGTGTTCTGAATCAAGTTCATTGCTTGGCGATCAAGTTCATTATTTTAGATTCCCATCCAGATTAATCAGGGGGGTAGAACGATAGTGCAAGCAGGGGTAGGGTTGGGCTTGTGCAAGAATGCTGGGGTTAAGAAAACCAATGAGATGGTACGAACTTTACACAAGTTAAAATGCCTGTGAGGGGACAGGAGAGAGGGCTCAGTAGTAGAGTGATTACTGTATAAGGATAAAGACCTTAGATTTTCCAGCATCCATGTGAAAAGCTGGCTGCTGTAGCAGGTGTCTGTAATAACCGCATATGGATCCCTGGAGTTCCCTGCCCAGCCAGTCTACCTGCGTCCTTGAACTCCCAGGTTCAGTGAAAGATCTGTTCACACACACACACACACACACACACACACACACACACACACAAATAAGGTCGAACATGACTGAGGAAGACACTCAGCTTTGCCTTCGCATGCATGAGCACATATCCATCCTCGTGTAAATATGCACAGCCACATGCACATACATGTAAACAATGGCTAGAGTATAGTTCTGAGGTGGAATGCTTCTGTAACATATTTGAAGGCCTGGGCTTGACTCACAACATCAGCGAACAGAAAATGAACAAAATGGCTTAGGAGAGAAAATGAAATGAAGAGGGGAGACAATTATAACAGGGGGGCAGGGGTATCCAAAGATGACTGGTGACCTGAGGGCAGCGGGAGGAAGGCAATCATAGAGTCCTAAAAGCTGGAATCAAATCTATAGCTGCCTTCACAGAGACTGGCCTTACGAAAGATCACAGAGCGAGGTGTAGCTATCACTCAGTGGAGAACACTGCTCGTGAAAACAAAGTAGATCCTGCTCTGCCTGAGACAACAAAACTGCTTCACCATTAGGTGCAGGTGGCCTTTATCTTGTCTCTTACTGAAACTGAGTGGAGTTTTTGAGTGGAGAAGCAAAGCACTTTCTATAGAAATCAAAGGCTAATTTTTAAAAGTGTTAAGTCATTAATTTATGGGTGCATGTGTGCATTGCGGGGTATGCTTGTGCCACAACATGAATGTGGGGGTTCATGTTACGACTTGGGGGAGACACCTTTCTCATGATATCCTGTGAGCTCTGGGAATCAAACTCGGGCCACTAGTCTTGGTGGACAACACCTATACCCACTGAACTATCTTGCCAGCCCACCAAAGGCTGAACTTTAAAATTGCATGGTACACTATGGAATTAAAATGGCCAATGTTGAGAAGCTTAAGGAAGATATATTGATAGCAAATAATGCCATGAAAGGATGCCCAGCTTTGCTAGAGAAGTGTAACTAAAATCAAGATAAAGCAAACTAGCCGCCTTCTGAACTGCTTCAGATTTCAAAGCCTGACCATGCAAATGGATCCCATGACTGCCTCAGACATTCTTGGTGATAACGTGAAATTGCACAGTTGTATTGAAAGGCAGTTTTCCATCTTCCTGAGAAGATGGATATGCACTTGTTACATAACACAGACATTCTAGTACTAGGCATTTCTCTAAAAGTAGCCAAAGTACATGGCTATACAGAGACCTGGACATGGGTGTCCATAGGGGCCCCAGTGTAATGCTCAAAACCTAAAAGAAATATGATTGCTCAGCAAGGGAAGAGTTTGACTAAACAGATTTTAATATAACTGCTCAGTGACAATGAAGAGCCAAACCATGAATATAGACTATATGCATAAACTTCAAAATAATTATGCCTAGTGAAAGAAAAAGAAAACGTGTCCTGCATTGTCCCATTTTCATAGCATGTCTAGGGAATATCAATTACTACTTGTCATTAAAAGTTGATCAGCAATAGTAGGAGAGGGAGAGCAGGACAATAGAAGATTTTGGGACAATATAGCAATAGGTCATTTGTTAGTGGTATTAATGGCATGAATGAGATGTCTTTCTCGAAGTAATCCTTAAGTAAAATTGAGCACTAAGCATAGCACACCTTGCAGTTCTACATAGTGTACTACATAGCAATTTCCTTTGGCATAGAGACCCTAATATTATACCACAGCAATGAGCTTTTCCATGTGAAAAAGATGAGGTCTGTTGGTTCTCCAATAAACTCTACAGACATAGCATCAACTCATGGACAGTATCAAAACAGAATTTGAACTGTGTCACCTGTTAGGCAGACTTATGCAGACTTTGTTGTTAATAGCAGACAGAGAAATAGACATTCTGATTTGCTCCTATGTCTCTTTGGCAAAGCAGGTAATCTGTGAAGCTGTCTTTGCACTGAGGAGTGCCTAGCTCCTAAGCCAGAGTTCTTCAGGCATTCTACAGCATGTCTGCTAAATCCTGTGATTAACAGTTCCAGGCCTTAGTTGTAGGGTGCCTATTGTGTTGAACTGAGAGATGGTAATCAGTTCTATCCCATTCCATGCATCAGTGAGATGCGACGGGCCAAGTTTCAACTGTTTGGTATTCGATCTTCAAATGTACCAAAGGCATCTCTTTTTAACTCACATCTATGGATTATGTATTGTCCTGGAAACTGTTAGGTCGCAGATCCTCAATCTCTCTCTCTCTCTCTCTCTCTCTCTCTCTCTCTCTCTCTCTCTCTCTCTCAGAAACCAGCTCACACCCCTGTAGTTCTCTGGGGCAGAGTTGATAAGAAAATTTGCTGTGATGTGGCGTTCAGTCTCCCTCTCATTTATAGCTGCAAAACCCAGCCCCCTCACTTCTCACTCCTTCATCACCTCCACATCCTATTCCTAAATTAATAACCTTGAATTATACTAATCTTATCAGTGCCTTCTTGACTTCTGGTATGTAAGCCAGGACAAACTAGATCATGTGACGTGAAACTTGCTCACCAACCTGAAAACCTATAAAAATCAGAAACCCTCTTTATTGTCTAGAGTCGAAGCCCCTCTGCAAGTCCCACTCACACTTCTATGCACAATGATCAATCTGTTTTAATGTTTTTCATATTAGGATCCCATTGTTGTGGCCCATGAAGCTTCTTTCTTCATAAAGTTTACCAGAAAAGTAACATCATGTCAATCATTTTCTATGAACCTGCTTTTTTCTCTCCCCCTCCCCGAAAAAAACTAGCCACTCAGAAAGAAAACGCCACAATGACCACAGTGGAATTGAAACCTATTAGTAAGCAGAGTGAGGACACCCATGGCATCCAGGTGGACAAGAAGACCCCTTCCCATAAAGGTAAGCTGTACATAAAGGTAAGCAGGCATGTACACCTGCCCACTGAATTTCTTCTGTAATGAAGTCCCACAAAACAGTGACTTCATCACTTTTAAGTTTTTGATTAGTTTTGATACACAGTGATGTTAAGTCACCTTTCACAGTTAAACGAAAGAAGGAAACACACTCTTCTAAGATCAGTTTTTCCCAGTTACTTTCTTATCTTTACCCATACGACTTTACTCTTCACAACTCTTAACAAAGCTGTCAGCACACGACTTCACATCCCATTCCTTTAATATCTGCATGGACTACTGCAAACATAATCACATAGCTTGATTAAAGTAACAAATGACATAAATACTCAAAATCAAGAAATGTAACATTTTTGTAAGCTTACCTCACCCAATATCATTTTTATTACATTTGTTCTATATGACTTTTATGTAACTCCATACTCTATTTCAACTTGCTAATGGTTTTAAGTATTGCTTTGTAAGATTAACAAAACCTTCTTTTCTTCAATTTATTTTTAAACCTTTAAAGTTAGCACATCATGTAATGGGTCTCATTAAAGCAATTTCATCCACGTGTTTTTTTTCCTCCTCTCTAGCCTGCCCTTGCTCCCTGCCCACCCCTGGCTCTTTCCCTTCCTTTCCTCAAATGGACTACTGATGACATGAAGGCAGAAAAGTCAACTGTCTGGAGGAAAGAAGGGAACAGAATGTTACACAAGGCATGCTTGACATATCCCAACAAGTCCAACTTCCACACCTATTTACCTGGAAAGCCCTCCTGTGGCTGATGTTTAAGCTGTGCCCTTTGACTTCGATTCTTTGTTATTATCTACATATGAAATGCATATGTTACTTGGCTATTATATGTATTTGGACTATTTCTGAAAACTATTAAGCTCTATGTCTTATGGTTAAATAACATAACACTTGGCTAATCATATTTGGATTTTTCCTTAGGTTTTGAAATGAAAATGATAATTTTGAGACAAAATTTATGATTATTTTGCTTCCAGTGAAATCGAGACTTAGGTTTTCTGTCTCAATACAGATGAAAATATGTGGAGAATTGTGAGCAAAAGAGGAAGTGATTTGTCTTGTGCCATAATGGCAGCCCTCAAACGGCTCCACCAAATAAAGACTGGCAGCAGGGAGCCATTGTGGTTGGAGACTAAGGGAAAAATTCAGACTTAAGCCACAACCATGTAGAATAGCCCCAAACCAAAAGAGAAAGGTGGGATGAGCAGCTAGATTCTTGGGTATCTTAGGTGAAGAGACAGCAATATGACCCAGGTAGACTGGATAAGGCGGCTTAGAAAAATACATTAAAAACTATTGATGGGGTATATATGTCAGTGGCAGGGGGCTTGCCCAGCAAGTACAAGGTCCTGAGTTTGAACCAGCATCACCTCCCCCCATCAAAATGATATTAAGTAAGGTAAGAAAACTGAAGAGTGTTTGGGAATATAGAATAACTACCAAGCTAAAAAAACAAAGTAAGAAAACTGCGGAGTGTTTGGGAAAACAGAATTACTAACAAACTAAAAAGCCTTTGGAAATTTTTGGGAGTTGTCAGAGCTCAAGGGTTTATTTCTCATTTGTTAATCAACTTAAATTTGATTTGTTAATCAGCTTAAATTTGATTTGGCTTTTAGTAAATAAAAAATAGAAAAATGGTGCTGGACATGGTAGTGAATGCCTGGTACCCAAGCACTGCAAAGGCAGAGGCAGGAAGACCATGAGTTTGGGACTAGCCTGGGCTTCCAACAAGATCCTATCCCAATAAACAAAACCACACAAGACAAAGAAAAATTCTTAAATATATCTTCAGTGTCAAGAACTATAGTATTGCCATACTGATCTCCAGTTTTTTTTCTTTTATTTAAATGTGAAATAACTCCAACATTATTTTTCTCTGTAACAGGGTAATTTAGAGTTCTATAGGAGGAATCCCCTTGTTTGTTCCTGGCTGCTCAGACCCGAAATAACTGTATTAATTAAATCACTGTTTGGCCCATTAGCTCTAGCTTCTTATTGGCTAACTCTTACATCTTAATTTAACCCATTTCCATTAATATGTGTATCACCACGTGGCTGTGACTTACCGGTAAGGTTCCCACATGTCTGTTCTCCGTGGCGGCTACACGGCGTCCCCTGATTCCACCTTCTTTCTCCAGCATTTAGTCTAGTTTTTCCCACCTAGTTCTACTCTACCCTATCACAGACCAAGGCAGATTCTTTATTCATTAACCAATAAAAGCAACACACATACAGAAGGACTTCCAACATCAGCGTTCTTTCATTTCATGCCCTTTTCCCAATCATTCTTCGGGTATAATGGCATCATTCTATAGATTTTCCTGCTGTTTTATTTTGTTCTCAGTAAAATTCCGATGCTTTAAAATGCAAATGTTAGGTAATGCCTGCCACTCTCGCTCTTTGTTCTAAATTTATATCTGCTACTATGATAAAATACTCTGATTAAAAGCAACTTAGAGGAGGGAAGTTTTTTGTTTGTTTGTTTGTTTGTTGTTGTTGTTTTAGCTCACACATAACAGTCTGTCATTGAGAGATATCAAGGCAGGAACTCAAAGACAGGTCTGCTTGATGTTCTATCCAATACTATCTCTAGTGAAGGAGCTTACTCAGTCAAGACGTGTAGTAAGAACCATGGAAGAATGTTGCTTGGTGACTCACTCTTTGGCTCATTCTTAACTAGCTTTTGTACACAAACTGGGACAGTTAAAGCTAACTAAAGAACAGCTTCAAAAAAAAATTCTTTTGTAGTCAAATAATACATTCAAGTAGCCTGTATTGATGCCACCCAGTGATCCCTGCAGGCTTACCACCTTAAAGTCAATAGCCTGAAACAACATGCATTTACCATCTCACCAGCATATGCCAGGAGCTGTAGGGCAGCACCTTAGGCAGCTTAGCTTAACTTCTCTGGGCCTTATCCTGTCTCACTCCTTCACAAACTGCTCCCAGGGCTCCCACTCCACCCAAAATAAAAGCCACAGTCACTCTGACAGTCCACGTGATCTTTAAGACTTGGTTCTACTCTGGATGTCTCCTCTGTCATATGCACCTGTCATTTGAACACTCATGGCTGACCCTCTCCTTCCACGACAAGGCATTTCCACTAAGTGAAGTGGTGCCTTCCCCTCAGATGCCTGCACGATCAACTCTCGGGCATGTCCCTGGAACTCTGCCTCTTCCTGATTTATTTTCTGCACACCATCTAAGACAGACTTACTGTCTTGCCTTACTGTGTGTTGTTGTCCTCTCTGGAATGTGAGGCTCACTAGCTATGTGCTGCGACACACACAGAGAGAGTAGTAGATGTGTGTTCCATAAGAACTGAAGATACTAACTATACTGGAGAGCATGGCTTAGGAGAGTGGTTTGTCAAGCTCCTACCCTGTTCCCCCAAGTGAACCAACTGAGGTGCTCAGCCACAGGATGAGCTGGATAGACTTAGGCTTCTTCGAGGGACAGATACCTGTCTGTTAAAGTACCCATGGAGGACCCTGGGAGCTCTTTGACACCCTGAGAAGATGCTGAGCTCTGCATGCTCTCTTGATTTGCCACAGTCTCCTGGGAAAGAAAGAAAGACACAGAGAGTGTTGCAGAGCATCCTTTGCGGAAGTCCGTCTGTAAAGGATACCTGCAGCCAGGCGAACACAGCTTCGCAGTCATATGATTTTCTATCGCGCCAGTCTGCCTAATGTGCTCTGCCAGGACCCCTAAGCAGTGCCACGCTGCAGGCCTTTCCCAGCAGTCATGGAAAGCTGCCTGAAGAGCTCGGGAGGTAATCGGTTATCTAGCCAACGATCCTCAGAGGTCCATTTCATTTCTGAACCATTCTCGCATATCACTCACGGGTGTGTGGCACCTGTGCATTCAGCACTTCGGACAATGCACCAGGCTCTGGGAATCTGGGGGGGTGGGGATTTCCCTGGAGCCACACACACTGATTGTTTCAACAGTTCTGTTTCCAGTGTAGTTTCACCGCAGGTTTTTAGCATTTGAGGGTGTCAGCCTTCCTAATGATGAAATCCCACTAGGACTTAAATCTTAAACTTGGTTCATGTTCTTAAATCTCACATTTTAAATGGAAAATTATCCTCAACTTATTCAAACTTTAATTTTTATTGTATACATTAGGTATGATATGTTACATACATTATGCCTGTGATATGTAACATAAATATATCACATATCACTAGTTGTGCATACTATGCACACACATGTAATTTACATGTAACTTATGCATTATATTATATATATATTCAACTTTTAATATAAAGTTTAAATTTACGTACTATGAATCATTTCATCAGCCCTAAAACTCAGTGACGTAGGAATGAATAGGAGAGACAATATTACAGGAAGGACAGAAAGTCCCAAATAAAGCCAGGCTCTGTTAATCTGTAGTATAAAATGTTCCCTGACTTAATTCACTTACCAGCTGCTTTAGACTCTCCTTCTCCTGATTCCAGCCAAAATAGAAAGGTCGTTTAAGTCACCAGATGGCCAGTAGTGACTTTAGTTGGCCTCAAATAGCAGGCAATGATGACCAAACTCCTAGTCCTCCTGCCTCCACCTCCCAAGTGCTGGGATTACAGGCTTCCACCACCAAACCGAGCTTTCTATTATATCTTGTGAAAAATTAACGTTACCTTAATGAAGCAAGTCATGATATGATGTCCTGTTTCCAGTCCCGAGTTTGTGCGCCGTACGCTACGGAATAGCCTTGCTTGCACATTTCGCCAACTTCACATTGATAGCGCAGAACTCCATCATAAGCATCACTATGGTCGCCATGGTCAACAACACGGACCAGTCCAACCTCAATAGCTCCACCGAAGAGCTTCCCGGCGATTTGAATGGCGACCAACATGAAGCCTCAAAGCCTCTTTCTGCAAAGGTAGGCAGTGCAGAATTTAAGTGTGTGCTCCCATTTGGGTGTGCGAGTGTGTTGCACACATCTGTGTGTGTGTCTGTGAATGCCAGAGGCCAAATTTTGATTTCATACATCAGGAGCCATGCACCTTGTTTCATGAGACAGGATCTCTCCCTGGGACCTGAGACCTGTATGCAAGGCTCTACTAACGACCTGGCGGGTCCCAGGGATTTTCATGTTTTTGCCTCCGCGGTGATGAGATTACAAGTCATAATGCTGTCCTCTTTATGTGGGTTCTGGAGATTAGAACAAGCCTGTCATGCTTGCACAGCAAGCACTTCACCAACTGAGCCCTCTCTCCGCCCCTAAGCTCAAATTTTTGCTATTCGTGTTTATATTTATTTTTCTAAAGTTTGTGTTCAAAACCCTGTTTTATAGTTCTTGGGAGAGAAGCCTTACACATTCTCGACCAATCGCTCTACAACTGAGCTACTTTCCAGCTCTTTCCCCTTTCTCTTATCTACATTCTCTTTTCAGAAAGGGTCCCATTAAGTTGCTCATGCAGACCTTGAGCTCACTATGTAGTCCAGGCCAGCCTTGAACTTGTGTCCTTCTTGCTTCAACCTCTTGAGTATCTGGTATTGCAGATCTGTGCAACCAGGTATAGCTGTGTTCAAAAATTTTGATTGAGAAAATTCAGATCTAATGAGGCTTCTTAGACTTGGTAAATACTGTCCAGTGTGTGACTCATAACAGCATTTTGTGCTTCACAAAGGCCCCTGTGTATAATTGGAGTCCTCAAACTCAAGGAATCATCTTCAGTTCTGTCCAGTATGGCATGATGCTGATGCAGAGTCCTGGTGGATTCTTGGCCGGGAAAATAGGAACAAAGAAAGTGGTCGGAATTGCTCTGCTCGGGTCTTCATTGCTCACTCTCCTCATTCCATTGGCTGCCAATCTTGGACTAGGTTTTCTCCTGGCAGCGCGAGCAGTCCAGGGCTTTACCCAGGTACCAAGTATTTCCTTTCATTTGCTTTTTTTTTTTTTAAAAAAAATGTAGACCAGTCTATCCTTGAACTCAGAGAGATCTACCACCTGCCTCTGTCTCCTGAGTGTTGGGATTACATATGTGTGTCACCATACCCACCTCAGGTACTGAGTACTTTCAAACTCTGAGTTGGATGTGGATTTCTACACAGTATCATATCAATATCTCTAGGCATCTTTATTTCAGGGTGCTGGCTATGGGGGTCAGTTTGCACTCTGGCAGAGATGGGCTCCTCCGCAGGAACGCAGTCGGCTCTGCAGCATTGCTCTATCAGGTGAGGAGGTGCAGTCCAGACGGGTGCCTGGCAACCCAACGCGTCCCACTTGGCTCCTAAACAATTTTTGCTGTTGAACCGTTCTTCGTCTTTTACTTGATGCTAGGGAAATGTTTATACAAATTAAGAAAGACAACACTTCATTTGTGTTGTGTGTTCATTTGTGACACGGCATTTTTTGTCTGTGTTGTGATTTGTGGCATAACTTTGTTTATGATATGATTTCTGACATTTAAAAATGATTTTTATGTCTCTAAAGTGATCACTTTTATTTTGTGGGATTTAATTTCAACTCACGGACGAGTTGTAAAAGCAATTACCCATGTTTTTTATGAATTTTTACAGTTTAGTTTTTACATATCAACTCCTGACAATAGTGTAAAACTTATATTTGCATTCAGTGCGACATGGATTCAACTTGATGATTTTGGGGATTGCTCTAAATTGTTCTGAGAACATCTTTTTAAAAGTTTTTAAAAGTTTTCATTACATTCATTTACTTGCTTTGCATACACACCCCAGCACATGTTGGAAGTCAAAGAACAGCTACCAAGAATCAGTCCTCCCCTTCTAGCATGTGCGTTCTTGGAATCAAGCTCCTGTCACCAAGCTTGGTGGCAAGCACCTTTACTCACGAAACCATCTTCCCAGTTCCTGAGAACTCTTTTCTAAAAATGGCCTGTCAGTAAAGTGTGCCCATCATGGGCATTCTGGAGGCAGAAGCCTACCTAACTTATAGTAGAGAAAGTGGCAAATACATGGTACAAATTAACAATGGTCACTGTCAAGACTAGCAGTGGGTAAGGAAAGTGCAATGATGCAGGTAACGTATGTGTTCAAAGATAGTCAAGAGCTCTTCAAGTCCCAAACCACCGCATACTTTAGAGGGGCCTGCTGTTAACAGGCCCCCTCAGAAACTCAGGATAGTGATAAGCAGTGTGGGTTCAAAGGAGTTTACGTTAGCTGACAGAAAGGGAACGTCCGGTTTAAACTAAGGAAATTCACCTCAGTTACTCAGCTGTGAGGTGACCCCAGAACACAAGAGAAACCATGGAACAAGAAGCCTAAGAACATGGGTAAAGCAGTGATGGGACAGACTCAGACTGTAGGGCATGAAATGCATGCCTGAAAAAGGGATGAGATGGTTAATGCATGTAATCCCAACACGTCGAAGGCCGAGATAGGAGGATTGCCACAAAGGCCAGTCTGGGCTATGCAGTGAGCTGCAAGCCCTTACCTCAACAAGACAAACTTGAAACAAAAAGTTTTTTATTCACATTTAGAATAAAGACAGTTACCTTGAAGGTTTAGTAACTCAATTTCTTTTCACTTGCTGGTCTATATGGCCTGGAGAACCAAAATAAACCAACTGACAATATATAGGGGAAACTCAGCAGCCCATACACTGCAAACTCCACAGGCTTCCTTGTCTTTGGTGTTGAGGAACTCCAGAAAGAAATTCCTTTCTGTCTTCAGAAAACATAGGGTCCCTCCTGGCTTTCTGAGTTACACAGAGAGAGCAGATGGAAAATTCCATCGAAACAGAGTCGGTTAAGGCCACTTTCCTGCCTCTGTAAGACTGTGATATTACGTACAGCGATGCCTGAGTTAGAAGGCAGGATCGCTCTAACCTGAACCCTAGAGAGAAACACCCTCCCCAGAAAAGCATCTACCTAGGGCGTAAAGGGCCTGGCTGCTGCCAGCCTCCAGTGCAGAATACACTGCACGTTGCCATCTACAGAGTTCACACTTAAGAACAAAATTGAGAGATGCAGACATCATGCAGTCTCATTTCAAACTAAAGAAGTGAGTTGAGTTTTAAGAATGTGACGGTGGTGTGTTGATCACCCTCTAGGAAAAGGCGCAGGTCCGCTAGCATACAGGCAGTACAAACTGGACTTGGAGGTTTGAAAATAACAATTAGGTGAGTTGGGAAAGAACTAGGGAGGGGTAGATATGATCAAAACAGATCACACTCTATTCTCAAAAAGCTAATAAAAATGAGAAAAAATAGTCACAGACTATTTCATAATGTTTAAGTCCATTTAAGATTTCATAGTGGTCTGCATTTCTAGCTATCCTGGTGTATTCAGGTGGTCTGTGGGTCATAGGTTGGACACGTTTTCAGGTACTACGAAATATACATAGAGGTAGGGAATTTTGCAGCCACTCACAGAGCTTTGGAACAATTCAGGTCAAACAGGACTCATAGCTCACTCTTAAGGCTGGTAAGTGATGGGAAGAAGAAAATGTCTTATTAACTAACTCTGCCCAGATCTCAGGAAACAGCCCCTCAAACCAAACTGGAGGCCATCAGTGCACAAATTCTGAGTTAACTGAAAACAGAGGGTGAAAGAGCAAGGAGAATAAGAAGGAGAGGGGGGAGAGAAAGAGAGAGAGAGGGAGGGAGAGAGAGAGAGAGGTGAACGGCACAGTTATCTTGTGAGAGATAGGAGGCAAACATGCGCAAGGACCATGTGTGCTCAACTGCCTAAATATTCTTTCTTTGTCTTTCTACTTCATCAGCCTTTGCCCCAAGGGTGTGGTAATGGAAAACAGAGTTAAAGTTCAAGCAAGACTGTCCCCAGAGGAAAGGCATCCTGGGCTAAAGTCACCTACTTGTATGGAAGAGACACAGGGAGGAATAGAGGAGGTCAACTAAAGATTCTGATAATTGCTGTGTTTTGTTTCTTGAGTAACTGGGGCAGAATGGATGACTGACCCAGGCCTTTGGATGTATTGAATCAGCAGTGATTTGCTGATACGTGGTCCTTTAAAGGGGGCTGAAGGGACCAGGGTAAAATACTTATCATTGTCTATGCTAAAGAAACTCCTGAGAAATCAGTCTTAAGATACAAAATGAGGAAGAGATGCTATGAGATATTTCAGTACATGTCAACACATACTGGTGTTCAAATCCAGGCACGCCCATCCCAGCTGACACTGATCACTTCTTTGTAGTGAAAATTTTCAAAATTCTCCCTTTCAGTTTGCTTTAAAACATAGTACGCTCCCATTCTTGACGCTCTGCCTGCCACTATGCAGCAGAACACAGTACTTGGGCTTTATTTCCAACACAGATCCTATGCCATTGGTATAGCATGTAGTCGGGAAAGAGTCAAGAGCAGAGAAGAGAGCAAGGGTGAAGAAGTGAGAGGGCGCACACTTAAGAGTGGAGGAAGTCAAGAGCACCAGAAAGGACATGACTTTGGCTGCAAAGAGGAGTCTGCCCCTCACTGTCATTAAGACAAAGGCAGACATTTAGGGGAAAGATATGGATCGGGTGGACCTGGTGGAAGTGGTACCCACTTCCAGCTTTCTATACCTGCACCCTGGAACTTGGTATTCTCTTTCAAGCGACCCCTTTCCTGTTATTAAAAGGAAATGCCTGGGGCAGTTTATTTAACTGCAGTTGGCTATTCTTGATCACATGTAAGTTTGATTGTTAATATTTAAATAAGATAGCACAGACAGTATGCTTCAATAAACATGAATAAAGGAAAAAGAATGTGTAAACAATTATTTCTACATTGCAGTGTAGGTTAAAAAGTAGTCTAGGCAAAAGAGTAAATTTCGAAGTTAGAAATAAGGAATGGCAGGCTGTGTTCCTGCCAGGATTCCGGCTAGCTTACCCCTGAAATAATTACACGGAAACTGTATTCTTTTAAACACTGCTTGGCCCATTAGTTTCAGCCTCTTATTGGCTAACTCTCACATCTTGATTAACCCATTTCTAATAATCTGTGTAGCACCATGAGGTGGTGGCTTACCAGGAAGGATCTTAACCTGTGTCCATCTTGGAGAGGAGAGCTATAGAGTCTGCCTCACTGCCTTCTTCCTCCCAGCATTCTGTTCTGTCTTCCCTGCCAACCTATATTCTGACCTATCAGGCCAAGCAGTTTCTTTATTAATTAGCCAATGAAAGCAACAGAAATACATAAGACTCTCCTACATCATTGAAGGCCAGAGATCTGACTCCACAGCTGTCTGTAACTGCTGACTGTGAAACACAACCATGTTAACAAGGTTAAAGATGGCAGAACATCTGCCCACATGCCACATGGGGATTATTCACAATGCACAGAGAGTCTGTAGCTTGAGACAAAGGGAAACAAGTGGGAGAAACAGAAAAAAGACAGTCATAATTTCAGTTGTTTTTTTCCCCCCTCTTACTCTTTGGAGGTCCACCACCCTGTTCCCAAATAATCACATGGATACTTAGTCTTACTTAGGAATTCCTGGTCTTAGTTTGACTTGTTTCCACCCTGTTTTCTTAACTTAAATTATGCTATCTACCTTTTGCCTCTGGACTTTTACCTTTCTTTATTCCATATACCCTTCTTTACTTCTTACTCCTTGGCTGGCTGTGTGACTGAGTGGCTGGTCCCTGGCGTCCTCTTCTCTTCCTCCTTTCCCCCTCCTTTCTTCTCTCTCTTCTCCTATTTATTCTCTCTGCCTGCCAGCCTCTGCCTATCCCTCTCCTGCCTAGATACTGGCCATTCAGCTCTTTATTAGACCAATCAGGTGTTTTAAACAGGCAAAGTAGCACTATTTTACAGAGTTGAACAAATGCAACATGAAAGAATGCAACATATCTCTGCATCATTAAATATTCCACAACGTAAACACATGTAATACTTTTTAAAATGATATTCTACAGCAAACAATAAAGTTGGTAAACAGGAAAAAACTGAACCTCACTACAAAGAACAGAATTTAAAATGAGGGCTCTTTTATTGTTTATATTGGAAGACAGGTGTTTAAAATTTTTTTTCAAGATATTAGATGTTATAAAGGAGATGAGAAAGAAAAATGTTGGCGATTTAAGTTGCTACAGCTTTCAACAAAGCTCTTTTACAGTATTTACCAAAATTTGAAATATGCATAGCCTTTCATCTAGCAAGTCCACCTCTGATACGCTATTATACAAACTATGTTCATATTCAGAAATGAGTAATAATTCCTGTTTAGGATTAGAATCTACAGTGCAATAGAGATCTTTGTAAGAACTTTTGTTCAGTGAAGATGACTTCATACACATAGACAAGAACACTAACCATAAAAAGTGAGATAGCTTAGAAATATTTGAAAAACTGTGAAATGGTAATGTGCCTGACATATATTAGAATTCTCTGAAGTTATAGAAATTGAAACACTATCATTAGCATATTTGTGCAGAAATCAGCTTTCTGTGAATGCGTTTACAAAAAGAATGAATATATGTATCTCTATAAACAGCATATAAGTGCACAGAAAAGAAGGCAAGTGACTATTTCTTGTACAATAAATCAGCATGATGTTTGTCTTCAGAAGCATGCGGGGTAGAATTGGAGGGTGTACAACAACCTTGACTATTCATGTGCTTTATTCAGTAACAAATGTAAATCATTGACAATTAATACAGCCTGGAAGTAAGTATGACAGTCTTCTGCAATGTCACTTGGGAATTTTGAGGGGAAAACAAAAGACTTTCAGGAAGTATATAAATTAAATGAGCAATTTGAAGGTTTTACATTTGCACGTGGTTTTCTGTGGTTTGGTGGCACATCTCCATGTTCATCTGTCAGCCCTCACTATCTGTCTGGTAGAAGGCAGGGGTCCCACTACCTTTTTTCTTTCTTTGTACAGGAATGGTATTGGGAGTCTTTGTTATCCTCCTTGTGGGTGGCGTCATTATCCAAGCCCTTGGATGGCCCTATGTCTTCTATATCTTTGGTAAGCTGCTGGCTTCTGAGCTATTCAGTGATGTTCTTCTGAGGTTGTGCATCTGTGTGTACTTTACAGAAGGAAGAGAGTCCAAATATAAAAATATCAGGGGAGCCAAGTATCATAATATAAGGAAATAACCTTTGCTAGCTAAATTGTGGAAATCCTCTGGCTTCATATAAAGTACTGTTCTCCTGACCTAAGGCTCAATCCAGCACAGATGCACTGTGCCTTGCAGGCAGGAGAGGAAGGCCTGCAGAACAGTGACATCTAAGAGATAAGAATGCAATCCAGAGACGTAAGTGTAGCTATGGGGCTTGTCTTTGGTTAAACACAGCAAGGGGGCGGCATCCTGGGCAACTCTCAAGTTTCCCAATAAAAAGAAAATATCAAACACTGAGAGTAATTCATGGTAACGTCACTCTTGCCCCCAAGACATTCATTTAACGAGAAACCAAGAAAGTGCAGCATCATCTACAGTTGCCACTGGGGGGGTGTCTTTGCATTTTATTTTCAAACTTCCTATCAGCTTGTTTTGTTCACATGCCTATTCCCCCTCCAGTCAGCGGGTATCTGAGGACAGAGATTGGTTACTGTCAGTTCTTGAAACTTTGTAGGGCTCAAGCAACATGAAAACGACTCAAGAGCTAATTGGGTGGATATATTAATACCAGACAATAAGGAGTATTACCAGCTCACCAAGAAGACACAACAATTGGAAACGCACATGCACCCAACAGCAAAGCCCTCAAATGCACCGTGCAAGAACTGATGGAACAAGGTTGGGATGTAGGCTGGTTGATAAAGTTCTGGGCTAGGAGGAAAACGCGGGTTCAGTCCTTAGGAAAACTGGGCATGGGCGCGGTGGCACATGGCTCTAATCCCAGTTCTCAGAAAGCAGAGACAGGATGATCAAAAGCTCAAGGGAAAGCTTGAGGCCAGTCTGGGCTACTCAAAACAGTGTTCTGTGGAGCAGGAGGAGGACAAGGAAACAAAAACCTTCAAGAAATATTAATCAGATCGCCTAGGCAAATAGGTGAGCTCCAAAGTCAGTTAGAGATTCCTGTGTCAAAGAAATCAAGGAAGAAAATTCTCTCACCTCCACCCACAAACCCCAGACCTACATATAAAATATGGATAACATTATTCAGAAGAAAATACTTTGTTCTTTAATTCACCAAAGAATTCCTAAATATGACGCTATAGGTATGAGTCACTAAAAGTAGATGAAATCGATGAATTGGATATCCACAGAGTTAAAAAAAATTCTCTTCAAAAGAGATTGCTAAAATAATAATAAAAAGACAAACTGGTTCAAGGTGAAAATATCTACAAAACAATTATATGTTTTTCTAAAATTTGTAAATAATTCTCAAAACTCAAGGAGAATACAAAACCCTCAATTGAAAACTAAGCAGAAACATTTCACCAAATACACACAAAGAGAGCCCAGAATGAGCTTTGGCAATGGCCTATCCTAGAAAATGTCCTAACATGAGAACAAGCCATTCAAAATACCAAAAGGAGGCTAAGGCAGCCCAGAACAAAGATTATAATTGAGAAAGCACACATTTCCAATTATTGCCGCACTGTTCACGGTATCCCAAGTGTGGAACCAGCCTAGATGGCCAGCAACAGAGAACAGATAAAGGAAACGTGGTACAAGGTCACAGTGGAATTTGATTCAGCCACAAAGAAGAATGAAATTACATCATTTTCTGAAAAATAGAGGGAACTGGAAATAATAGTAAGAGAAATAAGTTAAGTACAGAGAACAATCCACACATTTTCTCTCATTTGTGGGAACTAAAATTCTTTGTAAAGTACATCTGTCTACTTATCTACATGCATGCATACACACATAATACATACATGGGTCACACATACATATACACACATAAAAGCAGACAGGCAGCAGAGAAAGGAGATTAGTAACTGGTAGGAGGGGAGAGGAAGGAGAAACTCGGGAGAGGATGTGAAGAAGCTGACATGCTCAAAATGCGTGGTACATTTAAAAGTAATTATTAAAAACCAGAATTATGTGCAATGACTATTACAACAATCAAAAAAGAAAAAAAAGTGAAATCCATGCGAAGTTTAGGATTTAGTAGTAAGAAGTCACGAAAGTGTTGACAGATGTCTTACGATGTCAACACTGGAGACACAGGACAAGAGGTATGTGGCAACTCTAGGCTATCTTTGCAATATTAAAACAACCCTAGTATTATTCCGTAATTTAAAGTCCGCTTTAAAAAAAAAGACAAAATGAGCTCTTTGATGAACTCTCCCCTTGTTCACAGGAGGTTTTGGCTGTGGCTGCTCCCTTCTCTGGTTCATTCTGATTTATGATGACCCTGCCTCGTACCCATGGATAAGCAGTTCAGAAAAAGAATACATCTTATCCTCCCTTCACCAACAGGTACTCATAAAACCTTCAACCTCTGCAAAAACCTTGCATCCACATCTGGGTTCTGAAGGGTGGCAGAGACTTTGAGCCTTATATTGATCTTACTACTCAGATCATTTGCTTTCAGATCAGTTCAGAAGAGCAACCACTTCCCATCAAAGCCATGCTCAGATCTCTGCCACTTTGGACCATGTGTCTTGGCACTACGACCCACCAGTGGCTTGTTAACACCTACATAGTGTACATCCCAACCTACATCAGTAATGTGTTCAAAATTAACATCAGAGAAGTGAGTAGATTTCATTCCTTTCCTTCCTTGTGTTTGCATGATTCCTCCGCTACCCAGGTGTCATAAATCATTCAATCCGCAGGACGTTAACTCTCATGACCCAAAATAATCTGAACTTTCAAACCAATGACAGCAACCTTGCTAGGGGCATGACATAAGAGGTGGCCAGGATTCCCAAGAAAGAGTGGTTTCAGAGAGTCAGGATGATCTGAGGGAATTACCGACAAGTTTTTTTTCACTGCCTTAATTATGGTCATTCACTCAGTTTTTTCGCCTCAGAACGGGTTCCTGTCTTCTCTTCCCTTTTTCGTTGGCTGGGCCGTTGGTATCCTGGGAGGCCTGCTGGCTGACTTTCTTCTGAGCAAGAATTTTAGACTTGTAACTGTAAGGAAAATCCTCACAGTTTTAGGTAAGAACAGGGTAAGAGGGTTGAATGACTTCTAAGTATTCTGCAACCAAAGAATGCATTTCACTCTTGGATTCTCTCTTCCGCACTCCCTAGGAACTCTTCCCTCAGCAGCCCTCATTGTGTCTCTGCCCTACATCCAGTTCAGCTATGTCACAACAATTGCATTTCTGACACTGTCCTGTGGACTAGCCCCTCTGTGTCAGTCCGGAGTCTATATCAATGCTTTAGACATTGCCCCAAGGTAGGACTCTTACTTCTGCTCTTTGTTTCACATTTTCTGGGTGAAGGGAGGGTGATCTATAGTGTTCTGGGGTCTCAAAGTATAGAAAACAATAAATCATAAGCATGGACCATAGATGGGCCTATGGTGTGTTGGGTAGAAGGGTGTGGACTTATCATATTGCCTCACATTGAATATACAATGGCCAAGTTCTTTTTGATGTAATTACATGGTGGATTCATACATAAAACAGAGCTGAAAGATACTGTCAACTATGTCTGGATTTAGCTTGGGACATTCCTGTCACCCACAGGTATGCCAGCCTTCTCATGGGAACATCAAGAGGATTGGCACATTCATCTGCTGTGCTGGTACCCATTATTGGTGGCTTTTTCCTCGATCAGGTAATTTCCATGCCAAGACAAACTTTTAAAATACCACATGCATTTGTAAAAGTGATAATCGTTACAGAGTATACTCAAAGGTTGGAAAACAGTGTTGAATTTTGGGTGACCATGAAGTGTAGAACAGAATGAACCAGAGTTGAGGTCATTCTGGAGTCAGAGAACTATCCACAGCTCCACTCATAATCCCCATTTGAAATGGGGAACAACCCTATATGATTTCCATGCTGACCTGCCAAGTCATTGAGGCTGAATTTTCATTTGTGTAAATAATCACACACAGAGAAAGAGAGGAGAGGAAGCATGTTAAGTGCATGCCACATGCTGGTATCATGACAAGTATTTTTTTTCAGACAATGTTTCTTGGCTCTCCTGGAACCACTCTGTAGACCACGTTAGCCTCGAACTCACAGAGATCCTCCTGCCTCTGCTTTCTGAGTGTTGGGATTAAAGGCATGTGCCACTACCACCTGACTATGTATGACAAGCATTTTATACAACAGAATCTTGTCTAGCTTTTCATTCTAACACAAGTATGAAAATTAACAACATCGCCCTCATCTCCTGATGCCTAAACTGAAAATCTGATACACTGAGTCTTTCTGGTTTGAGGAAAGAGCTCTGACACTTAGAATCTCTTTACCACATTGTAACCTTCGATGGAAGAATCTTAGAACATGTTTTAGCATAGCATTTGTAGGCAAGGTTGGGCAACAGAGAATGTGTAGAACACATTGATAAAAATGACAAACATAACTCTGTAGGTCAATCATGAGGGTCTCCAAATCTCTCTTACATAGAACATTTTGAGTATATTTTGGATTTCCTTTATCTAACGATCAAAAGAGACTTGTAGGAAATGAATCTTGGCATGGAAAACCCCTAGAAACTGTCATCTGAACTAGTGATTTAGTTTCATCGAAAAAGGGAGGAGAGAAGTCATATGTATTTTGGGTTTTGTGTTCCCAGGACCCTGACCTCGGGTGGAGGAATTTCTTTTTCTTATTGTTTGCCATTAGCCAGTGTGGCTTAATCATCTACCTCGTGTTTGGAAAAGCAGAAGTCCAAGAATGGGCTAAGGAGAGGATGATGACCCGTTTGTGAAGGTAACAGACAATGATCTCAGTAGAGGTACAGTCATGGGACTCCAAGATAGTAATTTCTGGCCCTTTTCCTTCCTCAGCTGTTCCACTTCCGGTAAAGACATCAAGACACCTGCTGTTTCCTGTGTGAGAAGACTTCAGTCAAAAATGACATCAGGGTTCCCCGCCCCCTTTCATTCAGACTTCTTGTGAAGAAATGTAAGATGAATAAAAGATCAAGTAAAACGACAGCAAAAGACTACGTTGCCGTCTTTTAATTGAGAATGTGGGCTCTGACATGGTAGTTTCGCTGTCTTTAAAGAAAAGAACAAAAGTTTTTGAACTCTTAGTCTAGAGGGGCAATCTTAGTAGAACAATTATTTATTTTCTGTTTGTCAGATTTGATATTAATTTCTTTTTGATGAGGGGTTGGTAAAGATCTTCTCCCAGTCAGAAGGCAGCCTTCTTGTATTACTGACAGTGTCCTTTGCTTTACAGAAGCTTCTCAGTTTCAGCAGGTCCCATTTATTCATTGTTTCTCTTATTGTCTGTCTACTGGGGTCCTACTTAGGAAGTGGCCTCCTGTGCCTATATCTTGTAGACTACTTCCCACTTTCTCTTCTGTCAGGTTCAAAGTGGACAGATTGATGTTGATGTCTTTAATCCATTTGGACTTGAGTTTTGTGCATGGTGATAGATATGGATCTATTTTCATTTTCTACAGGTTGACATCCAGTTATGCCAGCACCATTTGTTAAAGACGCTTTTCTTCTTCCATTGTATACCTTTAGCTCCCTTGTCGAAAATTAGGTGTTCATAGGTTTGAGGGTTAGTATCCGGGTCTTCTATTCGATTCCATAGGTCGACTTCTCTGTTCTTATGCCAATACCAAGCTGTTTTCAATACTGTAGCTCTGTAATAGAGTTTGAAGTCAGGGATAGTAATGCCTCCAGAAGTTCCTTTATTGTATAAGATTGTTTTGGCTATCCTGGGTTTTTCGCTTTTCCATATAAAATTGATTATTGTTCTCTCAAGGTCTGTGAAGAAGTTTGATGGGATTTTGATGGGGATTGCATTGAATCTATAGATTGCTTTTGGTAGAATTGCCATTTTTACTATGTTGATTCTCCCAATCCAAGAGCAGGGGAGGTCTTTCCATTTTCTGGTATCCTCCTCAATTTCTCTTTTCAAAGGCTTAAAGTTCTTGACAAATAGGTCTTTCACTTCCTTGGTTAGAGTAACCCCAAGATATTTTATGCTATTTGTGGCTATCGTGAAAGGTGATGTTTCTCTGATTTCCCTCTCTGCTTCTTTATCCTTTGTGTATAGGAGTGCCACTGATTTTTTGGAGTTGATCTTGTATTCTGCCACGTTACTAAAGGTGTTTATCAGCTGTAGGAGTTCTTTGGTAGAGTTTTTGGGGTCTCTTATGTACACTATCATATCGTCAGCAAATAACGAAAGTTTAACTTCATCCTTCCCAATTCGAATCCCCTTGATCTCCTTATGTTGTCTTATTGCTATTGCTAGAACTTCAAGCACTATATTGAAGAGGTATGGAGAGAGTGGACAGCCTTGTCGTGTTCCTGATTTTAGTGGAAAGGCTTTGAGTTTCTCTCCATTCAATTTGATGTTAGCTGTCGGCTTGCTGTATATTGCTTTTATTATATTTAGGTATGATCCTTGTGTCCCCAGTCTCTCCAACACCTTTATCATAAATGGGTGTTGAATTTTGTCAAATGCTTTTTCAGCATCCAATGAAATGATCATATGGTTTTTCTCTTTCAGTTTATTTATATGATGGATTACATTGATAGATTTGCGTATGTTGAACCATCCCTGCATCTCTGGGATGAAGCCTACTTGATCATAATGGATAATTTTTCTAATGTGTTCTTGGATTCGGTTTGCCAGTATTTTATTGAGAATTTTCGCATCGATGTTCATGAGTGAGATTGGCCTGTAATTCTCTTTCTTGGTTGTGTCATGTGGTTCTGGAAGTAGAGCAAGCGCTCTACCACTGGTATACACTCCTAGCCTGGAGTTTCTATTTGCTGGGTTGGCTATTGCCATGTTTGTCACATGTGTTCCATTTATTTTCACTGTGCACAGGCCACTGGAGGGTAAGTTGCATGGCCTGTACTCACACTCCCTTGCCCACCAGCTTCAGCTAGAGCTTTGACAGAGAAAGGAAAATATAGTCTGTGGATCCCCAGGCGCAGGCAACCCTCTTTAAGTGTTCTAGAAACTTCTTCCCTCTGTCCATTTGGTCTTGTTTGTTTGTTTTGGCCTTTGTGCCAGATCTGATTCTCTCTATAATCCTTTGTGGTGTTCTTTCCCTGTGTCAGATCCTGCGCAAATTATCTCTTTTCACACTGTTCTGAGACTGCTCTGGGTGGCTGGTGTCTTTCTTCTCTGGAATCTACCTAATTAAGTGGCTAAATCACTTGTAGGGATGGAAAGTAGAACTGGCTCAGTGTTTTTGTAAAGTAATGGTTTGTAGGCATTAGTGGGTCAGAACCAGATCAGCACCAGGGATTGTTCCCCATGCTGATCTCTGCTGCCTAAGATGGAGATTACTGTTCTCAAGTCATTTCCTACAGAGGCAATGAAATAAATTCTGAATTCATCAGGACATAGTTAGAAAGGCCAAGCATGAACAAACTCAGCAAAGACCGTGATCTTGATATGAGTTCCACTATGTCTGTTAGGGCACTAGAGTAAGTTAAATACAGTTTTTCTTCTAATGTGCCTGACAAACACTGTCTTGGGTACAGTAGTAGAAGGACACACATGGGTCACAGATGAAGGTTTACAATCCCATGCTGAAAGATACAGGGAAGTTTTCTTCCATTAATTTTTGGGCTAGATGTTGAATGAGAAGGTCCGATTTCCCAAACCAGAGTCCAATTTCTAGAAAAGCATAAAGGCAGTGAACAGGGTGCATGCTGAAGGGAATCCCCTGCCTGCATATTCAGCGAGGAAAGTACCAAGCACAAAACTAGAGGAATGTGTGTGTGTGACTGAAGTATGCCGCGCCCGTGTGTCATGGAAGAGAGTCTCTATGGGCCGATCTGATGGAAGCATTTTCTCACTTGAGGTTTCTCTTCCCGGATACTGCTCGCTTGCATCATGTTGACAAAATAAACCAGCGAGAGCAATGACTAAGGAGGCAAATAATTAGAGAGGCAGAGTCTGTCAGTCACGCAGTGACTGGGCTCCTCCTTTGCTCCCAGCATTCACATCGGGCTCCCTTTGTGTGTCTGTTTTTCTGTGTCTCCTGTTTTCATGAGGGTGCTGGTCCTCTCGGAGCACATTCCACTCTAATAGTCCCATTTTAACCCTGTCTCTTTGTGTTGAATAAACACATACTTGAGGCTCTCAGCTATCTCCACTTTTCTTTAACCAATCTGCCTACTGTTTCTACCAATGCATTTAAAGGTGTCCTGATCTGTGACTTCCTTTGTTCTGGTTCTACAATAACTTAACAGAACGGCTTTCACATGAGAACACAGAATTTGGGGTAACTTAAATCTATGTTTCCATGCCACGGCCGCTCATATTTGGATCCAGAATAAAATGTCTTCTTTGAGCTTACTGTTGTGATTCTTTCTTTCTTTCTTTCTTTATATTAGTGTTGTGATTTTTATATCAAGAAAGTGAACACCAAAAGGGAGGGAGAACTAACAACAGAAAAATCTCACATAGTTTGATTAAAATAAGGATATGGAAATATAAAAGGGGAGTATTGGGTAAAGGTCTGACCTAAGGAGAAGGCAGCAGTCCGTAGGGAGACCTTGAAGGAGGAGACTGCGGTAGAATGTGGGAAAGAGATGAACTGAAGACTAGCAGGACACAGCAAAGGCTCTGAGATGGAGGCTGTAATAGTCTAAGTTCAAAATTTTTTAAAATATATAAACTTGCAAAAAGCACAGGATGTCTGGATGTGGTTTTTTCCTACTTCATAAAAAGCCTGCTCACAGCCGTTGTTATACTCATTTGGGGCACTGAAAAGCAGGTGTGCATTTTCTTGCCAGAGTTCCCTTGCTTCGTTTGATCACAGTGGCTACTGCTGACTTTCAGGGACAGCCCGTGAAGGATCCCTTCAGCGTGGCCTGCTGACCTTGCTGCCACTGTAAAGTCATGGTTTAGTGTCTCTGTGGAAAGGAGAAATGGTTAAAACTCTATCCATTGCAGTTGATGAAAATGGCAGTTCCTTAGGTGCACAATGAACACTCCTAAAATCTAAGGCAACAGTTTTACCTTTCTTAGACAGGGGACAGGCAGACCCTTAAAGGAGACAGGTAGAGACTTAGGAATCCTGACTAATCATTGGAATGAGCTGGAGCAACGGGGTGGTGCAGTGTCTCTCTGACAATCACTGTGGGAGGCCATTTTGTTCAATATGCCTAACTAGCTAGTGTTGGTTCAAACTTCAGGAGCCTGACCCTGACAAGTTTATTTTAGGAATATTTAAGCAAATTGCAACTTGGTGAAAACTTTTCTGGTGATAATTAACTCAATCCCGCATGTACAATAAAGCTCAAAGTAAGCTAAATAAAGATCAGACATGGCTACATCAACTCTTTGCAAATACATATGATACCTTCCATAAAGACGGGTTCTACAGATTAAGAAAAACAAGCTCATAATAAGGGTCTGGAGGTAGAAGGTCTCTACTACAGAAATATGAAAAAAAAAAAAGTCACCATGTCTGCTCCCAACGGCACAGATAGCAGGCTATACGTTCTCTTCCTTTGAAGGAACAACCCTCTGTGTTTAACATTCAAGGTTCCCCTAGTACTTACCTGTTAGTACAGAAACCTGTTTACCTCCTACAGTAATGTGCTCTCAAAATGACAGAAGGATACTCAGAACCCAAATGCTATATGGATATTTATACTTGATATGTTCCTGTACGTGTTAAAAGCTGTATCCTGTGCCTTGAACATATTGGGAGTCAAATAAAAGGCAGCTGTGAAAACAAGAAGAGATGGCACAGGCCATGGCAAGAAATGTCTATGGGAGCGTCCTGCAGTGAAGACCCCAACACCAAGTCTCTGAGAAGAAAAATCAGGAACACATATTATTTCAAGCAACAAGCCGATCTGCTTCTGCCATTAGGCATAATGTCTAAAAGGTGGAACTGTGGGGAGGAAATGAACTTGAACTTCCTGGGTGCCCTTTCCAGACTGGCAGGCTCTTCTGTGATCACTCAAAGCTACTTTCTTTGTTAGTCAACATTTAAAAACCCTAGACAAAGACCTGGGGTGGTGGCATAAATCTTTAATCCCTGCACTCCGGAGGCCAAGCTAGGCAGATCCGTGGGAACCTGAGCTCTGCCTGGTCTACACAGTGAGTTCCAGCACAGCCAGGACTGCACACAGAGACTCTCGTGTCAAAAACAAAATGAAGCACAAGCAGACCCTAGACAGGTCTCCTTGGTGAAACATTTGGGGTCTCCTGTTAATCATCAAGAAGTTACTTTTACTTAATTTCTTCTCATTGTTTCGACTTCATGGCTCTTATTCTTTGGGGTCACAAGACAAGGACCAAGACCAGAAAACCTGAAAGACTGCTCAATTACTATAGTTTGTTTTGTTTTGTTTTGTTGAGATGGGGGCAGCATGACCTTGAATTACTAAAAAACTGTGGATAATTTTGGGTTTCTGATCCCCCTGACTCTATCTCCAGAGTGCTGGGATTAAAAGAGGACACTTGCCTTGCAATGAGGTTTCTCAAAGTGATTTTGGTTGCCTTTGAAATTCAAAACACATCATATTCTCCCTGCTCCTTTTCTTTAGCTTTATGAGCATAGTTTTTTCTAAATACAGATGCATCTATAGAGCCTGTCAGTGAAAGAAAGAGGTGACACTTGGTTTGTTAAGAAGTTGGATGTGTGTGAGATGTTGCTTTGCCTTTCTGAATGAAGGGGCAGGGGTGAGTCTGTCCAGATGACAAGTTGCTCAGGGTGCATATGTGTAAGAAGCATGATGGGTTAGTGTGGTTCTGACCATGGGGTGAGCAGAACCAAATGGAACCTTCTAGACAGTTTGTAATTCTAGATGACAACTCGGTGTTGCATCATGTATGGCAGCCCACTGGGAGCAATTTGCTTGTTAATGACTTCACTTGTGGATCTGTGGATACAACAATACATGAAGGTGGCATGGATAGGATCACGGTGGAATTTGTCTCACTTTTCCCCCTCTTTCCTGCCTCACAGTAAATCCAAGTGTGCAAAGCCAATGTTTCCTCCTCCTTAGAATGTTCCAGATTTGCATCTGCCTCTTGGGCATAGATCCTTACTTTCAAATGGGGAGAACTGAATTGTTCTTGAATAATAACAGTAATGAACATTACTAACACTCCAAGAATGGTTTAGTAGCTTGGCCAGGTCCAGCCATGAACGTCAAGGCTGAAGTTCAGTCCTGAGGAATCTAACCCAAAAAGTGTGTTTGAAGTTTCTGCCTCATATCACCCATAAAGGTGTGTTCTACTTGGATCAGGAGCACTTGCCAGAAGTCAACAAACTATATCTGTTCTTTAATTAAATCTTTATGACAATGCCATAAACTGGCATTTATTATTTTAATTTCATTATGGCCTTGAGATTAAAAGACTTCCCCAAAGTATTACATTAGAGGCGAGAAATTAATCGTGCCAAAATTTAATCACACAGAATAAACATACTATAAATCTTGGTTGACATTTCTATTAATCTCCAAAGAAGTTATAGATACTGCACTAAGCAATGCATTGTCTTATGCTGCTGGGTCTCAGTAAGTAGAAGTTTACCTAATTAACATAAGGGCTATCCAGACCAAAGACCCACCAGTTAGCTGTCTGTCTCGCACACATGGTAGCTTTTATTTCACCATGGGAATTGAGGATTGTAGAGAGATGGTTGAGACCGTAGAGAGAAATTCACCCAAATCTCACAGGAGAGTTCTCTCAAACATTTCTCTCCCCTGAGGATGGGTATAAGGAAGGGTGACAGTCGCTCTCTGGTTTTCATATGAATTTACCTTTGACACATTTTAATTTCTATCATTTGAGTCCACATAGTTTTCCCAAAGGACCGAGCCATCAAGATAATACCCAACTACTTGAATATGGTGGAGCTCAGCCTTGTTTAAAAGACAGGTAAGGATTCATAGTCACTTCCGGATGCTGTGTTCAGACGTCATCCAGCACGGTCTGCCAGCCTCTGCTTCACACGGCACCAACAGATGATGCATATCCAAGGGCCCAATCCTTGCTTTCTCTTTTCCTGCCAATTAATTTTCATGATAAAAGTACATACAGCCACACACGTTTTATTATTCATCAATCCCAGCATGGATTCTACAAAGTCTCAAAAGAAAACAGAATGCCCCCAAGAGCGGCATTATCAAACGAAGGAAGATTATTCAATGAAAGTGAACAGATAACTGCATTTCTGGGGAGGCAAATAATCACTCTGATTAACCCGCTGAGGCAAATAACTGCTGTGCTTAATGTGTAAGGGCTTTGTGCAAGCTCTCTGAGATGGTGTTTTGAAAAGACAGTGGGCACACAAACACACTGCCCAATCTGGTTCCCATCGAGGATTGTATTGGAAGGAAAATGAGCAGAGCTGAGCAAGAGTCTGTCTTCTCAAGAAAAAAGTGTTTTTTTTAAGCTGTAATGTAAACAGATTCTGTTATTAAGGCTAATTATGTGGTAGATATTTAAAAGCAAAAATTCCAAAACAAGTTACTGATGGTAAGTTCTGAAAGTTACGAAGTTCTGAAACAATGCAGGGGGCAGTGTGGCAGACATAACCCACACTGAGAAGGAGGAAGGACTTTTTAGATTAGTTGTCTCATCTGGTGGATTAAAGACACTGGAAGTTTAGTTTCTTATTTTAAATCTTTTGCTGTGACCATAGATGGCAGTGCTAATGACACAAAACAACTCAACTAGTAATCTTCATTAAAGGTATCAATGAGAAATACAGTGTCACTAAGGAAATCCACATATAAATCAAGGGATTTATATGAAGCGATAAGAGGATATGTTAAAATTGATTTTCTTTTGTCGCTGTCAATATATCTGGTACAGTTTTTGTTATTGTTTGTTTCTTTGAGACACTCACTGTATAACCCTGGCTGGCCTAGAAGTCACTTTGTAGACTACGCTGACACGAACTCACAGAGATCCGTTTATCTGTGTATACTGAGTGTGAGATTAAAGGTACATACCAGACTTTAGCAATGATAGGTAAAAGAAGGGGGCTTTTCAAATTAATAGAAGATAAAGAAATTGATGCCCAAAGCCCATGCTTAATGAAGTATTATCAAGATAATGTATGCACAAAGGCATAAAAATGGATGCCATCGGGCAAATTATCATCAAAAGTGACTTTCCTAAGGGCTGCATCAGCATCAAATCCAAGAATTCCTTAAAACTGTTGGTGAGCTGAGTATAGCAATGCATTCTTTGCACTTGGATGTAAGATGGACAAGTCAAGACAGGTGGTGATGGTGTATGTCTTTAATCTCAGCACTCGGGAGGCAGAGGCAGGCAGATCTCTGTGAGTTCCTGGCCAGCCTGGTCTACAAGAGCTAGTTCTAAGACAGGCTCCAAAGCTACAGAGAAACCTTGTCTCGAAAAACAAACAAACAAACAAAACAAAAGGATAAATCAAGGATAAATGTTGAGAGATTATGATTTGGATTTATGATAGTATAGCAGAATTTTGTACCAAAATTTGTTGATGAAAACAGTATTACATATTTAGTAATTTTTGAAGCCTTATTATTTCACTTAAATTAAAGCAGATTTCATAATTATTGGGGAAATAATCAATATTTTGGTATACTTGCAACTCCATTTTCAGTCTACAGAAAAACATTGCCTGGCAGCTTCTAAATGAAACACCGTCTGTCCCAATCTGAGCTGCGGTCTGACATTCCACCTAAAGAAATCCTCGCTTGTGTCTTGTCTTAGTCACCATTCTATTGCTATGAGGAGACACCATGGCCAAGATGACTCTTGTAAAAGAAAGCATTAACTGGGGCAGGTTCAGAGGGTTAGGCCATCATAATAGCAGGAAGTGTGGCAGCGAGCGGGCAGGCTTAGTGCTGGAGCAGCTTCTGATACCTTACATTCAGAGAGACTGGGCCTGGTGGGGGCTTTTGAATCTTCAACGCCTACCCGCAATGACATATGTCCTCAACAAGACCATAATTCTTCGAAAAAGGCCACATCTCCTAATCCTTCTAATCCTTAATTGGTTCCACTCCCTGGTGACTAAGCATTCAAATATAGGAGCCTATGGAGGCTCTTCTCATTCAAATCACCACATGCCTCTTTTATTAGACTCATATAGTTCCCTTCTTCCCAGAGATGAATGCTCTTCTCTTCACAGTCACAGCTTTTATTGTGTCATAACTTCCTGCCCATGCTTACATTGGTGAGAAACTGTTTTCAAGAATGAAGCACCGTCCTGGTAGAATAAGAAGGAAAATATCTGAACACTGGAAGAACTCAGTGAAACAGCGGGTATTTCCATGAAATCAGATACTGAGGCAGGAGTATCTTAAATACAACATCAAATCGCACAGTTGTTTCATGTTGCCTTCTTCTCTTTACTTTTTATTGGGGGTGGTGGTGGTGGCTGGGGTTAGAGACAGGGTCTCCCTGTGTAGCTTTGACTGTCCTTGGACCTTGTCTCTGTAGACCAGGCTGACCTCAGAGATCCGCCTAACTCTGCCTCCCAAGTGCTAGGATCAAAGGTTCACACCACCACCACATGGCTTTTTCTTTTACTTTTATAATGACTATTCGAATCAATGAAGTTTTATTACTTAGAAGGGCTCACTTTATTATTGATTACAAAGAGGGAGCCTTCTCATCAATCCTGAAAGACTATCCTAATGGGGCACTATGTTATTGAGGCTATTGTGTAAGGATTTTGCCTTTTTATAGTGGCAGATATACACGGACATTTTTATTGTTTATGACTTTTTGTGAATGATCTTGCAATTAATGTTGGCACAAGGAAATTGTTCATCCTATATAGCCTAGGAAAGTCAAAGAGTGGGATACCCCTGGTCGGTAAAGACTGGGAATTCTTCCGTTGACTAGGTATGCCAATAATGGTTTCATTACCAGGTATGTCATCGGCTTTTACAGAGTGACTTTTTGAAATACTGGATCTTGATGTGTATCACAGACTGACCTCTGGACCGTTGAACTTTCTATGTCGTCCGAGCTCACTCGAGCTCATGGTCTTTCCTGCCTCAGTCTCCCGAGTGTCAGGATGGATATAAACGTGTTACTCCACTCCTGGTTTCATATATATCGCTAATCTTTACATGATTCTTTTATTTATTTTTAGATAAGATCTCAATATGCAAAACAAGTTAGCCGGGAACGCCACATGTAGCCCAAGTTGGCCTCAAATTCATGATTCCCCGGCCCCAACCTCTCAAGTGCTAGGATTTATAAGCAGGTGCCAACATTTCCGGATTTAACATGAACTTCTCACCGTTGGAATGCATGTGGTACTGGGAGGGAATTCTTTAAGGGTAAAACTAATGAACTATCTCATTAAGGTAGCAAGTTCTCAAGGGACGGTCAAGAAATAACGACACCCTGGACCTGGAAAGATGGTTTGGGGATCAAGAATGCTTTCTCCTCTTCCCTAGTTCAGTTTCCAGCACCAATGTCAAGAAGCTCACAATCACCAGTAACTCTAGCTCCAGGGGATTTAATACCTTCTCTGAGAATACCCACACTCATATACACTGATGGGCACGCACACATATAATTTAATTTTTTAAAGAAACAAAACAAAACAAGGACCTGCTGACTGGGGCTGTAGAGTGCTTGGCCATCGTTCACAGAGCCCAGCTAAGCTGACAGTGGCGTATGTCTGAAATCCCCGCACTCAGTAAATAGAGGCAGGAGAATCGGGAAATCCAGTTCATCTTTGATTACAGCATGACTTCTAAGCCAATCTGGACTGCATGAGAACCCATTCCCAAAACAAACAAAAATCAATCAAATATAAAGAGGATAGTTCTGAAGTAACTGAGGAAATTTAAAGTATTTTATTTATTTACTAGTGCTGGTAGCTTGTTAACCATGTTGGAGATTTTTCTGATGAATTAAGTTTCTTTGCTGCACTTTCTTTTTGTTTGTTTTTTGTTTTATTTTGTTTTTGGAGAAGAAATTACATGGTGTCTGATAATTGCTTTAGAATATTACAGAAACAACAATTAGACAGAGAAATTCAAATGTTAATAATAGTGGAAGCTAGTTAATATGACCATGGTTATATCGGACTGTTCTATTTCTTTTCTGGGTTTGAAATGTTCCATGATAAACGGGGAAAGTAAAAAATTAATAAGCTAAACATGAAACTCGGCGGCGTCAGAGCCTCGCAATGCAGTGGAAAGTGGAAGCAGCAAACGGAAAGCCAGCTCCTTCTTATGTAATCTGTACCGAAACCGTGGGTATTGACGCCATGTGGGAGTGCTGTTTATTCAAAATGTGGACATTGAACAACTGCTAACTTGGAGCTTTCAATCATTAAAAAGTCCCTTTTTCTGGAAGGTACCAGAAATTGCAAGATGTATAATCAAGCAGAGAGGACAGATTTGCTGCGGCACATGGAGCATCAATACCTCCTAGAATCACAACCCCAACTGAGTGACAAGACAAGGCTCCAGGGCAAAGCATTTTCAATATTTGACTCTCCCCTCCCTTCCCTTCCCTTCCCTCTCTCCCTTCTCTTCCCCTTTCTAATATACAGGGTCTCATTCTGCATGTAGGGCTTGTCTGTCACTTGTTAGGTAGCCCAGACTGGCTTCGAACTCATGATCCTCTTGCCTCTGCCTCAGGTACAGAGTTCACAGGCTTGCACCACATTTGGCCACATAGTTGTTTAGGGGGGAAAGTTGGGTTCCAGTCATGGAGCAGCTGTTACATGTAAAATATTGATAGACATTGAAAAGAGCATAATAAAAATTAAAATGTTTAAGTATGTTAGCTGTTATCAACAGTGAAAAATTTCTGAATCAGGGCTTAGATGTCCCTAACTGATCAGCATATTATGCCCAAAGAGTTTCAGCCCAAATGTTCCAGAAGAGCCAGGAGCTGAACCCGGAGAAGCCACAGAACAAGGCACAGCTTTGACAGGCAGGACATAAGAAAACGTACAGCTTTCTGGGCATGTCAAATGTCAAACAGGTGTGACCTCTGAGGAGCGGGGAAGAAGGAAGAAGGGGGACAGGAGGGAAAAGAGAGAAGGTGCTGAGAAGGGAGAAAAAGAGAGAAGGAGAGTGAGAGGAAGGGAGGGAAGGGGGAAGATTATGAGTAGAGGTAGAAGGGGAAAAGAAGGAAAGAGCAGGAAAAGGAGGGAAGTAAGAAGTTGGGGGCGGGGGGGGGAGATAATAAAGTTAATAGGCCATCCGTGAAGCCACAGCTCTCCTGGGACAGTCCATGGAATTCCAAAGTCCTCCTCGATTGAGACATCTTGTGAACACTTTTGGAAGGCATGCTCCCTCCTGGGTAGATTGGAGACTATGAGATTTGTTTATTAAATCCTGAAATTGCTGATTAGTTCCCAGAAAGTTCTAGTCCAGGAGATGAGCTCAAGACTCATGTTTCTCCTTAAAAGATGCAAGGTTAGAGTAAAAGAAAAGTTAAAAATTAAACATCACCCTTGACATGATGAGGTCAAGAATTCGATATAGGATTTACCAGCAGGGAGAAAAATTCACCTCTAAAGTTGAGTGAAAAGTCTTCCAGGGAGGAGTAAGGGCTGTTCTGTCTTAATCAGGTCAGTGGATTTTCATTATGTGCCAAGTGAAATGAACTTTTAATTCTCCAGAAGGCTTTAGCAGTCCTTCCTTGGCATAGGATTTCCCAATGTGAGGAAATTTGTTAGAAGAATTTGCTGATCTTTAGAGGCTTTTTACAAGGGGGAAAAAGACCATATTTTTAGGAAAGAGTGTGAAGTGGGCATTACTCACGGGGACACGGGGAAAGAGAAGGTACGGACTGTGGGGCGAGCTGTCCGTGACTGTTGTAGCATGGCAGTGGTGGAGGGAAGGGTGGGTGCTTGTGGCCCGTGTGGTATGTTGGACTGCAAGTGCGTCCGGTCGGTGGTGTGTGCAATTTGTCCACACTTATCATTACAGGCCAGAGAGATGTAGGTTTGGTTTGTGGGTGGAGGTGTTTGTACTATGTGTGAGGAGGGTTTGTACTATTCGTGTGTGTTGTATGTATATGTGTGTGAGGTGTGCATTTACTTGTGGTTTGTGTATGTAGTATGTGTGTAATGTTTTTGCGTGTACAGTATGTGCGTACTGGGTTTGTGTATAGTGTTTATGTGATATGTATGTAACATATCCACGTGCATATACTTTGTGTTATATATACAGTGTTATATATACAGTGTTATATATATATATAACCGCATATACAGTGCGGTTATATGTGTTATATGTAGTAAAATTGTCTATTATATCTGTGTATTGTATTGCATGTTCAATATATGTGTGCTTTTCTGTCTGTGTGTGGTATATATTTAGTGCTTCTGTGTACATAGTAGCATCTATGTATTGTGCTGTATGTATCTTATGTGTGACACATTTCTATGTGTGTAGTGTTTGTGTAGTATTTCTTTCTATGTGTAGTATGTGTGTATTATTTATGTTTGCATAGTGTTTCTGTGTTTAATATTTGCATACTATGTTGTATATATAGTATTGTATAGAGTTCGCATAAATGTGTGGCATATGTGTATTGTTTATGTGTATGTAGTGTTTTTCTCTGTGTGTAATATGTGTGTATAAGGTATTTGTGCACTGGGTCATATGTATAGTATGTGTACAGTGTTTCTTTCTGTTTAGGTTTGTGTGGCATGTGTGTTGCATCTGTGTACTGTATTCAATGAATAGTAAGCATGTAATGTTTACGTGTGTGTGAGTATGTGTAGTATCTCTGTACTGTGGTGTGCATTAGTTGCATAAAGAGCAGTTCTAAAGAGGATCCAACGTGTGATTCTTGTGGTTGACGTTCTACACATTCTAGAATGCTTCAAATATGCAAATCCTAGGTGTCCTGGGGACATGTGGGAGTCATGTGAACTGATGAAGTCAGATCTCAAAGTCTAAGCTCACAGCATTTGTGAGAATTGAATCCTAACTCATTACCCTCCCACCCGCTTCTCCCGGGCAGACAGAAGCTTGGCTGCGGTAACTCTGTTTCCAGAGAAACTGAGGCTACAGATAGGTTTACTTGGGGCTATGGAAAGCGCTCTATCTCCAGAGAGTGTAGCATTAGCAAGAAGACAGTCTTGCTTCACCTCTCTTAGCATACAGAAAATAAGCTGGCACATCTTTAATTCCACCACTTGGGAAGCAGCCGTGGGTGGATCTCTGTGCATTTGAGACTAGCCTAGTTTACAAAGCAAGTTCCAGGACGGTCAGGGCTGTTACACAGAGAAACCCTGTTTCCAAAAAACAAAGCAAAACAAAACAACAACAACAAAAAAAGCACAGAAAATGAGTTTTGCTTGCATTTACTCCTTCTCCAACATTCAGCTTTAATGTGCACTGTGCTCTCTTCCTGCCTGCTGACCTTCTGACAGTCTGCCTTGCAGGGCAAGCCTACTGGCAGCAAATGTCCTCAGTTTTTGTTTCTATAATAAAGTTTTCTATTTTTCATTGAATTAAAAAAAACTGGATTGACAGGGTTGCTAGTTAACAGATTTTCGATAAATTTTAAGAGAATCAAAAAAAAAAAAAAACTATGAAAGTGGAATATTAACTAAGCTCCTCGGTGGGGGTGAAAGGGCACCGGTGTGATGGAGTTAGTCATCCTTTGACCCTGGCTTTCAGTCAGACAGGACTCCTGAGGGCTTGGTCAGTTGCTTCCTTTCATATGCTGACCAGTGTGCTTTGAATCCACAGTGCATGGAGACCAAACCCACGAACAAGAAGATAAGCATCAAATGGAGAACCAGTGTCTTGCCAAGAAAGGTAGTGTTGTCCTGTTGAACACGGTCCACCTTCTTAAACACAACATCACTGACAGCGTGTGAGAGAACTGGTCTATGGAAATATTAATTCGGAAATATTCCGAAAAGGCAATAAAGTTTTCATATGATTCTTAATGCTCTTCTGACATCCCCTAACTATGATGCAACTAACAGTGCTTAAATATTTGTATATCATCAACAAGTCCCATATTAAAGGATAAAAACAAAATAGGAGAAAGAAAATAAATTTGCTTGATACATGCATGTCTAGACACAAATGTATACTTAACAAAATAGGGAATAATAATATCATGATAATCACCATTGGTTTTCCTGGGACTCATCACATGCCATGGTTAGTATTTACATATATGTCAGATGTCATGGCTGATGTTCATAACTACCATTCTCTACAGCCTTTGCCTTCATAAAGCACCTCAAAGGACTGTGGTTCTTTACCTGGTGTGGCATATATAGCTTGATTTCTGAAGGCCTGGGTCATTTGTAGCTCTGCTTGAATAGGGTTGTGAATGAGTCTCATTGACCTTAAACACTAGTCTGGGAAACACTAGAAGAGACTCTAAAAGACAGTGCCTGTTTGCCATTCCTTGTCAAGTTACAGAATAAAAACCAAAATTCTACTGATCTATTGGAAGATCAGATTTATCACCCATGAATGCTTTTTTCATAGCTCATCACCTCAGAGGCTGAGGACCCCAAAGTCTCCCAGGGAAGAAGCCTTGTCTTCTAGCCCAATGGAGTCCTTGCTAAGCCACCAGTGTCTGAATTTCTCCCCCTGGAAGCAATAGGTAGAGGCCAGCAGAGCAGTAACTCCCAAAAATAGGAAGTGAAACGTTTGCTGCCAAATCCCTAGGGGTGATGGCTTCTATCTCTCCCTCGTGGTTCCTGGATTCATGAATTATAACTATGGGAAAACAGCACCATATGTTGGATGCTGGTTCAGGCATACATAGCCTCTAGCAGAATACTGTTCCAGTCCGGCAGAGTACTGCCACCAAGTTAATGCTGTAACTGTGTCCTCATAAAGGCCATTCAACCACAAGTAAGGTAAGACCTATGAAGTCTATAAACACAGGCCCTCTGCTGCACATCTCGGGATGTGAAGTGAGCTCCTGTTGTATAGAACACCATGATGGGGAATAAGGCATTTTTCGAATTCAGATAAAGTTATTTCTAGAAAAACATTGCATAGAGGAAGGATACATTCATATCCAGAATAACTGTCTACCTAGTAAATATAAAACACTGACCTATCCATGCAGGAAAGTATCTGATATAATCTATCTGTTATCAGCTTGCTATCTGGTCATCCACAGGAACTGCCTTATGGTGGGCTCAATGTTGGTCTCTGTTGCTGGCAGATTGAGCTTTGAGCAACATCCATAGATATGTGGGGTTTGGTGAATGCTGTGCCCATGCATAACTGTCAATCTTCTAACCCGGTGTTATAAGTTAGTTCACAGGGATCTTGGTTATTTTCCTCTTTTACAAGGTATCGCAGGGGTCGATTAAACTGATGGCATTATGTTGATTGGCCTGCATGAGAGTAGCATTCACTATGGACTTACTGGAAAAAATATTCTTCGGAATAGACACCCAGATCCCAACTCTTTCTGGATACATTCTCACAACAAACCCAGAAGTATAAGTTACCACTTTTCTAGTAGTTTCTCGATATGGTGAAATTGACAATCACAATACATATATTGGATTATCATACTCTATACCATTTTATTTTATAACTAGGATAAAAATTCATCTTTTAAAGCACAGTATTTGTTCGGATGGATTTCAAACCCATTGTGGATTCATGACTTTTTTCTCTTTTAGAATTTAATGTTTGCAGTTTTGCACAT